>NC_048416.1:13013663-13109678 GCF_013103735.1 Etheostoma cragini | reverse complement strand
GTGTGTGTTTTTGTCTCTGTGTTCCAGGAAAAGCTAGGGGCTCCGGGCAAAAAGATGACAGATGCTGAGAGTGTGGGTGTGAAGATGCTGAAATAAGTAAAGAGTTTGAATATCTTTTTTTTCTGTCACTTAGTCACTCTCCGTGTGGGAGACTTGGTCCCTGTGTTGAAGCTGTCTGAAAAAACGTTACGCGACCAAAGACACCAGACAGAAGTGTGAAAGAAGTGCAGGCATAAGTGCAGTTCTCCTGTGTGACTTCTCAAATGGTACTTCCCTTACGTGTTAATGCTGTTTGACTTCCACTCATCAGCTGGCTGGTTTAGCACATAGCACACAAAGCTTAAAACTGTGCTTAGACTGACAACAGCTCTGTGTCAATCTAAGGCAAGAAAGGGATTAAGAGTTGAGTTTAGCTAAGTGCAACTTTTACTATTGGGCTCAATGTGACGCAGCATCACCTTTTAAAGCACTGTGTCAAAAGCAAGCCCTCTTTAATGGTTCTAGACCCCTGAATTGCCACCCACATATTCAGTTTATTCAGTGATTCAAACAAGCCTGGTGCTTTGGCCATTTTCACCTGTTTCCAGTGATGGGAATAGCGTAAACTAACTATACTAACAGGGTTACTTTTTTCAGTAACGAGTAATCTATTATTACTCTTCTCATCTTAATAATGCCGTAACTGTTTCTGCAAAAAATGTGGCACGTTACTATAATTGAAGCTGTTTTTTTTCCATCAGACCAACTACATCTCTGAGCCGAGAGGCAAATACTTTTTTTTTACTGTTCTTCCATGGTAAGTGGGCAGTGCACGAGACAAGCGCATGAATGTTGATGATTGGCTGACGTATGCTATCATGGTAAGCCAATCAGAGATAGAGTTGGGAGGCTGTTCGAAAGCAGGCATACTCGGACACACAACAAACAACACAAGCAAGTCAGGTATGGCGAGCCCACATGAGGGGCAATAAATACCAAAAGTTCCAAAACACCTATTGTGTTATTTGCATCGATCCACTGTTTAACCATAACGACCCTCATTTATGAAACGTGCGTATGACCTAAAACAGGCACAGGACGGGTGTACGCCAGTTCCTACAAAAAGCAAGGCATTTATCAATTTGCAGTAATTTGTTGTCAGTTAGTATGCGGTTGGAAGATGGCTGTGTCTCATGTGACCTTGTTATTTGTACACCCCGTGACTATACAAATCACCACATGTGAATAGGAACATGTTGGCGTTATTTTGTCACTTATTCGGAGCAGTAGGGTAGTTGAAATGAGTTACCTGCAGGATCTTTAATAGGCTAAGCTAACGCTGGGGACATCAGACTGAGTTACAGCACACATGGAGATGAGAAGGGTAGGTATCGACTGAATAAGCTAAAGTCCCAATAAGTCGGCGTGTTCCTTTAAACACAGATGGCTTGAATCCATGTATATAGTCAGAATGAGCTGGAACACAGAGAGCATAGTTATATAGCTCTATGGTCACACTACGTATCGTTGTTTTATTGTGTCTTTCTCTGTGCATTTGTTTAATCTATCTGACTCCTCATCTATGAACCTCTTCCTCATTCTCTGCCAACTCAAACTATTGTGTTTCATGTGATTCTCTGTTACTTCAATCTCAGTGCTGATACGCTGCACCCAGTGTCAGTCTGCTCTTTTTTCCCTCTGCATTCTGTATCTCTGGAGGAAACTGCTTAAATAAGCGCAAACCATATGAAAACTACAGGCTTTTGTACAAAATAATTGAAAGAGAATGAATCAAATATTCATGATGGATACAGAAACTGTATTTTTTTATAAAAACTAAGGTGGCCGCCATTTTCTTTCTGAGAACTAAATAAGCAAAATGTTTATCCACCCACACATTTTTTTTTTTTTCACGTTAACCTGACATGCAGCAAGTGGCCCTTGGCATTTTCTTGCTGACTCTGAAAGGCAGGTTGAAGTGCACAATTAAGGCTTTTGAAAGAAATGTAAAACATTTGAAAAGAAAATGAACTGCATTAAAATGTCAGAGAGAGGCTGTTTAGCACTGCCTACTCACTGACTGAGAGAGAAGACCATCAATTCTCTCCATCCAATTAAGCAGGACCTTAAATCCATCAGCACACTTGAATCTGCCAGTGTGCTTCTCAACACTGATCGTGCCTCACATACATTTCTACATAATTGTTTCATTTAGGCACCAAAGGAAATCAGAGAAGTATGCTACACATGATGGTACAGTATATGCACATCATATACGACTGTCACAATCAGTGCATTGTGATTTAAGCCTCTATATGCGACAAATGGAAAACAGTTACTACTGTGACAGTGCCCATATTTTAGAAAACTTCCACTCGGACATTTACAAGAGTTCCACTTTTAGGGAGTTTATCTAGGCGTACAAAACACAAAGAGTCAGCATGTTTGCATAATGAATTACTTTGCATTTCAAATTCCATTTGAAAAGTAAATATTTCCTTTAGACAGCCTGAGGCTATTGATCATGAAATATAACAGAAGCAAATCCTTGCATATTACAATGCGTCTGTCTCGCGATTTCAAGGTCTTTAAACACAATACAGTGCAATGTTGTAAAACAATAAAAAAGCATTACAGTTCTGCTACCAGCTGTGAATTCATACAGTATTAATCCACAGTGATTCAACTATATTAACATGTTATGTAATTTTACAATATTATGCAAAGCTGGAGGTTTGGCCTGAGCTACAGTAAGTACTCCCCGATGATTCATAAGGCACGTCTGGGCAGTGGGCACTCTTTCGTCTACGAATGCTGTCAGAGGAATAGGGTGTAAATTACCCGTCTGCCTTCCTCCCTGGGAAAAGATAAATCAGTACGTACTTTTCATCCGCCCGCCTGCTTAAACATTGATGCCCTCAGTGCTGTCTGAGAGCTCTGTTTTGGCTGACTGTAATGCTGCTGTGGTCAGGTTCCACTGTTGCGGCCAGAGCTTTGTGAACAGCCTATCCGTGATGTGTCGGCTAACCTGTGTTGCGGTGTCAGTCACTCTAATCAGATACAGCAGCCTTTTTGTTCTCAGCTGTTGGCTCAGCGTGATGGAGCCTGTTGTTTGATTGCTGAGGGTTTAATGCACATGTCAATCACAAAACCTGTAAGCGAAAGTCATGCTTTCTACTCTGTTACATATAATCAGCCTTTATTCAGTCTAGAGAGATAGTATTCCTATTTCCCAGCCCTACGCAGTTCCCTGGATAGAAAAGGTAAGAATCCACCGTTTCATATAATGGATCAGGTCATTGATTCAAGAAACCAAATTGCTCCAAAAGTGCTGTCCTTCTGGTGAACTATCCACGGAATTGTCTGCATTCACTCAGAATGTCATTCCTCAGAGTACTAAAAATAGAGGCTTACACAATGGTCGCTAGTCATAAATCCTAATTTTCCAGTTTGATGTTCCTCATTAAGACATTTTTGTCTGGATAGAGCTTTCCCTAGAGTAGCCATTTTCTTAAATTTCAATTGACGACATTTTCTTGGTCTCCATCATTCCAGCTGAGGCAAACTGAAAAGAAACAGAATGTGTAACTGCGCGGTGAACTTATTCAACTTCCCACTCAATAGCACTCAAAAAGTAGCAGTAAGTGGTTGATGATTTCCTGTGGGCTTGTTGTAACCCCCCCCCCCCAGTCTGGCCTTTTGTTCTGTGACTCTGGAGCGGAGTGAATAAAGCTTGTTCACTTTGAATGATGAGGTCATTAGCAGAGATAATAAGACTTTGCTGTAACGATCTTAAAACTGGGATTGCACTTCACATTTTAAAAAGTCGATCCGTACAACCAAAATTTACGAACCTAATTTTCCTGGTCGGATCACAGCTATCATTTTCATACAGGAACTAAATTTAACACCCGCACCGCAACACCCATCATCATTGCAACAGTCTATGACAGGGTGAAAAAAGTCTGCTCCCTGACAAAATATCATTCAAATTATTACTGCGTTGAGAAAAGTCATGCATACTGCAAGCTGGGATGTGTCAATGGGAATGAGGTTTTACTCTCTCAGTGTTTGTGTGTGTGTGTGTGTGTGTGTGTGTGTGTGTGTGTGTATGTGTGTGGGGGGCTCTCAAGGTCACTCTGAAAAAAAATATAACATATCTTAATAAATAAGCAACAAGCAAAGATGTGCTGTTCATTCATATGTGAAGGTGTGTGTAGATCTTTAATGTACTGTAGGTGTGTGCTCTTACTGCCCGGAATAGAAATCAGGTTACGATGGCTCTTAAACCATTGATGATTCTATTCACATATTAAAGTGGGTTATATAGTAGATGTATAAAGTATTAAAAAAAAACATTTCACTGGAGCTCATTCTCCCACTGACAGCACCTTTTCTCAACTGCCTGAAATGTCTCATGCCTCTTTCTAATACCTCAATTTAATGATGTCATTGATTGAGAAAGTCAGCCCAGTATTTCCATATGTGCTATGTGTTGGTGCTACAAGTTTCCACTCTGATGAATACAAATACACACGGAACTGCTGTGTGATGATTATCAAAGGAACACGACTGAACACACGGCAGCTGGCAAGTAGCAGCTAGCAGGGTGAGCTAGCTACCAGCAAGATAGAGACAGGGTAGGTGAAATTAAACGTCTGAGTTGAAAACGCGTTTTGTTTTCACGTAAGGGCCCTGTTCATGAAGCACAGACATTTAAATTTTTAAATGTTGTGTTTATTAAGAGGCACAAAGACCCCGTAACAATTGCCCCGACAACTGCTGTCTTAGCAGAGTGGAAGCTCGTACACATAGCTGCAGTTGCTCCGGGTTGACCTCACCCATTTGGCTTGTTTTTTAAAAATCTATTAACTGTAATTGCATATTTTTAGCCAACAAGATTAACACAAAAATTGGTCGGAATTCTCCTTTAAGTTAAATGGTTCCTCATGTTTTAATGTTCTCTAAAATGTGTGTTTCCTACACAGTAATTGCTAAAAATGTGATATGTGGTATCTGGCCATGTCGATTTATTTGCCCAAGTTTTGAGCTTGTTTGTGGTGCTCGGACAACTTCTGTGCAATGTCTCTGCTGGTTGCCTGGCAACCTCAATGTTGATACAAGCCTCCAGGAAGTCATTGTGTATGGCTGTTGTTACAGCACGTATCTTTCCCACAAATTGTCATGTTTACAGTTTACAAGAGATGCAATGTATTCGAAAAATAAGCACAGAGATGATTGTAGGATGATCTTTATTACCGTTGGACAGAGCCAGGCTAGGTGTAACTCCCTAATTCCAGTCCTATTCTAAGCTTATTACCCCTGACATTACCATGGTTAAGGTTTGGTTTGGTTAGGTAAGTCAGGGAAACATAATTTGTTCGAGTTGCAGTAACCATTAGGTTAAGGTTCAGGGGCAATCGAGATGATGGTTAAAAGAAACCCTCGTCCCCCATGCATGTCAAAGTCAGATGTTTCATTGACAAATTCATGTGCCTGAATCTCCGGAGATGAGGACTCTGTATGATTATGTTTTTTTTTTTGCACAATCGATTCTCATAAGTAGAGAAAAATATGATAGAGTGAATCCACCAATACTCTTTTTCATTCCCGAGCTGGGTCTCTGAAGTCTAAAGGGAGGAGATGTTATTTTTATTCTGACCACACTCATCCTATCGCAGATGAGAGCTGAGATATCTGACTGCCAATTATCTTAGACTGCCTGGAGGTCGAGCATTGCGGCCAGGTTCCGCCAGCTCAGCCAGCTCTGTGCAGATGACCCCTGGGAACATCAGTGGACTTAGCTGAACCTCAAACCCAAGGAGAGGTCCTCTAAATTGGCGGACTATGGCCTTGTTCACACTCTACCACTCTGGAAGCTGGAAATAAAAAGATTTAAAAGCTCTTATTAATCATTTTCACTGCTGCTTTCATATTTTGATGACCTCCGTGTTTGATGAAATATATTCAGTGTATGCTATGGATTTTTTACTTTGCAGTTTTTAAACACAGCAGGTTCACACTGGGTTTAGATCATCACTAATCACACAGGGACCCCAGGTGCAGTGCAAACAGACTACTTGAAGACATTTATCTAAGCAGTGGGATGACATTCAATGTAGCTCTGAACAATGAATCCCTCTACTCATTATTCAACATAAAGCCTCTTCTATACAGATAACCAATATGCGATTTATTCTGAATGAGACAATAGATCAGTTAGCTAGCATATGTGAACAATAGGGTGTATTAGCCCTGACTTTTCAGCCTACAATCAAAGAAAGGGTGTAACTCTGCTCTTTCGGGTAGTGAGAAGGTCAGGTCACCACTGGAGATCAGGAGGAAAAGCGTCTGAGTGATGACCAGTCTGGGCCTCTGAAGGTGAGAGCCAAGTGTCCCGTTGGGGCAAAAAAGCAAAGCACAGCCTTTCAGAAAGGACAGGGCATTCCCTTGGGGTACAGTATATGGATTCAGCCCTGGATTAAATGTGTTGGGTCTATGATTACAGCATTCTTCCTTGTAGTGCCCTGAGGGTGTGTTCACATTGGTCATGTCTGCAACAGTTCAGCCACACGGTAGAGCATTCATTTCTCTAGTTTAGCTCATTTTGACAGGCGAGAACAATGCAATTTGAACTTGGGCACAGAACAAATAACCACCCGCTTGAAAATATGACACCTGGTCTTTATTGGAGCAAAGGAGTGAAAACCAAGACGAGCAGTATAGAGTGCAGTAATCAGTGTCCAGCTGGAGAGGCGTAACACGTGACAAACAGGTGAAGAGTGCTAGCTAGCTTAGTAACAGCCCCGCAGACTGGGTTCATGGGGCCCATTGATCTTGTCATTGCTGTTGGTCATCCTGGGCTGTATGATAGATGATGTGACAGAGACACAACAGGAGTTACACTCAGCAGTACCATTAATCACCAGGTTGGTATTTACACACCAGGAGAGCTGATAACAAAACAAGAGGAGGGGGAGGGTGGGTTAGGCAACAAGAGCATTTCATGGAGTCCCATTCTGCAACTAAATGTGGCTTTCATGCATATGTTAATTTGTTAATTATTTAATGTTGCGGAGGGTATAGAGAGGCACACCTGTTCTGTTCTGCTTGAAACATACAACAATGTGGTCGCCCAGATAACTCAGTTGGTAGAGCAGGTACCCATACATAGAGGTTTACTCCTTGATGGCTGCATGCCATTCCCCCTCTCTCTCTCTCTCCCCTTTCCTGTCTTCCTCTCTCCTGTCAAAAAAAAGGCTGAAAATGCCCCAAAAATAATCTTTAAAAAATGAAAACATATAACAATGCACAGACAGACACCATCTGGCTTTGACACTTGTGAAATCCCACTATTAGACCACAAGGCCATAAGGAAATATAGATCTGAAAGACTGAAAAGTCGTGCGATCTGCTCCAAACGGAGCAGCAACATGAACCACAGTGCTCCTCAAAGTACTTATAAAGTTGTCACCTTACTGTCGAGCACAGCTCTCTATAAATAAGATTTCCTTTGACGCAGATGGCATGTCAACTACCGGACATCTGTTATGGTTATTCTATTTTGTAGACTGTGGTAGAAATATCAGCTACATGGATTTCCTTAAAATTGTCAGAGCTGTTTGACAATTTTACCTTTGACAGTAAACAACAGTTGCCATTTAGGGTTTTCATTTATGGATCTAAATATTCCCAGAGACCCTGAGCCCAAATTTATTTAAATGTCATTGAATTAATGTCCGTGTGTGTGTGTGTGTGTGTGTTTGTGTGTGTATACTAGGTTGAAAAGGCTACAATATATTACAAACAAATGTTATATTTACATTTGGTGTTTTTAACCAGATGCACTGTGTGTTCTCTTTAGGTCTAACAAACATGGTGAACCCATTTCCTTCCTCATAAATCATTTACAAAGCCGAGTGTCGTGCAATGTTTACATTATATCTGTGTTTACTCCCAAACAGCCTTCTTCTTCACTGCCTTTGTTGGCGTACAGTTTTTTTTACAGCTTTTTTAAGTTTAGAGTTTCATTTCGATTTGACTTTCTTTTTTCAGTTTAGTTTTAATTAGTTTTTTAAAGTGGGTTTGCTAGTTTAGTTTAAAAAGACATCCATGAACAGCTGTTTTTCACTTTGGTTCAAGTCAAGTGCTGAACTGAAGTAATTCGACTCACACAGTTTTGTAGATATCCCAGTATCACTACACATATGAACCCACGGGGCTCCTGGGTCGCCGGTGAAAGCCCTCCTGTAGTGTTCTCTGTCCGACTGTTGTCTCCGTCATGCTGCCCGGCCCTGTACCCACATATCCATGCCCTGCACCGGGGTTAGCTTCTGTTTTGGGGAAACAGCCTCCTTGTGCACGCCTCTCAAATGTACTTTCAAATCTGTGGTATTTTTCTCTTTAATAAACTGTCCACATACAGTATATTACCACTAGTGCTGTTAAACTATTAAAATGTTTAATCGTGATTAATCACATTAATGTCCTAGTTAACTTGCAATTAATCTGACATTTTTATCTATTCTAAATGTCCATACATTTCTTTTTGTCCCATTATATTTTTTCTCTTTTTATTGCTTTTATCCACATGGAAAAGTGGATTGGCTTGCTTTGGGCAAACTGTGGTACTTTTGGTACCACCATGATGCCAGGCAAGGGTCACAGATATTGTTGTGTTAAATTTGACATGGAATGTTGGATTTTCTGGGTTTCCAGTTGGAAACCATACATGTCTAAGGTATAGACTGTATAAAACCTTTCTTATATGGTCTATGTATAAAACAGGTGGGAAATGTCAACTCTGAAAGATATAAAGTTCTTTGCTCTATGAACGACATTGACAAAGACAAAAACTATGGACATTTACTCAATAATTTCATTTTATTTTAGTTAGTTTTGCAAACAGGCATTACAGTTTTTGTAATTGTGTTTCTTTTTGTTAACGATTACAACCTTTGGTTGCCGTATTGTTTGGCAGTGGCAAAAATGGTTTTTGCTTTCCCAAATGTCTTCATGCACAGTACAAACATAAAGGGGATTTATGCAGAACAGCATTGCTCCTCAATGCTAATAGTGGTTAAACAAGGCAAAGGGTGCCAAAGGATTACGGATCAAAGTGGATAAAATGGTGATGCTGAGATATTCAACAGTTTAAATGCATCTGTGCCTACTTTTGTGAGAACAGATGAAGGGATGATTAATGACAATTCATATTTGCAGGACTGTGAGGTCATTTGTATCTGCAATGATAGCCTGCTGTCTTAAAGGACATTACAATCTGTAATCAGTGTGATTGGCTGATCACTGGTCACCCAGTGTGACTGGCTGAGGACCAATTATACCATTAGTATAATCAAACTACTTCTCATCACTCTCTGTCCTGCCAACTTGAATGTGAAATTAGTAATCAATGAAGTGGCTATGCAGTTATGAGACTTATGAAACATTTGTTTTGTATATCAATATATATATATACCAACCATATATGTAGCCAACACTGGAATCTAGGTAAAAGAAATAAAACAATGAAAACTTAGAGGGCACTCCACCTATAGTCTCACAAGCCAGTTAAGTCTCATGAGTTAATCATGCTGTGAAAAACATCTGGTCCCCCTTCTGGACAGCATGATGGAAGGCGAGTCTGGCCACAAAAAAATGGCGGATTCCCAACCTGGGGGCTAATTAAAGGAGGTGACATTCACGCATTTATGAACGGGTGGAGTATGGCAGCTGTGTTGATAACTATATTCTCTTGATCAAGAGTGTTAATGCCTTGAGTTAGGACCTCATTATAACCAAACTGATGGTAAAATGAATCTGATATAGAAAAAGAGGGCATATGATACAGCACACCATTATTTCTTATTTAGTTGCTCTCATGGTGGGTGAACAACTGAGAGTTAATAATAATAATGACTCGTCACCCATGTTTAATACAGTTTTCTGTGTTAGTCTGTTAATTTTCACTGTGTCATCAATATTTAGAAGAACTGAATTCACAACTACCTATCACCTGGCTGTCCTTGACTGAATGATAAATATCAGACTGTGCACACAACTACATTCAGACAACAGTGACCCCGACCCCAACACTCTTCGCCGCAACGCACCATTTGGCACCCTTAAAAGTCGTCTGCAGCAATTGGGAGTCCCTGTTTGCAAGATACCCATTGATGTACACTAAACTATTACTGTATTACTTTAATACTGACAAGAAGTTAAAAACATCTTGTCATGGATTCTCAGCCAAGCTCTGGAGATACAAAAAGCGTTTTTTTTCTATGATCTTTAAGCAGCTTTATGGATGTTTATTTGCGACAGACATTTAACAAGACAAGTGTAAGTCCCATTGCCTCCCAAAAGAAATATAATTTTTATAGCGCAAATTGTCTAAATTGGGCGCTACTGGTTTTAACGTACCTTATTTGCGTCCATAAGCTGCGTGTCACTGGAACTGATGCAACTCCAACTGCTGACCATTTCAGTGAGTGGGCCAAATCAATGTACCGAACTACAGTAACTATCTTACTGTTGTTTTTAGAGTACCAACATGCACCTGTCAACCTCTGTATTAAAGTGCTCATATTATGCTCATCTTCAGGTTCATAATTGTATTTAGAGGTTATACAAGAATAGGTTTATGTGGTATAATTTTCAGAAAACATTATATTTCTTGTACTGCAGCTCCTCGTTTCACCCTATGTACCATCGTTGTTGCGAGTCACACATGCGCGATAAGTATTGCTTGCTTGTCAG
The DNA here is from genome assembly GCF_013103735.1 of Etheostoma cragini. Lineage (NCBI taxonomy): Eukaryota > Metazoa > Chordata > Actinopteri > Perciformes > Percidae > Etheostoma > Etheostoma cragini. The sequence continues at coordinate 13,098,941 of NC_048416.1, read as the reverse complement.
TTGCAGAGCATGTGGGAGTGCCATGCTAGCAGCTAGGTGAGCATTATAACGTGTGTTACAAAGTGAAGCACGTTCATCACAGAAGTCAAGGCTGGACTACAATAGAGCTGTTTGCCACAGTTTGTGAGCAGTGTGTTCTCTGAAAGATGGTTTCTTTGGTGTGGACTTTGGGCTTTTTCACGTTGTAAACCTTGAACGGGCACAAAAAAGTTATATAACATAACAAAGGAAAGGGAAAAAGACAAAAAGCATAATGTAAGCACAAGATAATCTGAGATCATAAAAGCTGTAAATATTGATGTTATGTAAATGTTCGTAGCACACTTAACTGTGTTGGACACTAGCAAATTACAGACAGACTTCAGTCTCCATATTGTCATTTAAGACATTCTTTTGCCTTGCAAACATATCGCTAGAATTTGGAATCTAATCTCCATACCTGTATTTTTTAAAAGCTAAGGCTAAAAATCAATGTGATATCATGTTACGTAGAAAAGTGAGTTTCATATCACTACCTAAAATTAATGAATTGTTCCTTGTTCTGAGGCCTACCTGTCTACAATATTTAATAAAATTTAGAAAAATAAATCCTTTTATAATTTAACAGGGGTAAAAACCTCTCTGCTGGCATGGAGTTGATGAAATTATATCCATCCGATTTTTTTAAATACAGTGTTAAAAACACTTGACATCAGCTTGTTTGAGAGATGGCGGGAATGATGGGGTCGCTGCAGTGCAGGTGGGAGTGGCAGGCTGTGAAATGAGAAGAGAAGGAACAGCACCACAGTTCAGGGACAGATTGTGGGGTTAATTGATGGTGCTTGGTCTTTGCCCTAAAATTGGAAACTACCAGAGCTTGCGTTGTCTTTGTTTTGGATTTCATCATCTGTATTTCTGGCTTCACGTCCTTCACCTCAACTCGCAAACCTCCACTCTCTAGCATGAAGGGCCAGGCCTACACATGGCCTTTACAGTAGCTTTTTTTTAGGCTTAAAATCACTGATTAACACACAGTACTAACTCCTACATTTTGATAACAACAGTCAGTGGCCAAAAAAGAAAAAGTGGGCACATTAGGACAATGCTGTCATTTTAATAAGTGCATCAGGCTCAGACGGCACCATGAAATGTCATGTCTGTAGGAATTTAAATCAAACACTGACCTACAAAACCACCGTCAGCTGACTTTGACTGACCATGATTTAAGAGAAGACCTGTCAATCTTTGAGCACTCTGAATTCTGACCCAGTCTGCCGTTGTTGAGTTCACTGAATGGCGTTTCCCTAAAAGCGACTCTCCCCCCTCTGCTCTTGTCTTCCCACATCAGTCACTGCCACAGCAGACAGGCCACAGTCGGAATCAAAAGATAAAGGATCACATCAGAGACGTGGCATTCCCGAGGCCGAGACCCACTGCATTCTTCAAACTTCTACCCAAACTTGTCAGTGCGTTTAAGAATAGTTATAAAAAAAGTTTGCCGTGTTTGTTCACGTCAAATTTTCCAATTACCGAGGAAAGGCAACTTTGTTTGTTCTGTCTGTTTCTCTCCTTCTTCACTTCATCTATCTCCGTCTCTACCATCTCTCTCTACCTCTCTCTCTCTCTCTCTCTCTCTCCGTCTTTCTCTCTCTTACTCTGTCTTTCCAACAAAATCGATAATTTCTAATAGATTCAGGACATGATTGAGTATAGGCGTCAGTTACCCACAGGCTGGAAGAGACACGTATTAATCACTGAAAATGTTTTTTTAGTATTTTGCAGCCTTGTGTGAGCCTCCGGCACAGACTTACTGAAGCGAGCGTGTGTGTGTGTGTGTGTTTATGTGTCTGTTTATGAGTCTTAATACAAAGTCATGTCATTTGCCTCATCAGTGAAATATCAAAGGCGTTGTCATTTTTATTTATTTTAGTTATTATTTTATTTAGTTTAGTTGCTGAGTTTTGTAGGAAAAATCGGTACTATGAATTTCAAGGTTTAAGCCAACTATAGACTGTAACTTTTAACTAAGTGGACAGTTTGTGTGGTGGTTCTTTCACTCGCCTCTGCCACCTCTGCCAAAACTTTAGAGGAAATACGGACCTAAAAACTAATAGCTTTCTGGTCTAAATTTACCTTCAGGGTCTTTACCAGGATATTCACTGGGGAAACAGAATATTTGTGCCCGCTTGTCACAGTTGGTAGTTTCTGTAGTTAATATTTCCTGTTTTATTTTGAATTATTGTTCTGTGTTCTGGGGCCTGTTACACAAAACCAGGATAAGGGATTAAGCGCCGGGATATTCAAGTTATCCTGGATGAATATAGCTTTGGCTCGGTTGCACGAAACCAGGTTGAATTAAACCCAGTCAAGCAAAAATGAAGATTTATTCTTTGCGGCTAGCCTGGTCCAGAGCAGGCTAACAGCCAGGCTAAGAGTAATCCTGGAGTCTCATGTTTTAAATCAGCTGCCGCTCTGATCCCAAATAAACGTGTTTAACCGTTATTCCGTTGTCTTCTGAATGTGTTCTGCTTTATTTTTATTAACATGCATTACTTGTCACTATTGTTGTCATGAGTTTGATTGAAAGCCTACTATTGCAGTTGTTTAGATGGTTAGAAATGGTTGCTCTGGCACCCAATCGGGAGAGTTTGGACTTCTCCCGCTTGGACAGGTGTTTCGAGGCTGCCTGGTGTGCGGGTGCTACCCGCAGCCGTTGCCTGCAGGCAGACCTGTCCGTCGCGTCAGTGTGTCACCTCTCTTTAAAGATAGAGATGAGCAGCGCGGTGTCTGTGTTCTGTGCAGCTTCAGGTTTATAAAGGACTTGTAGCCTCTTTTTCCTATTTGTAGTGGAGATGAGTGGTACCCGGTGGGGTCTTCTGCTGTTGTAGCCAATCCGCCTCAAGGTTGTGCGTGTTGTGGCTTCACAAATGCTTTGCTGCAAACCTTGGTTGTAACAAGTGGTTATTTCAGTCATAGTTAATCTTCTATCAGCTTGAATCAGTCGACCCATTCTCCTCTGACCTCTAGCATAAACAAGGCATTTTTGCCCACAGGACTGTCCCATACTGGATGTTTTTCCCTTTTCACACCATTCTTTGTAAATCCTAGAAATGGTTGTGTGTGAAAATCCCAGTAACTGAGCAGATTGTGAAATACTCGGACCGGCCCGTCTGGCACCAACAACCATGTCACACTCAAAATTGCTTAAATCACCTTTCTTTCCCATTCTGACATTCAGTTTGGAGTTCAGGAGATTGTCTTGACCAGAACCACACCCTGGTAAATGCATTGAAGCAACTGCCATGTGATTGGTTGATTAGATAATTATATTAATGAGAAATTAAACAGGTGTTCCTAATAATCATTTAGGCGAGTGTATATATAGCATGTTTGGACACAGCTATTAACCACCATCATCACAACTACCTCCATCTGCACATACAGTACGTAAAACCAAAGAACTATTTATAAATATCACCAGAGCACACAGAACAGCCCAGGAAATCTCTCACAACCCAATCTACAAACAGAAGGAGCCTGTTGAATGATAGAGTGCTTCAAATAGTTTGGACTCACCCTAGACAATAAAACCACAAAAGTTTTGATCAACACCACTGAACCACAAACTCTGCCAACAGAGACTCTTTGCCATCGGCAAACTGAAAGCACTTTCCGTTGACCCCTGTCACCTACTTCTCCTGTGTAAGAGCATACTCCAACCCATTCTACTCTACTGTTCCCCCTGCTTCTTCAACATGGTAACTACCATCAACACAGACAAACTCACTCGGGGTCACCCATATTGCATCAAAAACAATTAGCATTCCCACCTTTTAGACCTCAACAGCAAAGCCACCAAATGCAAAGCACGGAGAATCGCACGTCACACCAACCATCCCCTCTACCCCTTCTTCACACTGCTTGCATCAGGATGCAGATCCAGGTCCTAGGCCTGGAGACGGGTCCGCTGCAGTAGGAGTTTTTTGCCTTGTTCTATCCCTTAATGTCAATTCCTAGTGGTGATTGTTGTGACTGAAAATGACTAGAAGGAACTCTATCTATCTATCTATCACGAAAACACCAAATTACTGTGAAGAATGTGTTTTGGGTGTTCAGTAGAGTTCCAGAAATCTATGGCAAGGTGTACTGCAACGTTCAATGGTATCCACTCTGTTACCTTCAAAAACTAATTTTGCGATTATATTTTGCCTAAAATTATTAACTTTGATGATTACCTTTAGAGGAAGTTTTTCTTTCAAGGTTACCCTCAGTAACAAGAGACTCTTCCAGGTTAATTTAAAGATGTTGGTTGGTTTATGTTAAAACCACCAGTATAATTTCAACATGGCATCTGTAAATCCTGCTTTGTTAGTTATTTTGCAGTGGCGGTCATGTCTAAATATTACAGTACCCATGAGCAACGGCCGGCATTGCTATAGAGAAGAAGCCAGTCGAATGCGCAAAGCAGAAAGTTTTGGATTAATTAATCCAAAAGTCAAAAACCAGAGTCCAAAGTTGCAGAATTCTTAGCTCTCACCTGCCGTTTATGGGCATGTTACAGAATTTTAAGGTCAGTGATCAAATGTTTGTTGAAATGCACCATGGATGTTTTCATTTACACAAGCTTGGACCCCTGACTTTTTTTTATCAAAGGACCAGATATGTTTTAACAGAGTTCTTGCACTGATATGTTGTATTAAAGATTTAACCAGGAGAGTTTGGTGCTGATCCAAGCAGTAGAAGAGCTCCAGCTGTGAGTCATATAACATTGTCCATGGAAAATGAACAGGACTGAAATAGCTCTGCTTACTTTGCAACTCTATAATCAGCATAAAATATCACTGAAAGTTGATAAATCATAATATTGAGTCATTGGCAAGTCTTATTTTATTGTTATGTTATATAAATTTCCCCCATGCTTCAACTTTGTTTCCCTCAACCAGACCTCATTGCCCAAGACATTTCCCTCTCAAGACAGATGTCCCTGCCCTTTAAGTTGCCCACAGCACACAACGAGAACGTAAATTGTCATTTCAACTGGAGAGTCAACAGGGATCTAATTTTCCATCGAGTCAGCCACATGAACCAAAAAGTCAGCCAGAGACATTCCCCTCCAACCCATTCTTACTCCGAACACGTAAAATACGGACGTTTGGACAGTGGCTGTCTGCATCTGATGCGACACCAATTCTGCGAGTGTGCTGCACACTGCCACATGTGTGAGAGGACTACAAACATGTTGACGACACCGACCGCTGCTGTGCTATTTATCAAAAGATTTGGCTATAAAAACGTTATACAACAAGACCCAAACAAAAGAAAGCGCTGAAGGCAAAATATGTGAATTCTAGCTCAGAGACTTGAGACTTGACCTGGCCAGCTCAGAGACTTGCAGAGCATCTCTGTCTGAAGGCGCATCAGCCTGTCTCTTTAGAAACTGGCATCACGCTTGGCCAGACCACATGGCAGATGCGAAGTCAGAGGATACTAACTGGCTCCTGCAGACAGTGCGCATTATCTGCTGGGCATGCACGCAGGGCACAAGGTTAAACTAACAGGCTTGCTTGTACCAGATCAAGCCTTGCTGACTAATCACACCAACACGCACATACACACACACACACACACACACACACACACACACACACACACACAGACACACACACACACACACACACACACACAGACAGACACAAAGGGCAGTAAAGCATACTGTTTGTGTACATTTTCATACGGAAAGCTTGATCTTGATTCATTTTAGTGTGGAAGGAGGTTGCATTGGTGAGAATCTGACAGAGAAGCATGCATATGGTATGTATGCTGTAGAACTGTGTGTATGCGTGAGAAAGAGAGAGACAGAGAGGGGAGGAGAGAGAGAGAGAGAGAGAGAGAGAGAGAGAGAGGGAGATGCTTGCTAGATAACAGCTTTATTAGTGAGCTTGGATGATGCCTCCATGGGATGTCTTTCTTTGGTATTCTGTCTAACCACCTTCCCCATTTCTTTCACTCTTTATTCCGGCAGCACAAGACTGCACATAATGGAATACTTAACAGACTGTGAGAGCCTTTATTGTTTTCCCTGTCACCTCTCATGCATCCACCACCACTCACTGCACAGTGACTGCAAGACTTCTAGCTCTGATTAAGTGCTGCTTGCCTTCTGCTCGGATGTCCATTTGACATTTTGCATTTCCCCTCCGTTATTTTAATATTCAATCCCCCACCTCATAATCCCATTACTGTCAAAAGCCTGCTTTGTACCCCCCCCCCCCCCCCCCCCCCCCCATCTCATGTTCTCATTTTTATTCTTTGACAGAGCCAGCAGAGAAGCAGAGAAACAAGACTCATTCTGAGCTAAGATGGAAGGATGAAGATGAAGAGTAGCAGGGAGACAAGAAGAGGCACGGAGACACATGTCGGACAAAAGAACAAAGAGGAATGGGGCAGAGAAGAAGGGAGAGCAAGAGAAAGATAAGGGTTTTGGTTTAGGAAAACAGAAGCAGAGAGAAGGTTGACAGATACATTTGGGTGGACAATAGATGAGAATGAAGAGAGAGGAGCAGGCGGGAGAGGTTCAGGTATTTCCAGTCATGCTGGGGGATAAATTTGTGTCTGTGCTAATTTATTATCTACTTTTCTTATTTATGATTAGCAAAGGTTGATACAGGCTCTCATGTGCCACCGCTGCATAGTCTATTAGTTCACATAAAACCTCATCTAATCTCTTAGTCCCCTGCAGCTTGCGCATGTTAAGCACTACTTCATCATTATCCAAAGGACTACAAAGAAGAAAGGCTAACAGAGTAGGAAATCTTCTCCTCTAATCACCATAACTGTGCACACACAGGAATGCAAACGTTTAACCTTGGAGCTGTCTTTGGTGAACATATTGCACCATTACGTCCTCACACTGCAGCACAACAAAAAACAGATAGGACGTAGTCTGTGCGTGTATATTTACATTTTTAATAAATTCAAATTTCCAACCCTTCATACCTGACTGTAATACCTAATCTTGCTATCAGCTAATTTTGCAGTGGGGGAAAACAACATTTAACAGAGGAAATCTCTCCCGCACACACCAGCTGAATGTGTTATCTTTAGCATTGCCTCTGAGACACTGTCTATTACCGTACATTTAACCAACATAAACAAAGCAGCGCGCACACACGCACGCACACACACAAACACGAACACACACAAACACACACACACACAGCTGTTAAGATGCACCGCCTGGGGCAGAGGCAGGGTAACAGACAGAAGTATGCTCTCATGAGAAACGAGCTATGTTATCTCTGTTATCTTCCTTCCCAGCTGGGCCCTGCAAGACGCAATAACGTTGTTGCAACGATCAATGCATTTCTACAATTCACAGAGCTGATGGAGTGGGTGTCAAACTCTGTAACTTCCTTTTTTATACATCCCCCTTCCCAATGCACGCACACACAAACAACTGCCAACACATTCCCATAGCTATTCCATCAAAAGCTATTATCTGAGTCATGAGCTAGGTCAAAAACATCAAAGGTCAAAGCCTCAGTTGGATGTGTTGGGGAAGAATCTTTATAGTGTCATTATGCCGTCTGGCAGCTTTTATTTGTGATGAAGTTTGTGTTGTGTCACAAAAACGTATCGCACCCAGGGAAGAAGAATGATGGTTTCAGATGTCTTGCATACTAAGTCTCTTATTTACTGTACTCCTGGTCACTTCTAAAGTTTTCTGTGTAGAGCTGTAGTGAATAGTTGATAAGGTGACTAACAGGAAGCTATTTTAACAATGAATTTGTCATTCGTCAAGCAAAAATCCCAAACATTCTCTAATTTTATCTTTTCAAATGTGTAGATTTGCTGCTTTTCTTTGTCGTATATGATAGTAAATGAATGATCTTTGGACTTTTGTTTGTTCAGACATAACAAGCTGACATTGCCTATAGTTCCTGCAAACCATATGTAAAACATGTTTTCCACTGAAACACAATATAATACAAACAAAAAAGATATGGGAATTATTATGTGACATACTGTGAATAGACAAACAAATACTAATGCTAGTTTATTATAGACTTTTTTATTATCAATTCAAGTAGCTTACAGTTCCAGTAGCAGCATACAGACTTCTTTCCATGCTGATTCCTGTGTGATTTTACTTCTTACATCCTCAGCAAAGACAAGACAAAAAGGTCTTGTGATGGAAAAGAGACACAGCAATGCCAGGTTTGGTTTGCAACTTTCACTGTGTGTGGGTGTGTGTGTGTGTGTGTGTTCATGGTGTTTTAGACATCAACATGTGTCTGTTTGTATACATGTGTGCACTTTGGATCCAAACATAATGGTGAAGAACCATGGGACTTTGCAGTTTCCTGCTCTCGGTGAGTTTGGTGACTAAAGGCCTGTGGCAGTAAAGCCTCTTTTAATCTCTGTCAGTTTCTCAGTGGTTTTATCTAGAGCTTCCTCTGTCCCTCGTCCAACATGGGCCTGGACAAAAGCCTCTTTCAACCAGCCCAACGTGGGATCCTGCTCCATCCCATAAAACAGCATCTTTCTTTTGTCTTCTCTCAAGACAAACACTATGAGAAATATTAGGAAATAGTAAAATGATATTTATTCAGTATGAGGATTAAACAGTGAAAATTGACTCAGTGCAGTGAGGAGAAATCAGGGCCAGGCACATGGTATCTTCCAGTAAACTTCCAAGAAGATCTCTCAATCCCCAAAGTAGAATAAAAGAGAATCCTGTAATTAAGCTGAAGGTGAGTGTGGAGCAATGGGAAATAAATTTAGTAGTTAGCTAGCGCGTTAGATTTAATTTGAATACTGTTGAGCAGTATTCCCATGCTTCCTAAAGCGGAGCTGTGAGTTAATTGAGACAAACACCCGTAATCATTGCCATGGAAGCATCTGCCTTTGATGAGTACAATCTTGTATGTTTGTATCTATTTTATACACTAGTCTAGTCTGACACTGTGAATGGCAAATGGATATAAAGAATGTCATATTGAAAAGAGCGTGAGAGTCTGAAAAAATCCTGGCACTGTTGGCAAAATGATCCATTAGCTGATCAGTGTTAAACCAATAAAGATTGGTTTAACACTGATTTGGGTAAATGAAAAACACGTGAGAAAAAGTCCATTTGAATTTGTTGTTTAGAGCACTGACAACTATTTGGGAAGAAAGGTAATAATCAATTGAAGATGAGGAGCTAGAATTCACAATATCCTTATGGTAAACAGTGACACTACATATGGTGGCGGTGCCCATATCTGAGGGATGTCATCGATTGGCAATGCTGTCGCAAATGAGTTTGCGACAGCAATTTAAAAAATTAAAAAAACGACTTTCTGATCTGAGCAACTTAAACTACTTGTTTACCAATTAAAGTTTCATAAAGCATTTTATGGAAGAGGTTCCTAGCCTGAAATAAAGAGCACCCAGATAAACAAGCAGTGGTTACATCACACAGTGAACGCCCCATATTTAGTGAGTGAGGCCGTCTACTACCAGGGCCGGACTAGCCATCGGGAGCAATTCCAGATGGCCTGGCCAGCTAATTGTCCCGCTGTGTCAGACCAGCGTTAACCTATAAAGACCTGCGGGACCCCCGGCCATCTCGGTCAATATTTCTGTTTTTACAAGGCTGTAACACGCTCTGTTACAGCCAGAGTGGAGATATTGGTATCAGATGAAACTAGAAGTTCATAATGAACAGCTGGATGGTCATGCCAACCTTAAACCGAGGTTAACATTTGGTAGGAGACAGGATGTGAACAGTCATTAGGTGGTTTTAAGTCCCGCTCCAGGGAATTGAGGACCCAAATGCAGAGATTAAGCAAGCAGGAGAGAGTTTATCAGGAGTTATTCACAAAAAAACAGGGAAACACAAAAAGGGATCCAAAAATGCTGAAACTAAGTCCAAGAAAAAAGGAAAAACAAAACCAGGGACACAAAAACGGGAGCATAGAGACAGGGAAAAACTCACAGGGAAATAAAGATTGCAGGGAAGAGTCAAAACACTGACAACCGGATGGGCATAAACAAACCAACAAACCAAACACAAAGTTCTGACAAAAGACAAGGGGAAGACAAAGACTAGGTACACAGGGCAACGAGGAACCACACGGCAGGTGACACAGGCTGGAAAACAGGTGGACACCATTAGGCAGTCAGAGGGGCGGTAAAAAACACAGGAAGTAAAACTAGACACACAGCACAGAAAACCAGACTATTACAATAAAACAGGAAACAGAACATTTCCAAGACAAGACCGAAAATACACAATCACAAGGAGACAAGACATAAAACCCAAATACCAGATAAGAATAGAATATAAAACAAAGCAAAGTACCTAAATCATACCAGTTTTATGTGTTAAAAAAGGCTCACGCTGTTGCTTTTTTTCTGATATGGACAATCTTGATGGTTGGGTAAATAATGAAAAAGATTTAAGATTTTTTTATTTGAGTCACAACGTTACATGTTATTTGTGTTTCTTCAAGTCAGAGCCAACGAGTAAGGAGAAGCCTGCCTTGTCTGTTCCCGCCTGCACATTTCTTAACCCACTTTGGACTTTCTGTCTTTGATCAAGCTGCCAAGACACTGAAAGCCAAGCTATTGGTTACCGCCTGCAGGGAAAACAGAACAGAAGAATGATGATAGGTTTTGGGTCTCTGAGGTGTTCAGCCTTCTCAATGTTTTATATACCTAATTCAATGTCTCAGGTATACATATAATTATCTTCATCTCATTACTGTACATTGTTTGGTAACATTTTGGATTCCAGAAGCTGCTTGGGATGGTAATCAAAACATAAGCTTGTGTTTTTGTATATCTGGCAGCATTTTGTTGGATATACTGTACATGTATGTCACCTATTTGCAAAACACTGCTAATGAGTAAAGTCTGATCCAATTATCAATGCAGCAATGTAAACAGCTCTGTTGGCAGGAAGAAAACAGCCCCCACAAAGACTCTCTCTGTCTGTACACACACACACACACACACACACACACACACACACACACACACACAAACCACAGGCAAACACTGCAACACCAACATTGTTGTTGAGCCTACCCCTGGGTTTACTGTCTGTATACACTAGCGTACCTCTAAAATACATTACACACACATTCGCCATGAGCATTTAAGTTCTCATTTGTCAAACTTTGCAGGACTTGATGATTTTCTACCAAAACAAAGGAATTATGTGGGGAAAACAAGGAAATGGCACTGTGGCACACAGCAACATAAACTAGATGAAGCATATAGCCATCAGCTTTGAGTCTGCCTTTGTGGTGATTCTTGGATTTATAAACTAGGGATGTTCCGATACCATTTTCTTCACAACAAGTTGTGTTAGCTAGCGTGCCAGAGAGAGCTGCCCAGTTTTACGTTGTGAGTCATAAAAAATGAGCTGAAGCATCAAAGACCACAGAAGCCCTTACACACAACAGACTGTATCTAATTCAATTATAATATTGCAAAAATGACACAGGGAGGTTTAAGTCACTGTTGATCCAATTACATTTGCACTTGACAGAGTTTGGAAGGTAGTGGGCCAACATCTTCATCAGCCATGTCTTTTTAAAATCAGACCCAAGCTTTATTTCAAGGGCGGCAACTAGTGTATTTTCATCATCGATATTGTGACGATTATTATTTTGATTTAATCAATTCATCGTTTGGTGTACAGACAGTCTAAATCTTAACATTGAACCTGAAAATATTGACTGGACTAATGGATTATATGTGCTAGTGTTTAGAAGAAAGCAATTGTGAAACTGTTAAATTGGCTGAATTGTTCTGCTTTTTATGTCCACAAGTGTACACGTTTTCTCTCACAGCTCAATGATTGGCTGAGACACTTAGACATAGCAGACCTGTTTTTCTCCAATTTACTGTACTGCAATGTCAGTATTTTCAATAATGTGCAGGCATACACCAAGGTACTAAGCGGTTCAATTCAAACTTTAAGCACCCACAGCCATTAGACAGGTTCATTAGACAATAGGCATCCAAAGTTATCTCTGAGAAGAAAAAGAAATTGACACTGAAAGGTAGATGATTTAAATCCATATTCCAGCTGGGCAGTTGTGGGCAGACAATTTGCAGCTCTGCTTGTTAGGTTAGACACTGAAGGACACCTTTGCGTTGTTGGTATAACAATTCTTGGCAGCCAGAAAATGTTTCTCTAATTTGACAAAAGCCATTTAAACAAGGATAGGCAGATGGATATGTTCACAGATGAGCCACTGACTTAACTGTCATTTTGTTTTTCCTCAGCTCCATTCACATAAATGAGCTGTCAGCCGGCACCTGTGCAGGCTGCCAGGGATGATTATGAATAGCATAGGTATTTGCTGGATTATAATTCTTTGTCTGAATCAAATATATTGCTTTGCAACAGTGCTGACATTGCAAACTGAAGTATATTGCAACCACACATCCCCGATTCAACACACCAGTGTCGTATTATAAGTCATTTTAACTTCTTGAGAGCCGCAAGCGGCAGTGAAAATATGATTCACTCCAACAGAAGAATTAGCAACAGCTAGTGAAATATTAAAGAGTGAAACATGATCAAATAAGCAACATCAACCAACTATGAGACTCCTATTTGGACTGCACATTGGTTTCAGTCATTTCATGCTAAAGCAGTGAGTAATAGTATAAAAGAAAATGATAGTCCAATAAGAAAAGGGGAGTAATAAGGTTGGAGGAATGCCTGGTTTGAAGTAGACAAATTAAGGAAGGTTATATAATAAGGAATTTAAAAAAAAGTATAGAACAATGCATTATAATTTGCCTGCACTCAGAAAAAGCATGTGTTGCGATGTCACCGAGGAATCCTGCTGAGGAGAATCAGTGAGGAGAGACTCATAAATGAATGAATACACACTTTCACACCTTTGACTTATTCATGATGAGCTTTCAGTTGCTGAAATATACTCTAGGTTTTCACATGCTACTGAGAATCTTTGAAAGCCAAATGTGCAAATAAAATATCTCCATGAAAAATGAATCTGTCTCTCTTCGCCCTCTCTAAGAATAACACTGGGTGCACGTCCGTTGGGTGATTAAAGAACATACACATTAAATCCCTTCTTCCATTTATTTTTCAAAGTGAGGGCAGGTTATAAAATTGTGCTTTCAGCTAGATAACCCTAATGTGTTTCATTAAAAACAACAATACACGTAACATACACAGGCAATGTTTTATAATGTCATGCATTCCACTTCAATGATTTAAATAAAATAAAGACCTTACAGTTAGCCTAGGGAAAAGCATTGTCATGTTTGGCATGTGTCTTAGGGCTTCATCTCATGCAAAAATCTATCTATTAGAACAAGGAGAAGTTGGGGGAAAAAAGACAAAAAACAACTCAGTTGTTGACGGGCAATTGCTGTTTGTTCTGTGTATATTCTTCCAATCTCAGAATAGCTCTGTTGAAACAGATGGAGAAAACAGTTCTTGTTGGTTTGTGTGTGTTTTACTCAGCAAGGTAACCAGCTTTCTTCTTAAGCAATGATCTTATTTTACCACATATAGTTTGAAACTCAAGGCGTGGGTAAGCTAATACTATAATTCTATAAAAAAAGGAACATAAAGTTAATACAAAGATTACAACCAACCACAGCCTGTTCACCCCTCTCCCGCCCCGGAAGGCGTCTCAGGTCTCTTTGCACCCGTACCAGCAGGTTCAGAGGAAGTTTCTTTCCTGCAGCTGTCACCCTACTGAACTCTTGCTCTGCTTACCAATGACAATTTAACCTCCTAAGCCCCCTCGGACAATTTGCACTATGCCCTACCCCACCCACACATACTGATTTATTTATTTATTTACAGATGTGTATACTGTAATTACACCTTTACATAGCCATATTCTACTGCTCTTCATACTATTCATCCTGTACATACCATTATAATGTTACCACACTGCACATAGCTGTAAATACTAGACATATCTGTCTATATGGTTCATTCAGAAAATCCATATTTATTAGTTTTTTCTTACAATGTATTCTGTTAATACACATCATATATCTATATCTATATTATTCTTACTACTAGTATAATGTCACTGCCACTACACTGCACTTATCTGTACATGTTGTTCATACATTGTTCATATTACATAGCCATATTGATTCTGCTCCTACAATATATTTATTGTCCTGCCTATGTACCCCCTGTATATACTTATATATCGCATTGCACTTTTCTGCTTTTTTTTGCACTTCTGGTTGGAAACAATCTCGCTGTCTTCGAACTTGTACACTGCACAATGACAATAAGGTTGAATTTTAAACATAATCTAATAGAAAACAGAGCAGCCTTGTACCAATGTAGTTTTTGTCATCAACGTCATCATGGGAACACCAAAACAGCTACTGTGTCATCGGAGGCAAGAAGGGAGGAATGGTGAGAGCCACAAAGGATGATGATGTGCCGCTACACATGCATTCTGAAATATTAACAAGTCGGAGAAGCAGCTTTGCACAATGCAGTTGCTCCCAATAAAAAAAAAAAATATGCATGATTATGAAAGAAACATAAACTGGGAGAACCCAACCCAAACTAAATTCCTGTCTATAAAAAGCTAACAAACCGTTTTCCCTCTAATCACAGCAAGGAGTTAAGGGTCATAAGAAAAACTTAAAACAGCTTCAAGAGGTATAATGTTTAATTTTTGGGTCACGTAGATAGTCAGAGTCTTGCAATCAGAGAGAGTGATAAAAAAGATGTAATATTTCATTAGGTAGAAGCACCTTTAGGTCACATCTGGTGGGATTTGGGAGCCACTGTGGAAGGTGAATGGTCTGATGCAATTGTATAAGATCAGGGTCTAATACTGTTATTAGGTAAGACAATCATGTTTCAGCTGGGCAAATGCATGTACTACTGTTTTCACTGCCATTAATATCCAGGAGATTGAATTTTAGCAACATGTTGGTGGTAGCTTGCAGTTTTAGCTCTATGTTAAAATTCTAAACTATCAATAAAATGTTTTAAATCTAGATTTGGGGATTGGTGGAAGAGGAGGAAAGATAGTTTAGTAAAGCTATAACTACATGTAAAATGTATCCTACAGATGGTTTCTAACAACAAAGGCTTCCTGTATACCAACATTTATATTTTAGTTCACAGAAAGTATCTATTGTTGTACAGAAAACAATTTGACTTTTCTTAAAAGGACATTCTGTGATCATAGAAGACATCTTTAACTATCAGGTACGTCAACTAGGCTGTCCCTTAATTTGATTATTTGAATCATCAGTAAAGAAGCCCCCCAGGTCGAATCTCCTGCACTTTTTTATTTTAGACATGTCATTGTAAGCTATACAGAAGACAACAGCATGACAGGCTATTAACCTTTACAGTACAAAACAGGTGAAACATGATTAGTTACTGTGTTGTAACTGGGCAGTAGAGTGAATAATAAATCTCGCCTAATTGTGGGGAAATTGCATTGAAGGAAAAATATCAGTAATAATGTTAAAATTAAAAATGAGTACAAAAGTTACATTTACGCACTGAGCACTCTCTGTAGGGTTTCTACACCATTCTGCAGTAATACATCTTAGAACTGTTCCGTAAAACAGAGAGTAATAGATGATCTATAGAGTTCTGGGGGACCCTGAGGCATGGCTCTGTATTAGTATTCTGTTGGTGTCATCTCTAGAGAAATCTGTCGGAAAGGTTTACTAAATGTGAGCTTAATAAAAGTTTGAAATTGGCATTGTAAGTACAGGATTTAGGAACAGTCACACTTTATGTCGTTATCTCAGAACTGCTATTAAGACAGATGAATCCAACTCATAATTAGATGGTTACTACAAAATCAAAAACAGTGTAGAGACAGCAGAAACTGCTGTGTTTACTGCAGGAAATTACAAAACCTTTGCAAAAAACTGGCCCTTGAATTTGCCATCAGCAAGAAATAAAACTGCAGTATAGGTCCCAAACCTGCCTTGACAACAATCAACAGCGATTTTGTAAAACTCGAGGGCCCTTACAACTGAGAAGAAGTAGCACAATTTGCCGACACAGAGTACTAGTTAAAAGGAACACATCATAAAAAAGGTCCAGCAGTCAGCGTATTCTGATGATAAGATGGGTTGCGTTGTTACCGATGTGACTGAATGTTAAAGAAAGCCTTACAAAGCTTCTGCATGCAAGCGTAACTTTAGGAGTCTGAGTTGGTTGGAGAAGGATAATTAATTTGAGAGCAAACAGGAGCAGCTCCATGTTGGCCCTCTCGTTTTGCTCCATTAGAGGGAGAGAGCATCATTGGCCTAATGTGCCCAGAACCAGCTGTAGAAGAAGAAAGAGCTGTCTGGAGTCCAAGTAGAGACACTAATGAGCTGCTTTTAAAAACACAGCCCTGCAACTGGCCAAGGACTAACACACACACACACACACACACACACACACACACACATATATGAGCACGTACACGCAAAATGGTCAACTTGTTATTCTAAACTAAGGCTGTCTCTTCAGCTAATGAGAGGAGAAGTGGCAACAGAATGTTAGGAGACAGGACAATAATAGTGTGAGTGGAGTGAAAATACTTTGAGAAACAAAAGACAGGGAAGGTAATGGCTGTTGGATTGGAACAGATGACAATAAACTTCCTCTCCCCAATACACCCCCGCCCTCCTCAAACCCAAATATCACGACAAAATGGCACAGCAGACTACGCACATTTGTCTCCCCGTCCCCAGAGAGTGACGTATATTATTCTGCTGAGAGCTGCTGATGATGATGATGGGGGAATAAGACTGTTCAAAACCAAGGGCACACACACACAAACAAACACGCCCTCAAACATGCACCGACATATACTGTACACACACCCACACACTCAAGGGCAAAGTGATCCATAGCAAATAGCATTGCTTTTTAAGCCAAGACCGCTGAAGTCTCAACAATCCCTTTAAGCTGTTCTCTCTGTGGAAAAACCCACATTTCTACAGAGTTACAGCGGGGGTCATTTCCTATTTGTGTTTAATTTTACAAATTAACTGGCATCGTTTAGTTTCTGGTTTTGGGTTCCAAAAAAGATAGCCCATATGTAGAAGAAATGGGCAATATGTAAATTAACTACCTTTTCTTGTTGTGTAATGTCAAGCATTCACAATGATATTGACTTTGAATCTTGCTAACGTTAGCTTTCTGGATTGTTGTTGAGCCAAAGAGTTTGACACAGAGTTATGTCGGCTGGCACTCAAAATGGCCCGTTTGTCCGTTAATGCCAAACCTCAGCTCTGCTACGTCCCGGAAGTCGGCTTATCGTCGGAATTTTATTCATTACCATGGCAATGATACACATAAAAATGGGTGCTACTCTGAACATTTTGCTACGTTGATTTGAATGGAAATGGCCTTTCTATCCATTTTATTTCTATGGCAGCGCATCTGCTGTTGAAAGGACAGTACTTGTCTGCACTGAGGGTTCTTCACTCTAGTAGTAGTAATCACCTTTAATTGTGTGCAATCAAAGGTTTTAGGAGAAGATTAAATAAGAGTCTATAAAAACTGATAAAAGGAGTTTCTGTGTTATTTAAAAAATGAGATCCAGCCATGTCTCGCCATGAGGACACCACAGCTCCTGACATCCCGCTGGAAACTGACGGGGGCACGGAGGCCACCGAGCTCACCACCTGACGCCAACACACCGGCCAGCAGGATGCAGCAGAGAAGTCACCTCTACTTTTCCCACTATGACAGGTCAAACTGGCTACTGTGAAAATGGTCTTTAAAATGTCTTTAATACCTCTTAGTGTATTTATAACTCTATATATTTATTTCTGTTTTGTCCTGAATCAAACACCTGCATCTTCCCTCTGAGATCAATAAAGGATCTTATGTTGCCTTTACGGCAGATTTGCCTCAAATATTTAAGAAAAACAAGTAATGTGCACTTTGTGCTTTTTAATTGCCAATATTGATGTTTTTGTTAATTTAACACCAGTGAAATTAATTAAACACTGCAAATACAATTGATTGACTGATCTATGCATTTGTTGTTATTTATTTGAGTCTCTTACAACGACCGGATTCCGTCCTGGTCTAGGAACAAGTCAGGGTGGGGAGGGGTTGCAGTTCGGTTGGCTGGGGACCTCATCGCTGCTTTTTGCGGATGATGTGGCCCTGATGACATCATCGGTCTGCGACCTTCAGCTCTCACTGGATTGGTTCACAGAAGAGTGTGAAGCGGCTGGGATGAGGATCAGCACCTCTAAATCTGACGCCAGTCTTGGCTAAAAAATAGCCAGACTTTATGCCATTTTCTCACAACTGCTATTAAGACAGATGAATCTAATTGATAATTAGATGGTTACTACAAAATCAAAAACAGTGTAGAGACAGCAGAAACTGCAGTGTTTACTGCAGAAAATTAAAAAACCTTTGCAAAAAACTGGCCCTTGAATTTGCCATCAGCAAGAAATAAAACTGCAGTATAGGTCCCAAACCTGCCTTGACACCAGTCAACAGCCATTTTGTACAACTCAAGGGCCCTTACAAGGCAGACTGAGAAGAAGAAGCACAATTTGCCAACACAGAGCACCAGTTATAAAGAGCACATCATAAAAAACGTCCAGCAGTCAGCGTATTCTGATGATAAGATGGGTTGTATTGTTACCTATGTGACTGAATGTTAAAGAAAGCCTTACAAAGCTTCTGCATGCATTCGTAACTTTAGGAGTCTAAGTTGGTTAAAGAAGGATAATTAATTTGAGAGCAAACAGGAGCAGCTCCATGTTGCCCTCTATCATTGGTATGCAACCTTCAGCACTCACTGGATCGGTTTACAGCAGAGTGTGAAGCGGCTGGGATGAGGATCAGCACCTTTTAATTTTGACGCCATAGTTCACAGCAGGAGACCAATGGAGTGCTTTTTTCAGGTAGGGAATGAGTCCTTACCCCAAGTGAAGGAGTTTAAATACCATGGGGTCTTGTTTGGGACTGAGGAGACAAAAGAGTGAGAGATTGGTCAGAGAATCGGCGCAGTGATATTACATTCCATTAATTGCATCGTTGTGATAAAAATAGAGCTGAGCCTGAAGGCAACGCTTTCAATCTACCGGCCATATTTTGTTCCTACCCTCACCTATGGTCAAGAAGACTGGGTCATGACTGAAAGAATGAGATCCAGGGTACAAGCGTCCAAAATTTCCTTAGGAGGGTGGCTGGCGTCTCCCTTAGAGATAGGGTGAGAAGCTCAGTCATCCGAGAGGAGCTCGGAGAAGAGCCGCTTCTCCTTTGTGTTGAAAGGAGCAAGTGGAGGTGGTTAAGGCATCCTGGGCACCTCCCTAGGGAGGTGTTACAGGCACGTCCAGCTGGGTGGAGGCCTGGGGAAAACCCAGGACTAGGTAGAGGGATTATATCTCCAACCTGGTCCGGGAACGCCTCGGGTTTCCCCAGTTGGAGCTGGTTAATGTGGCTTGGGAAAGGGAAGTTTGGGTTCCCCTGCTGGAGCTGCTGCCCCCGTGACCCATTACTGGATAAGCGGATGAAGATGGATGGAGGGAAGACACCTGAAAACAACACACTCTAACATAACAAATGATGTAGTAACCTTATTAAAATTCAATTTGCATGACACAAGCATCTTGTTATAAAAAATAGAAGAGGCAACAGTGCTCTTTATCTTGCAAAAACAAAAATCACGGGTTTTAGACAACCAAACAAATTGGGAGACTATAACAGATAACAGAATCTACGTGCAGGGGCAAAGAGACACAAAATGTATCAAAAACAAAAACAAGATCACAAAAACCACATAAAGACTGCTATTTATTATAGTTTTTATATCTGCCTACCTCAAATGATTCGGTACTAGCTCTTAACTATGCAAACGTGGAATCTTGTCCTCACTGTAAAGCCAGGTTGGTAATGAGGGATGGAAGTTCCCAAATAGGGTTGCAGCTACTGCATGCTGGTGCTGTTCATTGAGCGAATACAATGGTCACTTTTACTGATTTTGACATTTACTTTTGAGTGGTAAAAAAAGAATTATGCAAGATAAAACCTCTGCTCTCACAAAATAGCATCTATCAATTGAAATATGTACATTTCAATTGCTTTACATTAAAGGACATTAGGTCTATTAACGCCCTTCCCCACATTTTGCATCAATTTCGCAGCACTTCTTAAACATTCACTAATTACTAACTATTGTTTTGACAGGCTAGCATCTGTCTTTTCATAAACGACTAGGTTCAAACCTCTGGGACAGTTTAATAACCTCATATTTATGTTGTCATAGTTAGTGCAAGATTCGGCCTGAGGGAAAATTCCACTAGAATGCTGACAAATTCAAAGGTTGAAACAGAGTAATAAAGGTCGAGTGACATCACTGTCTTCATGTTAGAGAAAAACGAGCGGAGCCCTGAGGTAAACAGTGATGGTCCCAGTAGCCGGCCCAGACAGATGGCTCAAGTCAGAGAGGGTTAGATCGACTGAGGCTGACAGGCTCTTTTAATCTTTATTTTAACTTAAAGGAATATTTCACCGATTAGCATTAAGCTTTGTATCAGTAGAAACCCAGTAGTATTTTTCGAATGATTGTGCTTCCCTCCCTCATGTCCCCCTGAGACAAGAGATCTCTGTATTGTGAGACATTTCATTTTTGCCCAGAGGCTGTGGACTACAAGCCAGCTAGTTCCGCATGATTAAGGAAACTTTATTACAAACGGAATATTCAACACAATGCGTGAGCTTCACCTGCTACGGAGACCAGCACCTCAGCCAGACGCTAGACGTTCACCTGTCCGATCCATCCTGCTTGCCAGTGGACTACATCCGACTTCAACGTAACTCCCATCACAGGTTCAGAGACTGTTTTTTTTTTTTTTTTTTTGTGGAAACATGGCTGAACAACAGTGTACCGGATGTCACTGCCTGATGTGAGTAGAGTGCAGATGTGAGTTAGGCGTGCTCAGATTTAAACGGTTTACGGCATAACCTGTCACATTGAAATATGGGAAATTCATGAACTATTAACTTTTCTCATTACTAACAATAACAGAAGGTGTAAATCATTTCAAAAACGTTTTAGCTCTCCTTGGCTGTTTAATCGCTAACGTTGGGGCAAAACGCCATTCAAGTGATAACCTGTGTCGTGTCTGATTGCTAACTTGTAGCCAGCAGTGAACAAACTTTAATAAGTTTGGTGTGATTTTTAGTGTGATTGGTGTAAGTGCTTCTTTTTAAACATAAATGTCTCCAACAATAAATAATTAGTTATTGATTTTAGGAAACAATGCTCCCCACTTCCCCCCCACTATCATTGACGCCATCCTGTTGAGACAGTACAACAATATAAGTAACTTGGCACAATAATTAATAGTAAGTTATGTTTTGAACCACACACTGATGCTGTCTGTGCCAAAGCCCACCAGCGTATGTACTTTTATCAAAAACTGAGGAATTTTAATATTGACCCCATTTTTATGAGAATGTTTTATCTGCTGGTTTGGTTCTCTGTCCATCAAAAGCAAAACATGACTAGAGAGTATCGTCAAGACATGTTGTGTGGTGTCTGAACAGCAATGCTTGAATGATATGTTTGATAAGGAGGCCGCTTGACACTGTTTCCTGATTATAACATTTATTATATCAAAGACTCAGCATCAATTTACAAGCTCTGCAGAAGCTTGGAGAGTGTCTCCGCCAGATGTACACACTCTGCCTTTCAATATCTTAGAAGCACTTTATATAGGATATGTTTAGGTCACATGCCAAGTAAGGTTTGCTATGTGTCCATAGTAAAGGTCACATTTTTGGATTACATCACATGCTGTGTAACATCTTTATCCACTCATCACTTTTTCACATAAACATTCCTTTCAAAGTTTACTCTATCTTTTCACTCAAATGGAATTCATTAACCTTTTGTAGTGGCTCATCAACAGTGATTGATTTGAACAGAACCCGATTCAAGTCACAAGTCATTAGTTGCTACAGTAGATTGCAGGTGTCAACTTCCTCACTCTCTCCCACATCTACTCTAGCAAAGTGGCAAAGAAGGCCCAATCCATGGCAGCTGACCCTAGCCACCCCTTGTCCTGCCAGTTTAAGCTACTTCCCTCAGGCCACAGGTACTCCATGCCCAGATGCAGGTCCATTAGACTCAGAGACTCTTCTATCCGGATTTCCATTTCCATTTAAAAAAATTTGCCAGACCTTTTTTAAATACATGTCTTTCACTATTGTGTTTAAGATACTGTGGGATTTCATACTTTGGCTGTATTGTTGTGTGTCCTTATGTCTGTCTGCTGGCTATACAAACAATTGCTCCTCATGGACAATAAAGTTACCTTGACTTGACCTTGACTTGACTTGAAGCAGGTCCATTTTTATTGTACTGACATTGCAGAAGTCTTTTGTTAGCATCTTGTAGGCTACTTGTTGCAAAGTGACGCATTTGCAACTCAAATCTGCTTCCACCATCTAGTTACCAGGCCTGCTAGCCTTCGTAGCAGATGCTGCTCTGTCCGGTAATACTCATGGAGGTGGGCTGTGATAACACACACACACACACACAGACTGGTGAAGAAATGGGGTGCTTTTAACTAACTACTGCTAACCGCTGGTCGACATACAAAACAAGCTACATTTAGTGCACACATGATATGCTCTATAAAATTGACAATTGAAACGTTGTTTCGTGTATATGGTTGAAATGACAATAAAACACACTTGAGTTGCGTTGAATGCCTCACTATCTGTCTATGTCTGTTAACGGTAAGCGTGGCTAGGGAGTGGACTCGTAGAGCAGCAAAGCAAGTGCATTCTGGGATTTGGTGTCTTTCATCCACACAAGCCAAAAACACATTTTCTGGATTTTCTGGATACCAATTTCTAAAACAAATTCACATTTCATCTACATAAGTGACCCAATTTAAAGATATATTCATCTTTCCAATGGTAAAATATCCCTTTAAATACCTGTGACAAACATATACACATGGTATTTAATTTAAACTGTGGTAAGGACAATTGGATTGGTTCAAGAGTCAAGTGTTGATTAATGTCAAATCTAATGTCACGATCGTTCGTGACTGTTCCACATTAATCTGTCAACAGTGTGAGTCCACCATCAGGTCTACTGCGATTGGCTTTCATACACGTACCGGCAACTAGACTGCAGTTGTGACCTTGAAAAACCATTAATTTTCTATCTTGAGATAACAAGACAATTAAGTCAGGATCTTGAGATTAGAGGAGTTAAAAAGCATGTGAAACAATGACTGCACACACAACTGCTGAGGTCACAGATATCTGGCTGAAACGAGACCTGAACAGTTGACTGCGTGTTTGATGACCAACTTTTCACAATTAATGATCTCCCCAAAGATCATTTACCTAATTTAAGCCACGGTTTGAAGACAGCCAATTTATTATCTAGTTGTAGTGAGATACCAACTTGTGACAATCTTGATTAAGAAAATCTAATTTTGATAATACTAAAAAACATGAGCAATCATGAGAGCTCAAAAAGAAGTATAGACAATACCATGTCTTTCAAATTGGGCTGTTACACAGGCCTCTGACACCTAAAGCTGATTCATCTTCTGACAGGAAGTTTAGCCAGCATTTGTCAGGCTTCAGTGTGCAGGGTGTGAATTCAGCTTTGCAAGACTGCCAATTGCAATCAGTAATAACCAGACCTCCTGTTGTTCACACAAAAAGGAGGGGGGTGCAAGATTGTTTGTGTAGTTCAAAAAAGACCTTAACATTGATCCGGGGCACAGGATCCCAGAAGCCCAGGGTTCTGTACTACCATGCCTGCTTTGTGTCTGTCTAATGTCCAATGTGTTACTCTTTGACTGGTTTAAGTCCCAAAGGCTATTTTTAGACTTATTCCCATGATAATGACAGTCAGGTCCTCAGTATGCCGGGCAAACACTTTTGGGAAGGGTTATCTCGTTTTGTCTGACTCTTTTCTTTTCAAAGGACACAGCCTTAAGCCATATGCTTTTATCACTTTAGTGCAGCACAATTGGTTTAAAACACACACACACACACACACACACACACACACACACACACACAATGATTGTTCTTTCTGACTTGCTGGGATTTGATGGAGACCTGGACAAAACCCAGCAGGAAACACCATGCTGAAACACAACACAAATTATTATTTTTTCTTTCTAGGTTCCTTTCTGTACCCTCACCTAACAACAAAAGCTGCCTAGGGAGGCTGGTAGAAATACCCTGTAAGAATATACGTGTCATACAGACGAAATCTCACAGATGCATGGTGTGAGAAAGGCCAAAACCACCTACAGCCTTCCAGCTTCTGCCCTCTGGTCATTGAAATAAACTGCCCAAAAAACACATTAACATGTGCTAATGGCAGGATGTATGCTAATGTCAAGTGTGACATGTTTTGTTATACGTTTACTATGTGCAGTTGTTATTGTGAATTATGTCTCTGAACCAAACTACACAACACACTAAATTAACCTAACTCATTTGATTTAATTGACTTAATTAAATTCTGAATTGATTGGAACACAGCTGCACTGGAAAACAAATGGGGAAGCACAATTGTCAGAAAATGAAATGGAGAGACATGACCATGATCTAGGTGAAATAGAAATACAGAGAGACATTCATAGAGTATATACAACACTCATACATGCCTCAAAACCGGGATATGTCGCCATCATGAACACATGGTTTTTAAGTTGTCTTTTGAGCATTAAGGACACTTACCAAGTTTCTAAGCACATCCAATAAATAAATGCATAAATCAATCAAAATCAAATTAAATATTCCACTGTTTTGCATTGCAGTGAAAATGCCAATATCACATTTATTAGTAATGAACTGGACCTGAAATACGAGTGTTCCAGTTTTCCATTTAATAATGTAAGTGCAAAATTTCCTTCAGAAATGAGAGCGAAATAAATGGGTTTTTTGAAGCGTGGAATTACATTATATGAAAAGAGCTGATAATCAGTAAGCCCTTTAGTATTTCTTCTACTTTGCAGATGCCCACATAAATATCTAGAGTGTAAAAAAAGTTACTATGTTGTTTTTTCTTTGTCTTTCTAAGTCTGTATGTTTTCACTTCAGGTTTTGTCATCACATAATCATGAGTCGGTCAATATCTCATTATTACAGCCGGGTGTCACGTCAGTTCAGACTAGGGTCAATGTGGATATTAACTCACTTATTTATGTTTTCATTGGTCAGCCACTCATTAAATCCAATAGATGCACTGAACTGCCAAGGCCAAGCTGTGTGACCTAAGAAAATGATGAGGAGGACGAGGAAGAAAGATGGGTGTGTACATAAATCTGCAGTGCAAATTTTACCATTGAAAGAGATGATGGAGCCATTATGTGTCAGCGTGACATCTGTGTGTGCAGTGTGTACTGTATATGTGGAGCAAACACTAGGGATCAAAAGAGATCACAGGGTTAATTGACTGTTAAGCCTCCATGCTGTAGAGATCAAAGACATGCAAGTCTTATGATCACAATCAGCACCTTCTCAATGCAAGCCGCAGCTACATCCTCTCTCACAAGGTCATAGAACTTTGGCTTGGTGAGGATTTTTTTGTGTGCATCTGTGTGAACCTGTGTGTCTCACATCAGAATTAGTGTGTGAAACAGAAACATCTTTGAACTTTTCATGGTGAAGCCTAGTATAAATGTTAATTTGAGTTATTGGATGAAAATTCAAATCCTTTGCATGTTTGTATATGTGCTGCTGCTCTGTAATATGGCACAGTAATGCTGTAGATTTTAGCTCTAATATTACAGTAAAATGTTTTGGACATATGGACATCTAGGTAACCATAGGGGAGAGGAGAAATACTGTAAATATACAAGTTATATACGTTTTCAAAGGACCTAGAAATAAATTATACTGCAGGTACTTTTAAACTGATATAAAATGTACATACTAAATAATGAAGTGCACGCAGGCTCCAAGCTTACACAAACCTTAGCCAAATATAGCAAGATACACTCTACTCTATTATATTACCATAAAATATGACAATTTGACTTTCATTGTGCACACACATAAAAGGAGTAAAACCATGATAGCTAAAGAAATACTCTACTGTCCCTCAATAATACCAATGTCATCCAAAACACCATTTTGATGCCAGTGAGAGTTCATTTTAACATCAACATTAATTGGTAGATTGATCTTGGACCACAAAACTACATTTCTGTTCGCCACTATATTTCATTATCATTTTCAAACATATTATTTCATAGCTATAGCTATAAAGGTGGGCTTCTCTCCCAGGCTTAGTCGACTGTTTTGTTCCCCTGCAACAATAATGTACTGTACACTTTATCAACATTTAACACTCCATAATTAAAAACATGACTTAACTTTTATAATTTAGTACATTCATTTTATTATACTGATGATACTTTTAAAATAAATATTACCATAAGTAAGTCATGCAATATAATTACAGTTACCCATTTTTCTTTTTATTACCTTGTAGAAATATTAATGTACACTTTGATTATTAAATGCAAACACTAATTCTTTTCAATGTGCATCTTAAGACCAAGTTCACTCTTTATTTCTTAACCTTGTCTTCTCCCATCTTACCTCTACATTCATCCCAGTAAGTATTTCTGGATGCCGCTTTAATTGCCGCAGTTATTGCGAATATCACAGACCATTTTTATTTCCCTCTCCTAAATCTCCTTCAGGTTTGCTTGTACGACTCTTCTCAGTCGGATTCAGCAAAGACTCTTAACTGTACAAACTTGTGTCAACTTGATGGATACCACCTGTACCCGTGAAGGTGTGATCATTATCATAATCAGTGCTCCCAGATTGCTATAAAAGGCCGCTAGTTTGGCTCTATTTGTGAGCAAGAAGACTCAGAAGTAGAAGGAAGAACTTCACAGCGGGGACTTTTTTCCTGCTGTTGGAAATCAGCAAATGAAAGCAGGACACTTTTAGCAGTGTCAGTTAGTGGTATTAGTGGACCTAGAATTATAACCACAGCTGTCATTACTGTGTTCTCACAGAGCCGTACTGTGACAGAAATAAAGAAAGACATGTTTGACAGGAAGTCAAAAAAAAAGCAACAGAAGATGCCTCCCTGAGGCAGAGTGGCCCATGACTAAAATGAGAGTCGGTCAAATGCATTCCATTACAGGCACACAGAGTGACAAACTGCAGAGGTTCCCAAGGCAAAGTAGGACTTTATTTTGATTTTTTTACATTTGAATTATCAAAGAAAACCCCACTCAAGTTATCAAATTCATCTCAGAACTGTGTACAGTACATGACTCTGGACTCTTACATCACAAATGTATTACAAAATAGCCTTTACCTCATTTCCTATTCAACAAGTCTTCCAAACCATACAATGTGTTTTTTTTCTTTCTTTATTCCTACCCTCTAATGCAACCCACAGGAGCCTTCTCCATCCTCATCTCCAAACGGTTGCAGTTTCTTTAGGTTCAGCCACCAAAACTACTGAGTTAAGATAGAGACAAATATTGTGGTCTGGGTTAAATTACGTCATGTTACTTAACTTCCAGTCATGCACGTGACGCAGAAAGTAGTTCAGGTTGTTAAGAAAATTGTACCGTTTACTTTTTATTTTCAAACAAGACTCAAACCCCACATCTCCTGGGTCAAAGTCCTTTGTTACTTGTGTTTCCTGTCTCCTTATGAGGAAGTTGTTGCTCTAATACTTTATTACCTTCCTTTCTTTGCTCCTGTAACTAATATTGGAGGCCACAAGAGGGCATTGCCACTGTGAATGTTAATGTGTACGTAATTGATGCATGAACAAACGACTTAAAGGAGGCATTTTTTAAAGGATAGTCTTTTCACTTGACCATCTCTCTCCCCCCCCCCCACCCATACTGTTACTGCTAAAGCAGTGAGTCCCTGAGTGAAAGCCCTCAGAACCCAAGACACAGTAATATTTAATCCTCGTATTTTACCACATCTCACGCTGTTCAGACATGAATGAATAAATAAATGCAGACCTTCAGCGTTCGGATCCAGAATAACAGGTATGAAGGAGGCTATCTCCTTCTTCATGTCCAAGATGTGGAAGGTCAGGGTGCCCAGATGTTTGGCCACATCTATCAGAACTCCTGAGAGCGGCTCTCCCTAGCTGTTCAACTCTTTCTACAGTAGGCTCGTAGTCGTGTATGTCTTCTGTTCTCAGCTCCTCCTTTGTGACTCTGAACTGCCTGTCAATCTTCTACTTCATAATTTGGCTCTTCTGCTCCTCTTCCTCCCTCATGGCAGCCATCCTGGCCTCCTCCTCCTCTTCTAGTGGTGAAGCTTCATAAATTTCTCATTAATTTGCCTCTCTGTGTGTCGGGCCTGGCCCTTAATGTGTTCTGCTGTTTGATCGAACTTTAATTTAACTTTCTTAACAAGCTCCAGTTAGTCCCATAAGAGCATCAGGGATCTCTGGAGCTCCTTTTTGGCGTCCTGTGCTGCTTCATTAATGGGTCTCAATTTATGGCCGGTATGGTTTTTTGATTACAGAAGCTGTGGCTGCATGACAGGAGGACGAGACACCCTAAGACTTCACAGCACAAAGGACAGCAGAGATTCTTCTCTGTCAGAAAAGTCATTTGTGTCAAGCTTTGAACACTGCAGACAAAAATTACAGCCATTGCATCACTCCATCTTATAGGAATGTTACCAAAATGCAAATTCACATGTTTTTTTCTTTAACTCATTCAGTGTGTGGTATGTCAGCAAGTCAAAGTAGACGAGTACTAGTTCTCCACTTTTTTCCTCCTTTATAATATCTATACTCTCTCCCATGTGTTGTATGGTAGTTAACATCTTAAAAACTAAACTTGTCTGTTTAAGTGGTTTAAGTGCCGTCTTATTTGGAACCTCTATTCTATGAAGTGGACTGAATGATTCTGTAATTCAAAACTATGATATTGATGTTTCTGTTGTGGTTTGGGGTTATTATTTCCTGTTTGGCCTCCTTGTGGTTTTGTCTTAGCTTCTCCCCAATCTTGTGTTGTTTGGTCCTGTCTTGTGTTCCCCTTTGTGCATGTTTGTTCTGCTTCCTGTTTTATTTTGATAGTATGGTTTCCTGTCTTGTTCAGTCTTGTCTAGCGTTACGTTTGTCTGTCCGATTGTCCTGCCCCGCCCTAATGTGACTCACCTGTTGTCTCACCTGTTCCCTGTTATCTCATTAACTCTTGTATTTAACCTCTGTGTTCCCGTTGTCTAGTGCTTGATTGTTTTGTCCGGTTGTTGCATCATGTCTAGATTGTCTCTCTTGTGAGTTTTCACAGTCTGCGTTGTCCTGCCAGTGTTCCTGCCATCCCCTGTGAGTTTTCCCTGTCTGTATGCCACCTTCCTCTTTGCCTGATTTGGACCTTTGTTTGGACTTCAGTCTTCCCCCGTGCCTGGTTTGGATTTTAGCTTAGACCTTACCCTTCGTTCCCTGTGCTTTGAACTTTGGTTGAATAAAACCTCCTGTATACCTGTTCCTGCCGGCCTCCTCGTCTCTGCATTTGGGCCCTCATCCACCCCCCCGTAACAGTTTCTTCTCTTAAGTGGATTAAGTCACGTCAATTTCAGGGATCACAGACTTACTTAACTTTCCTTCATAACATTTTTAAGCTAATGAACTTAATATTTTTAACCTGCACCTCAATTATTTGGATCAAGCTTGTAAAAAATAAGTGAACATTGAGTTTGCACCAGTCAGCTTTGTCTCATCAAAGATAATTATATTAGTTTAGTTACTTTATGCCTGTATTTTTTATTTGCTTCCACCTATGTAAGGTTTTTGCCCGAAATCATGCTTGTGGTGTGTTTGCTGTATGTAAGTCCTATCAAGAAGTTCAAAAAGAACAATTTTAAGAGCTTAAAAAGTCTCTGGCACGATTCTGCTTATGTTGCTAAATTTTCCAGTTTCTCTTCCAGCGGTAACAGCAGTGTGGCAGTTGATATGTGTTCCTGAATGTAGGTACCAGTTCATTTGTAATCCAGAGGTCTGCCAGAAGTGCAGGAGCAAGAGGGAATTACCATCTGTTAGTCCTCTGCCAACATCCAGCGCAGCACTAACCGTCTTCCTCATGCATAATTACCCCACACACACACTCCACGAGCCTGATTCTTCACCACCTCAGTAGTTGCCTCGGCTCATTCCTAAAGCCTGATTTAGCAGCAGATTACAGAGTTAGATTAACACAGCCGAGCGACAGGAATAGCTTTCAAAATCACACCCCAGGTCAGCGCAGAAATGTTTCCCCTGCAGGTTTAGGTCTGGATTCAGCAAGGCTACACTAAGCTCTGCTGTGGGATGAAGCTAATAGTCAAT
This sequence comes from Etheostoma cragini, assembly GCF_013103735.1. Lineage (NCBI taxonomy): Eukaryota > Metazoa > Chordata > Actinopteri > Perciformes > Percidae > Etheostoma > Etheostoma cragini. The sequence continues at coordinate 13,068,633 of NC_048416.1, read as the reverse complement.
GAACGCGCACTGTGAGTGAATTTTAAACTGTGGTTTTTCAGTTCCTTTTACATTTATGACGTCCTTTTCATGTTTCCTCTTCATTTTTATTCACAGTCCTTTCCATCATTTACATTTTCAAAATTCACTCTTTAAGGATATGATTGGTCATGCATGGTCAGGCACTCATTTCTGGGAGAATTCAGTGTTTCTGTAGTCTCGCTTTGCCAGACCTTCCTTCATGGCGCTGCGGTAGAGGAAAAGTCAACACACAATTCCTTGATGGGAGAAAAATGTACTGTGCTTTATTGGCATTTCTTTAAACCAATCACCATCATCATGGGTGGTGCCAAGCGCCGGACAGAGCCACGGTGCCGCTGCATAATAACCTCGGAAAGGAACTTGTTTTGGTTGAACATGTGTGTGTTCAAAAGTTGTTTGTCAGGCCACAGACAACTCAGCTAGGACAGATAGCCTAGCTAGCTGTCTGGGTTTACCCTGCAGAGATCTGAGGGGCAGTTAGTCCTCAGAAATACACCATAGTTTACAGACATCCGGCCAAAAAAAAGACATCTGGCAAATTTTCCGGCAGCACAGGAGAAATCCTGTAAGTGGAACGTTGAGGATGTAAACTAGTGTTTCTGTGACACAGAGGGCTGTGTTGATTATCAAGAAAGTTAGTCAGAAAGTTGGTGTGGCTGTCAGCAGGCAAGAACATCCTGCAAGGAGAGGGTCTTTCCACTGCTTAAAATGGGCAATTCTGTCTGTCTAGACATTGCACAGATGCTGGGAGATTGTGGATAGCCTTTCCTGTCAGGTTGACAAGGGTAGCCGCTGTTTTTCTTTGCTGTTTAAACATGAATCCTGATTTCAATCTGAACAGAGGACATGCTTTATTCTACTGAAGACAAAGACTTAACTAAAGAGGATGCTTTTTTTTAATCAGATGCGAAAATGTGCATTTTTTTTCTCTCTTTTCCTCTCTGTATTTCTTTCTCTGTCAATTTCAAAACCCTTTCTTCCTATCTCCAGATGTTCCTTCTTCTTTATTCTATTTCTGTCTCTCTCTTTAATTCTTGAGGCAGTCAATGCAAAACAGACTGCATGCTTAGAGAACAAAACAGAGCGCACTGTCAGTGAAACAGAGCCTCCACATTTCACCTCTTGACTATCATTTTCTTTCCTTCTCCTTGCTGATTCTCCCTCTAACAAAATGGCCCACCTGCCTTTCAGGTTTATTTTGGAGGGTCTCCTCTCCTCTCCTCTCCTCTCCTTTGCACTGTCGAGGTGTGATATAGCATTCCTCTGGGCATTCAGTGAGGCAGGTAGCCTATTACAGTTGCAGGTTATCATGGCTGTTATACTGATAGCCTGAGGTGTTCCTCTTCTGTACGTGTTTGGCTGTGTCTGCTAAATCTGTGCATGTGTACACAGCAGGCTAAAACGTTCTCAGCTAGCAATTCAAAACATGCTCATTAACATTAAAATGACTAACAGGAATATATCTGCACACAGTAAACATGGAAGCTACTGTGTGCAAAACTCATATAGATAGCATGCACACTCTTAAAATACGTAAGAGTGTGCCCCTACTGTACATGTGTATGGATGGCTCATTAACTCAGCCATGGCCATGCATCACTGATTGAACTGATACAGATAGCAGGAAGGAAAACAACCTTTTCTATACTCTCCATTGCAATTCTTTGTCCCCCGTTCCAACACACCTCTCTCTCTGTCTTTTTCTCTCTTTGCTTTACTCGCATACCTGATCAGAAACACATATTGCCAGAGCAGTACTGAGTATTTACAAAAGTATATACATTGGTAGATGATTAGCAATAAATATCAAATAATGTGCAAATGTCAACAATCACATCATATACATAAAAGGCGTTAAATAACAATTATTAACATGTGCAGCTAGCTCCCTCTCCCCTCTCTCTCTCTCCCTCTCTCTCTCCCTCTCTGCCTCTCTCACACTGCCTCAACATCTCAGAGCCATCGGCAGAATTAACAGTTTGGGAAGAGACTTCGTTTTGAACACAGCACACAGAGCGGAGACAGCTCTGTGTGCGCAAACACAGAAACGCACTGACACACTCACATACAAGCACAGGGAGAAAACGGGAGGTGGACCGAGGCTCCAGCTGTAGCATGTCCACTGGCTGCAGTCAAACATGAAGGAGGAGGAGGTGCTCTGCTCGGCAATCCATGTCCGCTTCAGTGCTCTAAGCACCTCCCACCCCCCCCCCTCTGAATTGGTTGCTGAGGGGCTGGCTGGAGTGACCCGGGAGAACGTGAGACACAAGGAGATGCGCTAGAGGGGGCTGCCAGCTGGGAGGAATCTCTGATCCTTGATCCATCCTCTTTTCCATGCTGACAGATACAAGGCAGACCTCTGATTTGCCCCACAGATGCATGCCCATATAGGAGGGCATTGCTGTGTAGACCAAGGGTCTTCATAGAGCACAGTCAAAGACAGGACTACCACAGAGACACGCAGGTAAGAGGACAGCCGGGGCTTTTCTGCTAGATTTCTATCTTTATTCATCTGCGCAGATGTGGGTGAATCAGCTATGTGTTGTCTGAGATATAGATTACTTCGGTCCATTGATACTCGTTTGTGTTCATCCAATGGTTTGATTATTTACGAAGGTTTTGCTGTGTGTGTCTTGATTGTTCATGCCGGCTGCTGTGCTGCATGGTCATTGATTAGAAGGGAGATGGGTCTGTGGCAGCATGATAATGAAATATGTCTCCTGGAGGACATGGACCGATATTCATCAGACGTGTGGTGAATGTCAGTGGGATTGAGGAGGGTACATTAGGGAGGTAGCAGGAAAGAGGAAAAAAAATAAAGACAGACGGAGAAAGAGAGGGTGAAAGTCCATGGCATTTCTTTTTTTGGGGGGGGGAGAGAGATGGCCATTTGGTTTTGCTTTTCCTTATTGCTTTATTTGTGATTCATATATTCATTTCACACTCCACATTTGGCCAGTTTTTCCATTAAAGTCTAAAGGCTGTATTTCACGGTGTGTCAGCGTGGGTTTCTCATGCTGAAGAAATGCCATAGAGGAGTTTAAAGAAAGGGTGATTAATGTAGCCAGATTGAGTGTGTATTTGGTGCTACACCAAAACAAGCAGGGTAAAAGTTGGGGACAGAAAAGGAATCTGTGATTTGCTGCATAATTAGACTGAATAGTTGCCCATTGACAAAACCCATGTTGGAGCTATTAGAGGTTCATGAAAACGAACATTGATCATCATATTAATAAAAACGTGATGCTGTTGGTGCAGCCTTAAGACAATCCTGTGGCTGCCTCAGCAGAAAAGGGAAAAGAACCTCTGCCAACAGATGATGTCTCCTCTTAACCTTCCAATAGTACTCTCAAGCCTTATTACATGGGTCTAAATAGTTAAAGTGCTTTCAGTAGATGTCAATGACAGCAGCTATTCAGAGATTGGCCCAGGGTGGATGTGCTTATTCAGAGGTGCATTTGGCTGAAAGAGATGAGCTGTCCAGTGTCGTGGCAAGGAGCATACATCACTGGACGCAGGGCCATGACCCAGGAGGAATCAACAGAAGAAAAGCCATTACTTGGATAACCAGGCTTCTCTGATCTGGTCATGTGGCTGTGCAAGTTAAAGAGACACTGGACAGGTGCAAATGGAGGGAATGAGACAGGAAGAGCACTGATGCAGGCCTGCAGTCAGACAAGGAGAGAGCATTCTCTTCAATGCCATGACTAATCCTAGAGGCGGGACCATCAGCATATGCCAAAATATGTCAATTTATTTATTCCATTATACAGTGTGTTTCAGAGTGAATGGTGGCTTATTTAGAGGTTGAGGTTAAAAGCCCTTCTGGAACATCTATCTAGATGCCACTCAGCCAGACAATGGTTAGACTGGCATTTGATGGAGTGGATGTATGAGATTTATTGAGTATTCTTTTGCAAAGAAATTGTTTGTTGTGGGACTTTTAATGGAAGTAAATGCACACACAAGCATCATTGGAACATAGAGGACAAGATATCAGATAACATTTGTGAAATGAACAGATTAATTAATTAATTATTGGTATTTTGAGTTGTCACACTATATAGGGTTAGATAATATATGAGCAAAAGCCCATTAAAGCCCCGCAATAATTTCTTTGATCTTGCTATACATTGTACTTTAACTGCTGCTGTTTTATCTTCTCTGTCAACTTCTGCTTAGTCATTAGAGAGAGCAGAACAGCCCCAAGGTTGTAGGGTAGGAAAATTAACATAACTTCTGGGGCGGCTTTTGCCCAACTGCACAAATGGATACCAAACTCTCATAAGGCACATTGAGACATCCTGAATAACAGGACTATACCAAGGCTGGACATGCTTTCAGAATTTAATCAAAGAGTGAGGTCCGATGCACATGTGGGGAGAGGCAGTTGGAACAGGCTGGGAACTCTGCAGAGGTACATAAAAGCACATTATAAAAAGAGACATGGCACTTGATGAAACCTACAGATGAAACCAATTACAGTAGAGGGCATTTCACTGAATGGAAGCAACACACATGATTTCAGTCTTTACGCTGGTAAGTTAAGCACAAGTTGATAGCTCTGTTGCAAGGTACGTGAACACTCTCAGAGATGTGCATGAATGCACACACTTACACCGACTGCTTTCCCCTGCTGGAATTCATTTTTAAAACTAAGCACAGATCTCCATCATCAGTCTTGTTTGTCTAAATGATTTATGTCCAGCTTTTAAAGCTCCGCAGGATCTAAAACATGATGTGGAGTTGAAGTGTGAGGTATTTTTCTTCATATTTTGTATTTTTATTTTCATCAACATTAGGTATGTCATGAAAATACCAAAACCACCAATGAATTGATCTTGCAAATGAGTACTGTCTGTGCAACCACAATCTGATGGAGCTTTGCTTTTGGGTGACACAGGCTTCCAGTAGTTACTGGAGGTGTGATGAGCTCAATCTCGTTTAATTAAAATATGACAATGTACTGTATTTAGGAGCTATATGCAGAGCTGCAGCCCGCATGATGGGGTCTGGCTTTGACCTCGAAATTAGCATAGACGATCCCCCACCTATGGTTGGGTACCGACCAAATTACATCGGAATTGACGAGGTTCACAACCATCACAATTCACATTAAATCAGTCAGTGGAAAATGTCGGTACCTGAGACAGGCTGGAGGTTGTAGGTTAAGGCAATGCAACTTATTTCTATTGCACACACAAAAACAAATAAAACAATGAAGAGCAATTAAGATATTACTAATTTTTAATTTAGGGAGAAAAATAAAACGTTCTAAGTAAATAGGAAAACATTTTTGGAAGTTTGGAACATCTTTTTATTATTACAGAGGGTATGTACCCCAAAAAGAAAGGCACTGTTGGGTACCAGCACATAATTTCAGGTACTGGTGTTGTAACCAGTAAAAATATGAATGGTACGCAATGTTACATGCCACTTTTAAATCATTTGTGTGGCGGCTTTTTGAAATCCCGGTGGAAACGCCGCAGTTCTTAGGTCAGAAGAGGTTAATTATACAGGAGAGAAGCACCATTTGAGTTTGTGGCAAAGTCACAGTGCTACTTTTACATTTTGTGACTTTTAATAAAATAAAAGTCTACTTTTCATTAATCGTCAGTGAAGTTTTCTTTAAAATGGTGTTAAATGTCTCGTTATCGGGAATGGAAAACAATGTAATGTCTTGTCTCGTGAGTGTCTCGTCAAACCACTAGTAATAATAATGAGCATAGGAAGTGTTTATTTCTTTAAGCAACGTAAAACAGAACTACATCCCTATGCACGCTAAATGATGTACGCCCAGTAAAACAGCTGTTCTTTAGAGATAGAAAATGCAGCCGTGGAATCATGTCAGGATAAACAACACTGACTATGTTCATCGTAATGAAAGAAAGTGTCAATCAATGCAATTGTATCTTTCATGGGCTCAGTGGGACGCACCTACAGGCTTTGGCTACACGACTATACTTGTAAGTAGAATTTACTTGGTCTCTTCAGAGTACTTGTTAATGATACTGAAAAGACAAAATAACACTAGAATTATGTAAAATGTCTAAACAATGATATATTTTTGTATTAGTGTTCATACTGTTGTGGTTATCATTTTAATATCTATGGTCGTACCGTATTGAACCAGTGTGGGACGTCTGATAAAACCCTCGTTGGGGAATATTTGTATATGTGAACAGTTGGATAAGTGTACTGACTGAGTGTGATCTGAAGGAGTTATTTTCAAAATACAGAAACAAAATTAAAAAATTAAAAAAAAAACTCAAAATTGTTTCTACGTTACTGAAATGTTGTGATTACAGACAACAATCTGACAACTGAAGGCTGAATCCACTGATCTAACATCTATTTAGTTCCCATGGAAACCTTTTGATTTTCTGTCATTATGTAGGGGTAGATAGAGAGCACAGCACATACTATGATGAGCAAAAAGGGTAGCCACTCAGAAAGCTGTACAACAAATCTCTCTCTCTCTCTCTCTCTCTCTCTAACTCGCTCGCTCTTGTGGTCACCCCTGACAACCAGCTGTTTCTGCTGCTGTATCCGAGGACCAATCTGGTCAAGATAAAGGCCTGGTATCACGCACATTGGAAAAAAACTAAACAACCACAGTAATAAACTGTCAGTGTTACTAGATCAATAAATATAAAAGTAACAACATGCATATTAATGGTCCTTTTGTGCCAGTGCATATCTGAAAATCACGCTAGTGCTCCGCAGAAGAGCAATGCAGTGTGAAGTCATTACTTAACTTGGCCAGGATCCCAATCTATCAACTGGGGAAATAAAACACTTGCAACAAATGCAAAAATAAAACCACACTTTAAAGACGCGGAAGGATTGTAAAATATCCAGATGTCCTAAGGATGGATTGTAATAAATTGATCCCCTTGCTTTTTATCTAGCACCACCATGAGATTGTTTTTATTTTGACCAACATTCTAGTTAATGACTACAATGAGCCTCGGTAGTGCGTATTAGCTAAAGTTAGCATTGCTAACACACTAAACTAAGATGATGAAGATGGTAAACAGTATACCTGCTACATATTAGCATGTTAGCATGCTGACATTAGCATTTAGCTCCAAGCAATGCTGTGCCTAAGTGTAGCCCCACCCAGCTAAAAGCCTGTGTTTCGTGAAGGTGAGCACGACTTTTAATCGTTGTGCTCCAAACATGATGGGAAGCGTCTTTAAGGAGGTTGGGTTTAGGGGAAAGGACCCCTCGAACACAAGGAGACGATCCACTGTCTCTAAGGGATGAGCAACAACAACGGGACAGTTGTGTTAAGGAAAAGAACAACGGGGAAATAAAAAGCCACAGTTGGAAAATGATCCCCAGTCTCTGGGGTGAAAGTCCTGTGTTGTTTAACCCATCTCCTACCCGGCTACCTCGGCTTTTCATACTACTCGCTAACTTAGTCGTGCTGTGATCACAAAAATGCTTTCCATTGACTTTGATTAAAATTCGTGCTCACCACCACAAAAAAAACTACATAAACATGACCTTGTACACAAATCAATAGATTAAATAACGCGACCATTTCACGAATTGCCGTGAGACTGAGTTGGCTGTACACATAGCATCCCGCTTTAACTTGCGGAGAGGGAAATGGTTGAATGAATTTACAAAAACACTTATGGAACAAAATCTCTCTCCAGCTTTAAAAGCTGTCAGACCAGAAATGAAGACATCCTGTCCATACCGTAGTTGAGCAAAGCCATAGTTGAAAATGCTCGGGGTCATGAAGAATTTGGCATATGTGGGCAGTCTACTGGGGAGAATATTTACAGTCTCTCTTTCATAGACACGCAAAAAATTATAATTTTGGCGCATATGTGGTTTACACACACACACACACACACACATACACACACACACACACACACACACACACATGCTCAAAGTAAAAACACAATCATTTCTGCTGTTGTTTCACAGAGTACAAATATAGCCATGAGCCATAAAGCTTATTACATTATTAACTATGGTTCCGTGCTCCCTTTTCTGTCACAGTGGCGCTCCAAAGGCTGCTTCAAAATATCCATAGCATTTCGTGATTGGGCATCCCAAAATTCTCATCAAGTCTGTGTCTATACAAGTCTGTCTGCAGCCAAGTACAAAACAGATGACTGCAGTGCTTTCTGCAGGTTCAGCCAGTACTCCAACTCTCTTTCTTCTGAGAATATTATCCCATTAGGTTTGCTTTTCAGCACTGTTCATTTGTCATCAGCAAAAAACACAAGGTTTTTTAAATATATAGTTTATTGTTATTTATTTGTGTGCCGTGAAAAAAACTCTATTTAGCAGGTGAGGACCGTTTAAAAAAAAATAGCCTAGTGCACACACACATGGAGAAGTGGTGGGCAGAGAAGGTGCTACTGCAGGAAACATGAGGAGATCAGTGAGGTAGACTAAACTGAAGAGCCATCAGGCGTCTTTCTTGTAGTCCACACATGTGGAAATCCAGAATGAATAAATCTTTCAGTACAGTATGGTCTCTCACCGAAGGAATGGGAAACATATTTGAAAACAGATACATATATTTATATTTCAAAAGAATTTAATGGATTTCTCTGACTCTGTCTTACCCTGTTCACCCACCCTCTCTCCTTCTCTGGTCCCGTTGTGTTTCTTACTCTTTGTTGTTTTCCTGAAATCTGGTTTACATGAAGTATACATACAGTCTCACAATCTGTAAACACCTTTAAAAGGAATCTTAAAACATACCTTTTCAGTTAAGTATTCTTGTAAACTTTTTAAAATGTATGTTTATAGTATTGCTGTCTTTTTTTGTATTGTTAGGAACCTTGGGTTGCAATTTTGTACAAAAAGGGCTTTATCAATTAAAAAAAACGTTAAAATAGCATGGACATGGCAAAAAAATAATATTCATATTAGCGGCTTAAATTGTTACAGGAGTTCACATTTTTTAAATTTTAACTGGAGCTGGTAAAGTCAAGTGTTGGGTTTGCTGCACATCATTTAAAAAAACATTTTGTTAGTTTTTTTAATATTACTGTTGTTTTATTGAAAATAATGTTGCATGTCTTTGACCGATAAAATCCATTGACTACATATTGCATTTTAAAGACACAAGGTTTTTACCCAAAAGGAGCCTTTTGATTGACTACAAGAACTGTAATATTTACCCACTTTTGTCTTTGTTACAACATCTCCATTATCCAATGTCCATTACATATCTTTATACAAACTGGACGGAGAAGCAAAACCAACTGTACTAATATGATATGCAGAAAATGAAAAAGAATCTGATCAAGATAAAAAAAGAAGCAATATATTCTTTGAGCCTGATGCAAGTCAGAGAAACAGGGGGAGACAAGAAAAGAGATGATTAATGATCTATCTATATTTTTCTCCTGCAGAAGAGAAAACACTCTCCTAGAAGTGTTAGAAAGTAGATTTTGACAGCAGCTTTCAAGTATTGTGAGATAAGATTTAAAAAATAATGTGAATGCATATGAATGCAACAGCTTTTCACTGTCATGCATAATACACAAAACAATCTTGCCTCACATGGCTCAAGATTTAAGAAGCCTCTTCTGATATTATTTTACCTATCTCACAGGTGACAGCTCCAAGGACACAATAGCTAATAATGATGTTGAGTGAATGTGGGCCATTTGCTAAGCTGTCAGAAACTGAACGGCTTCACTTTTAAACCAGATAAAGCTCTGTGAAGTGGAACCACCACATCAGCAGAGAATACAGCTCTTTCAACATTCTCTACGTCACAACCTCCAGTGGCCTCGCAGCGTGATTCATAAGGCATCACTTTCAATAGATTTTGATAAAGTCTGGAATAAAACAAAATAATTTCTGTCTGGTTTTGTTGCTTAAGACTGCATGTCTTTGAGTTGTTCATAAGAGATACAGTTTATGCTCAGAAGATCAAACAGATACAGTATGTGTTATATAAACAGCAACAAGCGGGGAGATCAGCAGAGGAGTTTCATCAGATAGTGTTCTAAATTTAACAAAACAACCCGGAGTTTGTACACTAAATTGAACCATTTATGTACAGAAGACCTAATACTGTGTACAAATAGAACAACATCTCAATCTTATTTTTTCACGCAATCCTTCATCCTATAACTGTGTCACTAGACATATGAGGACCTACACTGCTTACTTATTCTCTATATACACAATTTATATATATATATATATATATTCTATGCAGAGATTATCATGATTACCACACAAATATGTGGCAATCTGTAAAGTCAAAAAGCAAAAAGAAAAGAAAGATAAAGAAAACAAAACATACCATTCTGGCCACCGGGGGAAATGAAAAATAAATTAAAGTGCTTATATGATGCTTTTGGGCTTTTTCCATTTCCTTTATTGTGTAATATATATTTGTTTGTGCATGTGATAGGTTTACAATGTGAAAAAGCCCAAAGTCCAACCCAAAGGGAGGTACCATCTCCAACAGAAAACATTTTCTGTTAAACTGCTCTGAACACCTTTATTGTAGTTCAGCCTTTCTTTCCGTGACGAACACGTGTCATTTTGCATCACTTTGTAACAAACGTTATAATGCACACCTAGCTGCTAGAGTGGCACGCCCTCATACCCTGCTTCTGACTGGCTAGTAGTGCTTACCTACAACAAAGATGGAACAAAAGGGAGATGTCTCACTCTGTAGCTAAAACAAGCGAGATGTCTCACTCTGTAGCTAAAACAGAGACCTAAACACACAGGGTGAAAACAGGATCTGCAGTGCAGTAAAACTAAAATATGGTGTTTTTCGAAATAAAACCATGTAAATCTATTCTGGTGCAACCTCTAAATACAATTATGAACCATAACATAATATGGGCACTTTAATAACATGGCCTCAAAAATAAAACAAATTCTACTACTATCGCTGTAATTGGTTTCAGAGGGAAATAATTAAAATTAATTTAATTCCTGGTTCACTGTGTTCTGTCTACATTTTTGTTTGCTGACAAAACAATTATACCGATTGTAAGTGCTACACAATGACACGAGCAATAATCATTTTTTTAAATGTGGTTATTCAGCATTTTTGTGCATTAGCCTACTGTCTAAATATGTATTCTAAACTTGAATAAATAAAACATAAAAGCAAAGATGATCACTAAACCGAGTGCCATTCTGAAACTTTCTGTCTACTGCTGTCAGAGAACATTGTTGTTTCCAAAGAAAGCAGTTAATGAGAGGGAAAACTGAGTAAAGCTCTCCTGGTGCATATGATTTGTTGGAGTAAATAAGTCTGAGGATTCAACCTACTAGCCTGCTACTGTGTTTCTGTGCAGATTTGGGAAGGGATCTGATGTTCTTTGATGCGTGTGCTGCTTCCTCCCTGAAGCAGTGCAAAGATAAAACCTTTCCTTATAACACTGGGCTTTACTTCAACGCTGTAAGAATGAAACACCCTGACATACTGTCAGTGTTTATAGACGTGTGTGCGTGTTTGTCTGTGTGTGCGTGCGTGCATGTGCGTATGCGTGTGTGTGTGTGTTTTACATCATTGCCCAAAAACATGATTAAATTGACTTAACAGTTATTTAAAAATGTTACTTAAAAAATACTCACATATTGAGACAAAGCTTTCAAACTTTCAGGTTGGAGGCTTGGTCTTAACCACTGCACGAGAGCATTAGCAACGTTCTGGCTAGCAGCACAAAGCCAATGGACATGTAAGAGCAAAACATGTTAATAAAGACCACATTACAGATGATCCCCATTTTCTACCTATTATTATACATCATTTACAGCTGTAAGAGTAGAGAGAAAGCATAAGACTTGAAACATTCACCCACATGTATGCCTCTATGTTAGGTCATAAAACTTACATTCACACACACGTGTTTATGCTATATACGTCCATACGTGTGCTATGCCAGAATCATATTTTATGAGAAAACAAGGAGATTGAGTCCTTTTATTAGAGTAATTCACCTTCTTTCAATGTTATGTATTTGTGTCAGTCAGCCTTTGCTTCAAATCTGACCCGATGTTTCCACTGTACATTCATAAAAAATATGTAGCATGGGTTAACATTAAGGTGTAGAGCAGATGAGAATGTGGATTTAATATTCTGCTGACTTAGTCAAGACCAAGTGTGATTCCCCTGCTTATAGATGTTTTCCTTTCACAAAGCCCTGCTACATTCTGCTGTCAACACAACATGTCTATGTACAAACACTAGCTAAGACTCAAATTTGCAATTTAACACAACAAATTCAGTTTGAATCAGACAGATTGCTAGTGTAACTGAATTGTTTTGAAAACAGACAAAGACAGGGTTTATATTTATCTGTAGACTTTTTCGGGGGTTGTGTATTTGTGTGTGTGTGTGTGTGTGTGTGTGTGTGTGTGTGTGTGTGTGTGTGTGTGTGTGTGGTCTGCACACTCATGCATGAGCATGCACAGCTTAAACAGCACACAAGGAGTTATTACTGTAATACAGATTCTTCCCAACCCTCCTCATGCACACACACGTGTGCACACACACAAATTCATTGTGGGTGTACATTCATTCTCTTCAGAGAAGCCTAATTTAAATTTTTAATGGGTTCTGACTCTTTGAGGAAAATAAAGAAGTGGCTTCACGGAATGCTTATGACCCTCCACCCCTCCCACCACTGCAGAACATGTCCTCACGTAAATAGCACTCTGTCATGCATGAATGACTGATCTAGTTTGAAACCTTAGTGTTCTCTTCATGTGTTCCCTCAAAACCTTGAGCATGGTATCATATGCAGTACCAGATTCATGTCAGGATGTCTTGGGTATTGTACTGCTTACAAGTAACCTGTTTGACATGTGCAGAAAAGATTTGATTGCGATCTGTCTTGTGAAAGTTCATAATCCGTTTTATGTATCACACAAATTGGTACTTATTGTAATGAGATACATTACGGATGGCAGTAGGTTCCCTAAGGTATTTTTCTGAAAAAACAATCCGATACAGTTAAATTCCTATAAACAGATTAAGTACTACTCACTTATCTGTTTAATTATAGGGAGTATTACATAGCAAAGCAGAGTGGGAAGCTGTAGAAAAATCTATCTGAATCATAACCAATTGAACAATATAACAAGCACATTTTTGTGTGTGATGCAACATTATTGCAGAGTGATAACCTGGCAGGAGAAGCCTAGTGTCAGGAGTATTACAGGGATTTATATGGAACTAATCAATTAACAATGAAAATCACTGTTTTTGTTCATTTTGAAATGTTATGCTTTAGGAGTGTAGGAGTCCTATAAACAATATTCAGGTGCCCATATGAATGGTGAACCAGGTTGTGTTTGCTGGAACCTTCCCATTCATGCTGGCCATTAAGAGATTTATTTTAACATGCTTCCAAAAACAAGCTGCTTTTTGACAGTTAAACTTGAACTGGAAAATGACTGTGGATTTTGTCCTCCATAACATACAGTGGACACATTATGAAAAAATATCTTAATAGTTGCTCATCTAGTCCTACCCCTGTTCTATATCAATCATTCCAAAATCATTCAATCAATTACATAAACCAACTCTACGCCCCAGCGTCCATTCACACACTACCAAATCAGGAGTGTGAAAAATAGAATAAAGAAAAATTAGAACCAACATGAATATCACAATTAACATGCTTCACATTCTTTACAAATCACTACTGTCACTTTTGGCTTAACACACTCTTAAGAAAATGTTGCATTTCTCCTTTATATCTATGTTTACATCTCCTAAAAGTGTTCTCGCCTGCCCTCTCTGTCACACTGCTCCATGGTGGTTGAATACCTTTAATCTAATAACTAATGCAAGTTAATAATAATTAATGGTTAATGTGTAATATTAACCTCATCCGTAACCCCGGCCCTAACCACAAGCCTCGAAATGACCCACAAATTAGTGAAAGTGTTCAACAAAACTATCCTCACATTGTAGCTTTTTCCATATCTTACAATTGTTGAGATACTTTTGACTGTACATAATGTAAAGTCAATTTACCGGCAACAAACAAACACACACACACAGAGTCATGCAGGAATTAGGGTTATGCTCCTTTGATACCTTCTCTCTCCTGGCATTACCTGATGGTAACTGCCCACCTGGACGTCTTTTAGGCTGATGTAGAAAAACAATATCACCATTGATCTTGCCTAGAAAGTGTCCAGCCTCTAACAGATAGTGCTCTGCACAGCCAGAGGGCCATTGCTGAGACAAAGCTCTTGTATGGTTAATTAATGGTCTGCAGGTAATGTGGGCGACCCGGTCTCCAGCAGCAGAGGAGTACATTCTCTAGAGAAGGACCGGCCTGTAATGAAGGGCACTTAGACCACCTGCCAGGGCACCGCAGCCATGATTAAAAGTCACCATGAGTCTCCCCTGAACGAAATGAACTGCATCACAGATGTGTTGCCGACACTCTGTGCTGCTGTGAGCCGGCAGGTCTGTAGAACAAACAGAAGCAGCAGAAATGCAGCAAAGAACATGTTTGCTTGTAATCTCAGTGTTGATGATGAAGTGTCTTTCTGTGAGGAGCAGAACAGTGATAAATTGTGCTCTGCCCGGCATATTCTCATTCAGCAAGAATCTCTGAGGTGAAAAGTCTGGATTCAGACAAATTCTTTGCTAATGGCCTGCCATTACTTTTGGGAGTGCAGTAGCTCTGTAAATCATATTGCAGAGTGCACGTCGTCCGGACAAATACGCTGACAACACCAGCGCAACAAATATACAACATGAATAATGCAATTACTAATGAAAGGGAAAAGTCAAAATGAGAAAACATTCATGCAAAAGCCTGTTGGGATATGTATGTATCAAGCCTTGATTTGAATGAGTAAACTGTTATCAGTTTTCAGAGTTTGCTGTAAGAGCACACAAAAATATGCTCCGTCTAATTTTGGCTCAAGCTGTTTCATCCAGCAGTGGTATACAATCACAGCTGCTGATCCACAGGTTTTTGTCTTTTTTTTCTGGGAAACATAATGGGATTAATTATGAATATTGACAGGGAATGAAGCCAAAAACTATGTGAGATGCAGCAGCATAACATATGTTGCTATTGAGCCCTTCTTTAAAGGATTACAAATGGAAATTATTCATGAATATGCCTTTAATCCTGACTACTGAAGGTGAAAATGCCTTCGCCCTAGCATTAATCACTGTAAGTTTTCCCACGCTGAACATGCAACAGTCTGGTATAGTATAGCTTCCTGGCATGTAAAGTGTTGTCTCATCTTTAGTTTGTTATCTTTGGCACAGCCTGAAGTTCATTCAATATCTGATTATATTGCTTTTATATGTTTTTTGCCTCCACCAGCTAATTTACAAGGTTCATGTCACCAAAGTTTTTCTGTGAGTTGTTGTATGTCTGTTGGCAGGATCTGTAAAACACTTGACTGGTAGAATTTGAATTTAAATGTTGTGATCCGCCAATCAGATAGTGATGGTTTATTTCTTCCAAAAAATGTATTTCTCTTTATCATTAACTCAAACAAGCCTCTCAATCTCACCATGAGCTCCATTTTGTAGTTCTTCTGGATCTTTCAATCATAACACATTGTCTTCATCAGCAGATGGAGTTTGCCCATTTGGCACATTTCCATTTTCTTTCTGACCATTTTAAGAACTTCTTGTCCATGTTGGCTTAAAATTTAAAATGTAAAATGCATTATTGACCTTGAAAAAAACAAGGATCTCAACACAAGGTCCACAAACGTTCTTTATACTGAGAGAGTTCCTGAAGTTTTAACCTATTTGGATTTTATGTATGTTATTGTATTTAATGTTCAAGTCTGTGTGTGTTCTGTATTTCTTTTGGCTACATGACTACTTTCCCCTTGGGGGACAATACGAGTAAAGTTATAGATGACTGGTTGGCCAGTGGTGTTTGGGGAGGTTTGGAATCTTAACAACATCCCGACAATTCTCTACAAAACTTGGTGTAATGGTGAGAGGGCAGCTATATAGCTCTGAATGTCCATCTGCTGCTGTGATATAATGGATACTTATTCAAAATGGCTCAGAATTTAAACAGACACATTTCATGTTCAGAAGCAGTTATAAAACAAGTTGATGATGGAGCATGACAGAATATAATAATTTCTTGTCCAAAATGGGGAATTGGCATATCTTGTTAATTGCATGATATTGGCAGTTTTTCTATTCTATCTACCGAATGCCAGACATATGCGGCATTTCCATCACTCGCTACACATATTCCTATTATTTCGGAACACTCAGACGTAAAATGCATCTCTATCCAGACTGGTTGGCAGCAGTTGATGACTTCATCTATCTTTCTGGCAATGTGAGGCTCCAACAGAACATATTGCCAGTCTCTCTTTTGCCAAACGTCTCACTGGGCAAAGGTGGTGCTCCCAGCTAAAGGCTGTAATCTTTCACACACCTGGGTAGTGTGGCCAAGGCCAATAACCGCCTGCCTCTCAGGCTCATCAGTCTGGCAGACAGTAAATCAGCCTGGGTCCCTGCAGCAGCCCTGGAGCTGAGCAGCGCGTCACAGACAGCACATTATACATAATACCTTCCTGCAGGCTTGCCTCTCTGCCAGAGATTTGCTTGCTTTGTGAACATAAGTATGTGGATGAAGACTTGGGTATATTCTCAAAAATTTCACAGCAGTTTGCAAAAAGTCCAAAACGTCATTTATGATGCAGGCACAGATAACAAGCACACTTTCTATCCAGAGGGAACACTTTAGCTTTACTGAAAAGGCTGCCTGATTACTTTGAATTCTGCTCCTCTAGTAGTCTTTTGTCATAGCATCTGACATACATTCCTTGTGTTTCTGTCGGTGCTGAATTCTCTGTATGTGTATGTGTATGTATGTGTGTGTGGTGTTGTGTGTGTGTGTGTGTGTGTGTGTGTGTGTGTGTGTGTGTGTGTGTGTGTGTGTGTTTTAGGTGCGCTTTCTGAGCCAGATGCAGGATTCTGGTATAACGAAAGCTTACGGCTTCAAACAGACAGATGTTCCTCTTTAGATATAATATCGATCTCAGCATAGAACATGGCTGTGAGAACAAAGCTATCTCCTGTGATTATGCTCCCTCTCCAGCCCAAACCTGGGGAACCCTGTGCGCAGTACAGTCGAGACCCAGCTGATTGGAGTCACACAGAGATAAATAATTAATGTATTTATGACAGTTTCTATTTTTATATCTATCACAGTGGCTGTTTGAAATTGGTGGGGAAGTGTATCAAACTAACCGACTTATTTGCCTTGTTTTTGCTGTGACTTTCAAAGCCCACAGAGATAAAAGAGTGGGGGATACGGCAGCTGGCAGAGTGAAGGCTGTTTTTGAAAAGGAGAAACTTCCCAGAACCACGTTCAATCTCCACCTTCTTACCTTAATCATCCCCAGCAGCTGGTAGAGGAGGACCTGAGCAGGGTTCTTATTTATAAAACTGTTCATAAGCCAAAAATGGTGTATACCAAAAAGAAAATCTGATTCATTAAATCATGCATACGTACATTTGTAAGCAACGTTCCCTTAGTAAATCGCAGATACCCAAGTGTGTGTACGTGAATCAGCCTCTTATCCCGCCCTGTACACACCCATTTCTAACCATAAATAGTTGTTCAGTGTGGTAATGACCTTGGCAGTTGTTAATGTGTTACGCTGAATCATGACTGGCGGGAAAAAAGCAAAAAACATTTCAGCCCATGGAAATTGCTGCAAATTGAATTATAATTTCAGCCTGTTCTCACACAGTGTAGGGAAACCTGATCTATAGACTACTTATATTAATGATACCGCCAAAAATGCCACTCAGGGCTAGCTTAGATAGACCAGATCAATATGATAAGATTTAACAGAACGATATATTATATCCAAACAAACCTTTGTGATAAAGTTGAAAATTATAATATAATCGGATATGTATACACTATAAAACACTGTCTGCCATTTTCCTATGGAAATAGCCAGTTGCTCCCAGAGTGGCGAGGACCTGTATTTGGACCGAGAGGGCAGGCTTTTCATGAATATCAAATATTAACTGTTATAAAGGTGATAAGTGGTTGGCTTTCTCGATTCAATGTTACTGGCAGAGAAAGAAAAACTTTTTTTCCCTCAACTTTAGGATCCGGGTCCAGGTCCTTGATGTAAAAGTCCCCTTACTGCCGTATAGTCCAATGTTTCCCACACATAGACTAATTTGTGGCTGTGCGCCACACAATCAACACTGCGTTTCGTTAGTCTTTTTTTAACACTATTTAAAACGCACAGCGTATTCGATCAGCTGCCTTTTCTTTCCTTGCTCGCCCGTCTCTGTCACCCTATCTCTCTCTCTCTCTCACTGTTACACACACACACACACACACACACACACACACACACACACACACACACACACACACACACACACACACACACACACACAGTTGGGTTGTCAAGCTCAAAACATATGTAGCAGCTGTGAATCAAATAAACTTCTCATGAATAATGTTATGTCATTTTTTTACTCTTACACTGAATGTTTGTTGCTTCAATCAAGATGAGTATTGGGAAATATTTTCCACTGCTGAAATAGGCACATGTTGAGAATGAGGACCAGCCTGAACCGGAGGTCTGAAACAGAGCTGAAGAGTCCAACCAGTGTAATTAGTTGTTTTAAATTTCTTAACAATATTTTTAGGCTTCAACCAGGGCTGCTCAGAAAGACAGGATCAGGGAGAGAAAGAGAGAGATTCCTTAAGCACTGAAGAAAGAGAAGGAGAGGAGGACAGCATGCAACAGTGTGTCCTCCTCAGTTTTTGATACTTGATTGTAATTTCTTGATTGTAACTCCCAGTTTGGAAACACTGGACTAAAACAGCTACCGGTGACTTTGAAAGGTAGAGCTACTGTACCTTGGCCAGCTGCAGCAATAAAATGCTGCGTAGACACTGATGCATCACTGTCAATTCTGAAATGTATTATATCATATGAGCCACAGTGGGTGAGTACTTAAGTTTAATACTTACAATTAGCTGACAATACTTCTGTACTTTTATAAAAAGTATCAAAACAAATGCAAGAATTTTACTTGTGATGTTTTTTTACATTTTTGTATTCATACTCCTATTTACGTAAAGGATCTGAGTACTTATTTCACCACTAACATATCTCATGATTGTCTGTTTATGACCACATACTGTATAAAGACGCATTCATTGCTGTATAGTCATATTTACATTTTTTCATGTCCACTTTAAGTATTAATGTTGTGTACATTTTACAGTAGCATACCGAAACATACACTTACAGTACAGTAAATACTGACACCTTGCATGTGATATCACAAATGAATATAAGAATAATAATGAATAAATAAATATGTGACACATCACACAATGTTTTTGACATACATGAAAGAGATGTACAGTACTTGAGACTTAATGATGTCTATATTTTAGCCATTGGCCCCATGTGATGAAGGCAGAAAATCACACATCTTTGACAGGCCGAGATTTGCAGTCACAGCTGGGACTGTACAGAGGAAAAGGGCAACTTTGACATATTGATGCAGAGTGGGGCCATGACCTGTTCTGTTGCCACTAATCAATGTTCACCTCAACCTTCAACATTTCCTGCAGAGAAGAATCCCTTGCGTGCCAATGCAATCAGACTGCTTTTCCACTCTCCCTGTGTATGTCAAGATTTGAAATTTGTGAGTGTACACTATTCTATTCAAAGGAGAGGTGAGCGTTAGAGGTTCAATGCAGTTTTTTTTTAACGATCTTGGTTTTATGGTGCAATGTAAAGCATGACGTTAGAGAAGCATGACAAGAATGCTGAGAAGGCAAAGGGATATGGAGAACAGCCACCTCCTACCCAATCACAACCCTCGTGAGCTCCTCCCAGTTCCTCACCGCAAATTTATGGTTTCTGCTGAATGCAGGCTGAGCTGTTTTGTTTATTACCCACCAAGCACTGGGGCCAGCACTATAGATCATAGATTTGTTCAATGGTTTGTAACTGTATGAACTATACAGGTGAAAACAAGAGAAGATAGAGTAGATCCAGGCTTAATTTTACTGGTTAAACTTAAAGAGAAGGGTAAATGGATTACAAAACCTGAGCAAAATACATTTTTGACCATGTTGTACCATTATAAAAGTGTTCCTCCACAGCACTAGCCTTATGTGCTGTGGACTGCTAAAATCCAGCTTTCGAACTTAATATATTCTGTAGTCAACAGCAGAGAGGCTGTGCTTCACCACCTGATGAGGAGAAATGTGTTTGTTGTAATTAAACACAAACAAACAGAGCTAATCTTCTTAATTATCCCACTGCTACATTAGCTGACTCTTACCCTTAATTTCCACCGGCTGCGGATCGGCTCCGCTGCTTGTCAGCTCCGTGCTCCGACCACCAGGTCTGGATTTTTTGCGGAAAGGCTGCGGCCGTGACTGAGAGCGGACGTCTCGAGAACCCACGAAATTTCGCAAATTCATTAGGAATAGAACCACAAAAACAACATCAAGAGGAATAGAAAAGAATCAAATCTGTGCTGTGATTTCAAGGTGTAGTGCAGGGAAATATGATCCTCCATGAGCACGGCCTATTTTATTTTGAATATTAGCCAGATGTTTTATTTTGTTTCTGTGGTTGACTTCCTGTCTCTCCGGCATCCGGAAAAAATAGAAGCTCTGCGCATCTGCTCTGGAGGGCCGCGGATCGGCGGAACTGGGACGAAGTCGGGACGCAGCCATTCTGCAGTCCGTGGAAATACACACATTGACTTTAATGGAAACCTACGGAGCCAATCCGCAGCTGTTTTGTGACCGTTGGAAATTGGGGGTTAGGCAATTGCCACAGACAAAAAAACTTTACCGATGAGCTTCTTTCTTCACTTATCCTAATTGTTAGGCTTTCTCTGTGAAACATGTATTTTCAGATAGAGAGCAGCACTCTTTGAGTCATTAAGTCCTCTCAGTGCGTCAGCATTATGAAGATCTCTTCAGAGTTATCAGTGAGGATACAGCATCATCTCCTTGAATTGAGAACAATTTCCCGAAATAGAAAGCAAAGGCTTTTCATTCTCATTACCGTTTTGTGACGGCCCTTAGATCATACCTCATCTACATCTACTTACTCTGTGACTCCATTGCCTCAAAATAAAGATGACCAGGGATTTATCAGTGCTCTAGAGAAACAGGGACTCTGCCATGTTACCTTTCTGTTTGGATTTTTTTTTAATTCTAACTCGGATTTTGATTTAATGTGTGCTGATTGAAACTTGATTCTGTTCTGTGAAAAATATCAGCATGAGCTGCCTTTGTTTTCAGCAGATTCAGGCCTGATCAGACAGAGCCCGTCTAAGCAGCCTGTGGCAGCTTTTTGGAAATGAACTCAAAAAAGGAGGAAAAAATCCCTGGTATAATTTAACTCCACAGCAAAATAGGAGTTGGCTGAAGATGGGCGATTCAATGGTTGCCTAGGGGGGAAAAAAATGAAAAAGACACAACTGGTCTGATCAGGGCATCTTTAACAAGAAAGGCAGTGCGCCTCAGGGCCTTAAGCTAATGAAAACAGATCCTTTTTTAATTACAATGACAATATATTGTTTGGTTTAAGGGTTAAAGAAGAAAAAACAGAAGGTTTGCTGATTCTAGGGGCATTAGGGACTCTACTAAAGTTATTGGGGTTGAGAGCTTGACTGCATCTTATATCTCATATATCCTCTGCATCTTTATGACCCACTGCAGAATATAAAGTCATCCCAACGATTTATCTCTGCGGTGAGAAAAAATAAATTACCTCCCCTGTTAAACTCCATTTAGTATACAAATCCTTCCCAATTTAATGACGCATCTCCCTCCTGGATAATGTTTGTACAGTCCCTTTTGACAATAACTGAGGACATCTGAAATAAACTCTTACACAGTGCTTCAGTAAATGCACCAGCTTGTTAAACAAACCTATTTTTTTTGCAGAGATTTTGTTTGGCAGCATGACCACTGCCTTTTCTGAAGCTTATAGTCATGGTAGATTGACCAAATATTTTCTCCCCTGTAAAAACTGATATGTGCAGACAGCCTAACACATTCAGTTTGAGCTTTCAGTATAGGCTAAATTAAATATTTTGTTTCTTAATGATACCCTGTTCTTACAAACTCTTTGCAGGTTCCACTTTATTGCAGTTATAAATGTTGCTCCTTAATTTACAATATAATGTGAAATCCATTCAACTGGATTGCCTTCTTTTTGGTAGATTTTCACTGTGCTCAACATTTCAAAAGGTCTTCAGACTGTGTTTCTGTGACCCTCTCTGTGTAAAAGCTTTCTCTGGATGACCAGTAGGAAAGATAGCCTTGAGCGCTTCGGTGGGCCAAACCTGTTATGATGCAATGCTTTTACCACATTCCCTTGAGACTTGACTTTTAAAGAGTTCAAGGCATTGCCCTTAGAAGTAAAAAAGTATTAAGTCCTAGTTCATGTTACATAACCACTCAGGTTTACAATGTGCTGTACAGTTTGTCAAGGGACTCATGTCCCAGGTGTGCTGAGAGCCACCTAAAGATTTCTAGATTCACAGTACATCATTTATAAATATATGGCAGTGCCTTCAGGTAAGGTAGATGGCTAGAGGGACAACGAACAGGCCCTAGCTGATCCATGACAGGGAGGAACCTATGCAAAAAAAGGGATAGCTATGTATGTGTGCTCTCACTCCCATCTGCACAATGCTGTTGTTACGGTTGTTGAGGACAGACTTGTTAAGTTTATCTCATCTTACTCTAACTCTGCCTGTTTGTGTTCCATCATGCTCTAACGGTTTTCTGTTGCTGGCCTTTTGCTTGTTGCACTTTAAAAACCATCCACTTACCTTCAGACTGCATTCCCACCTAGTTTTTAAAGAGAAATATGGGAGCCCTGGCATTCCCTGTCAACATTTCTCTCTTTAAGAGGCTGTAATAGTCTGGGTTTTAAAGCTAGAGAGAAGATAAAGTATTATATGAAACCAGATGACCTAATCTATTGGTACCAACAATAACATGCTAGCTTGTTAGAAATGGGGCAAAATAACACACTCCAAAGTTTTTGCTTTTGGCAAGGGAAAAACTGGCATGGCCATTTTCAAAGAGGGCCCTTGACCTCTCACCTTAAGATAGCTGAATGTAAAAGGGTATGCACAAGTTTCCCTTTACAGACGTGAGTTATGATGATCCCATGCAGTTTGGGCCAAAAACCATTCAGTTCTTTGCATACAGAATGTGTTATTGCCTGTTCTAAAAGGGGTTCATTTGAATATTACTGCATACTGGGGTCCCTAAATAGTCTTTGATTTGCATAAATTGGTCTGAATCAAAAGCTGAGACCCTTGTGGTTTAATGAGCCCACTTGTATCCATGTGTGATGATGTTAGTCCCCATAGTAGCCATTTCATTGTAATGAGAGCCTTTTACTAAACTTGAAATCATTGCTTAAAATGACGTGTTGTGACCTCAAGCATAATCACAGCCTTATAAAACTGTGCAACACCAAACTAGAGACCTAGTGCATTCAAAGGATGTATGGCTTGACAATAAGATGGCTTCCTTCATCCAAAAATTAAGAATTAAGTAGGCACCCAACCCAAACACGTTACAGATTTATGACTAGCAAAGCCTGACACAACATGCTAAGTTGCATCTCAAATTATTCTTCAGGTTCCCAGCTTTCAGATGGTGCATACCACGTCTATGTGGCAACTACTGTTGACCTGCTAAACTTCCCACCTAAAGATCCCCTGCAACCCCCTAAAAAAGACAAAAATGGCTCTATGTGGGTTTCAGAAGGTTTTAAAAACTGATTCATTTAACCATTAGTAACTGCGTTTAGTCTACTGACAAGTCTTCATTTTTAAACATGCCACTCTCTATAGCTATCTGTTTTAAGTACTTTGTTCAATGTTTAAAAAAAGTTGTCTCTACTCAACTGATTTTGCTTGTGAACAACAATCACATTTTCACTATCACCAGAGCACTGAGAGTGCTCTGGTCAAGGTCTCCAATGACTTACTGCTTTCCACCGATGCAGGCCTGTACTCCATTTTAATCCTCCTTGACCACAGCTCAGCCTTTGACACAGTGGACCACGCTGTCTAAGGGCATTTTCACACGCATGTTGTGTAGTTGGTTGAAACAAAACCTGGAGCGTTTACCCCACTGGTGAAATACATTTGGGCAGGTGTGAACACAGCAATCTAACTCTGGCGCGAACCAAAACAACCGGCAGAGACCACCTTGAGGTGGAGAATTGTTTTAAAAGTAGTGGATGCAAAACTCATGTATTACATATTGTACCACAGAGACATTGTTTACAGTGGCTGCTGCATTTATATGACTACTGAAAAGGAATATTTAAGAAAAATGGTATTTCTAACTTATCCCTTGTTAAATCTATATTTCAATAAGAAAGGAGGGCAGAACGATAACGACAAGCAGAAGAGTTAAGGGATTTTAAACTGTGTGATAACTGATATGTGGATGGTGCAAATAGTCTTCAGCTTAATATCAGTCAAAATAAACTAAAACTTATTGTTGGCAACACTCAACGTAAGAAATCAAGACAGACAAAGGTTAAGCCGATTATTTGCAATCAAAAGAGTTTTTTAAATCAAATCACCAGCTGCTGGATGTTGCGGTCTTCTGTATCGCGGTGCTTTGCTGTAAGCCACAGTGAAGTACGGTTGAATAATAATACTAGCCATTTCCTCAGCACAGAGCATCTACATGGTGGTGATATGGGGGAGTATTTTGGGCACTGTTTGACATTATAAGAGTACAGTGAAAGACAAGATTAGTCACAGGTTTTCCGGCTGCTGACGTAAACTGCTCAAGCTGGTCACAGGGGACGTTCTTGTAATAAATGACAGATTCCAGAGCTGTGGTGAGTGGGCTGTAAAAGATACTATGATGTACGCGCTTACAAAACATTAAAAATTATGTTTGGATTGAATAGTTCATGGAAAGTGCCTCTGGGAATTTCATTGGTGTTCGTAAACACAGAAAATGACTTTCTCTATTGAAGTGTGTACTCTTCATGAAACACCATTACAGATTAATGTAACAGAACTCTTCCAGCTGGACAAAAACTACTTTGAGACCAAAGCAAAGTCTTAATCTCTTGTTTCTACATCAACAAAAGTAAAACCCTTACCAGTGTATTTAGTGGACCGTGATTGATAATGCACTATTCTAAAAAATAAATCTATTTGATCAAGTTGTTTTTTTACTAAGTGCAAGAAACAATTAGCTGACGTTCTTTCACTGTGACGAAGTAATGAGAAACAATACAACGACAGTGTATATTCATGTTATTTGAAATTTGTTTTAGAAAGAGTCATTTGTGCACAGTGCTTTGTCAATTGTTGGGAGAACTGTGGTGGTTTAATTATGGTCTATTGGTTTAATGGTTTATTTGTTTGATCATCTTGTAAAATGGCAATATTCTCTTAGAAATGCAATTTTTACCATTAGTGTGCTGTATTTGAGTGATTTGGCTGTATTTGAGTGATTGAGTGATTTCCATTTTATTAC
This sequence comes from Etheostoma cragini, assembly GCF_013103735.1. NCBI lineage: Eukaryota > Metazoa > Chordata > Actinopteri > Perciformes > Percidae > Etheostoma > Etheostoma cragini. Next base: position 13,043,083 of record NC_048416.1, on the reverse strand, counting down.
AAAAAAGAATGAATAAAAAAGTATGGTCAAAATTGGAGCAGCAGAGGCAGAGATATGCTGACTTTTATTGCCTAGTAAGGGTCAATCTCCAAATACACATCCTACAATTTCATTTTATACTGTTTCTTATCAGAACATAGCCTACTTAATATCCCATTATGTACTTTAATCTCTAATACGGTATCATATTTCAGAAGCTGATCCTATGTTTAATGTGGAAAATCTTAATTTTCAAAGTAAAAAGTAACTGTAACTGTGTCAAATTACTGGAAATACTTAGCATACACTAAATGCTACAGTATAAAATGTGTACATAAGTAAAAAAATGGGTACACAAGTACAGTACATGAGAAAATGTACTGTGCTGTATGTTCCTTGTGTCAGAAGTTATTTCAGGCACAAAGTGTAATTACAATGGTAATTCCAAAAAAGGTTGAATTGATTAAGACTGTAGTCTCATAAGATTGTTTTGTTTGCAATTTAAGAATCTCCCAGGATGGTAAAGTGGATTTGGGATCTGATATTTTCTTACAGATCTACAATACGAATAGCAAGAGCTTAAACCTTTAGGTTTTTGAGACACAAACAAGCACAAGACAAGCTCTGAATTCCAATGCCTGAAGGGGACATTGGCAAATAAATAATTGATTCATCCAACTTCAACTTAGCCTCACTTTTATTTCTTAAAATCAAATAAACAAGCTGCTCTGGGCTGTTTCGTGTTATATGCACAAAGAACATCACTTTGATTAGTCAGTAAAACAGCAAGCAGATTTATGACATGGTAGCTGCTTCCTTGTGTAAAATAAATCATTTATTTGGATCCCCATATGTTGTTAGCTTGACAAAAACTGACTGGTTAACTGATGGCGCAGCCAGAGCTAAAAAAGGATTTTGATAATTTGGATAATTCCGACAATTCAAGCACATTCAAGTTTCCCAAGATTGCAACCAATTTTACCTTGTCTCTGGGATGTGCCAGAAATTAAAAATTGGTGATAATCCACCCGCCCCACCGCCCATTAGCACCACAGACACTCACACACACAAGACAAGAAAAAATAAGGATCCTTCCTGATTTTGAGAGAAGACTACATTAATTAGCTTCCTCTTTATTGTCCTCCTTTAGGCCCTCTTTTCCCTCTAAGGGTATCATGTAGGACTGTCCTGAGGTGTAAACATCAGGATGCAAAGTAAATCATCGTAATGAGCCTAGTAGGTCTGTGCAACTGGCCCTCAGGGGAAAAGAATCTGTAAAGAACTCGGGGGGACAGGACCTTTTCTGTGGTTGGACCTAAACTCTGGAACGCTCGGCCCCTCCATGTCCAAACAGCCCCAACAGTTGAGGGTTTTAAGTCTCGTCTAAAGACACATTTTTATTCTTTGGCTTTTAACTACATTTGAGTTGTGAGGTCCTCTGATGTCTCTTATTGTTTTAATGCATTTTAGTATCTATTAATTTTATCTATTTTTTTAATTTTTTTAAGCCCGATGCTCTTATTTTGTTTTTACAATATTTTATTTTAATTGTTTTGTATGTTTGAGTTTTCTGTGCAGCACTTTGGTAACTTTGTGTTTGTAAAATGTGCAATAGAAATAAAGTAGATTGGACTGGATTGGATACAGCTTTTGTAGGATATCTGTGAGCATTATTTAGGTTCATTCTGAAGTACATGGTATTTAAAAGGCTAATGGGACACAAGTTGCTGCACTTGTCAGCTTATAAAATTCGCTGTTATCATCATCTAATTTGTGTAGGTGGGGGAAAAAAGTACATTCAAATACTGTCATACCAATTTTGGCAGCTGTGGGGATTTTTTGATATTTCCTTTCCAGCAGTAAATGGATTTACATTCAGAGAAAGGGGGTGTCGCTTAATCATTTTTTGACATTGTTTTGACATTATGGGGCAGAGCACTGGTGGTCCCAAAGTGTAAATGTAGCAGTGGGAGGGAGTAGGACACCAAGGTTATCATGTTTTTACCTCATCTTGTATCTAAAAACTACATTCCGAGATTTCAATGACGGAACAAGTGTGTAACTACAACAATAGCACCACCATTTGCCCATTTGCAAACCTCTTTATGTTTTGGCTCATACACCTGAACTGTGAGGCAGTTGGAATCCTTGCTCTAAAACAAATCTATCAATATTTCCAAAGATATATATAGATATTTTTTAGTAAAACGGTTTTATGCTAGTCTGGAAATCCAGACCCAAATCTGAGAAGTTAAGGGTCAGGCACTGAGTAATGAAAATGGCACTTAAGGGGCAGCACCAAGCATGCATCGGAAAATCTCACTGGACACAATTGGATAACACTACAACCAATCACAACAATACATGGGGTGACGTATCCATACGCTTAGCTACCAGCTGAGCTAACTGGTAGATTAAACTGTTGTCATTGTTTTTGCTCGCCTCTGGCCCGCCCATATCAGTTACAACAATGTGATTGGTGCAGCTTGGCTACAAGGACATAGTTAATGAGTAGAATTACTCAATGTCAGAGTGATTCGCTGAGCAAATTCAAATTGTGCTCTTGCAAGAACTCTGCATTTCCAGAGTAGTTTTATGGCCAATCTTTCGACAAAATAATATTATATTTCCGTGTATTGCAGATGACAAATGTTGCATATTTCTTTCTTGCAACAAATAGGAAAGCAGCTGACAGGAAGTCACATGTGTATACAGTCTTTGATGTATTTAAGGATTTTACACCAAACACATATGCAAAATGAAGTTATGCTGGAGGGATGTCTAAGTCTGAATCCTATTCCAATTTTACCCTAACATTTCACAGTGACTATTTTGCAGATGAACCTAGTAACACAAGTAAAGTAAAAAATTAAAATAAAGGATAAAGAACAAACATAGCCATAAGATCCAGCTCCCTTTAATAGCATTTGTTCCCATCACTAGGTGCAAACCAATTTAGACATGAACACACTGAAATAAACACATATCAACTGTGAGCATTTCTGCCCAATTACCTTATTAAGTTGATAAGTTGTGACTTTTGACATAAACAGTCAAAAATATTGTTATGTTTTATATAAGTTGTAAATGTACAAATCCCTAATATTCTTTGAAAAAAACTTTGATATTCTTACAGAACTTCCAGGCTAACAGCCGGAATTTATTAATCCTGGGGCCTTTTCTGTTTGCTCAGCAGTGGCTTTTACATTAAATAATGGCCTGAATTAAAAGGCAACAGGTGCATATTGATGTTCAGTTAATGAGTACTGTTGTTATTTAAAGTTGACCAATATTTTTATAATTAATCACGTGACGGCAGTTGTTGAGATAATTAGTACAATCTTATAGTGTGGATGGAATTTATCACTTAATTATCTTTATATTTTCTAGATTTTAGAGTCCAATGTCTTGAGTTTCTTTAATAAGTCCATATATACAAGGGAGCGAAGCATATAATATGTAAAGAAGGGAACTCTGCCTCTATAATAGAAAAACCCATGAGAAAAAGCGTGTAATATAACAGCGGACCAACTGAATGAGTCTAAAAACTACCACTCTTAACTAAAAGCATTCAATGAGTCACTTGTCATTTGCAAAAACAAACAGTTGTACACTATGCATTAAAAGCGAACAGTGGAAGTTAATATAAATTTGAACAGAGTAAGAGAGATAATTATGCACAATGCGTATTCTCTATTTTAGCATCAGTAAATCTGTTATCAACCTGGCGATCAGTTAAAGAAAGCCGTGAACGCGTATCAATCCAAATTACCTCTTCCTGGCTTGACCTAGTCGTTCCTCTTCAGCTTGGCTTTGCCTTTGTGAAACACACCAAGCCAGGATGCACAGATTAGACTAGGTCAAGCCTCGCTTTGTCAGTTATCCTTGATTTAGAAATTCTGCTTGGTGAAACAGCCTCCTTCAGATGGTGGCCATGTTCACAGTGCCTTGTAATGATTAAAATCTGAATCGAGATGCAGATTAAACCTTTCACAGTATGTTTCACACCCTCAACACAGTAGTTTCCACTGACTCCTCCATTGATTGTTGTTCAACTTCAGCACATTCACAAATGAAGTCCACTCTTGCTCGCTCTCTCTCTCTCTCTCTCTTTCCTCCTTCAATTTCCACAGACACTGTGGTGCCTGCAGACCTGTCAACCTCTCACTCCCAGAGTGAACGAAAACTGGCTGCTGAAAACAACCCCTGGGACTAACTATCTTAATTAGCAAGTATTCCTGTTTCCACAGTGATGCATGCCACAGCACAGGGCACAGTGAGAAAAGGCCAACCCGCAGCTTTCCATTAAAAGCTTAACCGGGTTACGAGCTAGCAGGAACATCTAACAGCATGGTGATAAAAGACAGAACACACAAATCAATGTGTACTGTACATGTATAGGCACACACATATAGTTTACAAATCTGTGTACACACATACAGTACAAACTCACAGTAATAAATTGAAATCATTTGCACTTAGAAAAAAACAACAACAAGACCACTGAGATAGCACTGTGGCTGCACACTTCAGCAGGTTTATTATGAATATCCAAACTCAAATAGCTTTTACTTTTATCCGTTCCCATGCATCCTACAGTCCCATCAGTGCCATCAACCATGTGTTATCTAGCAAAGGAAAAAGGCAAAGCACCTGCTCTTATAACCATAAAGCCTTTGAAGGCATTAGGACGCATACTGACAATACAGGACCCTGAACAATTACAGGCCTTATCTTCCTGCCTGACAAACAGTGCGCTTCATTATGGGCTTTTAGCTGACACCTTACCTCAGCCTTTTCTATTGAATCATCACTGCTAATGCAGAAAATGAAACGGCTAAAAGGCTTGTTAAATATATCTGAATTGTTTAACCACAATTTACCTCATTGATAGTCCTTTTAAAGCCTCAAGTAGTGAGTAGATGCAGTGAATGACAATTAAAGAAAGGACATCGGGGATGCAGAGGAGGAGGAATATGTAATGCTTCTGAAGGAAAGTAGGGAGGTAGTGGTTTGCACCTATTTCAAGTATAAGACAATTATTAGAAATAAATTGGACTCTTTCCAGCCTCACTGTGTGTAAAGAAATCAATAATATAAATTACAGTTTTGGCTGTTCATTTATCGATTGATTTATGTATCCCTTTGTATCAGAACAAACTCTTGGCGAAATGTCAAAGCCCGAGGTGCTAGTTTCAGCAGTAGGTTGTACTGGGTAAAAACTAATGCACTGTATGTCTTGATTACAGAAACACTCAAAGGGTATATTTAATGTTTGCTATAAGTGTTTAGATTTAATGGGGACACGGTTTTAAATAAGGGTGCTTGTTTTTCTAATCAAAGTACCCCTTAAGTTGCACACCGATTTGTACACCTCCTCAACAATCACCCTAAACACCGGTATACCACAGGGATGTGTGCTGAGCCCTCTCCTTTACTTCCTCTTTACCTACGACTGCATACCTGTACATGGCTCTTACACCATTGTAAAGATTGCAGACAACACTACCGTGATTGGTCTCATCGGCAACACCGATGAGACGGCCTACAGGGAGGGGGTCCAGCACCTATCCTCGTGGTGCACTGACAACAACCTGACTCTCAACACAAAAAAAGAGCTAGACCAAGACCAAAGAGCTAATTGTGGACTTCAGGAAGTCTAAAGCTGGCACACACACCCCTATCCTCATCAACAAAAGCAGAAACTGACAGCGTGCATAAATCCTTCACTCTCTTTGACAGTGCGTCCCCTTGCCACAACATTTGTTATGGGGACCCCACCAGTAGTTGACCTAGGATCCCAGAACCAGGATGCGCTTGTGCGTTCCGGTGCCACCAGAATGACCAATGGGTCCACCTCCTGGATGCGTGCCAGGAGGAGAGGAATTATAGGGAACGGGGGGAAAGCGTATAGGGAAGCCGTACCCGGAGAGAGATGACCCAGAGAGGTGGGTTGTTCCATGTATTCATAGAAAACCACAGTGTGCAAGTGTATTTACTCTTGAGGTGAACAGATCCCCCTGTCCCCCTTCAACATTAGGTCTGCTGCACAGTTCAAGAACCCCCAGGATCTACACCTCTCTGAGTGACAGCAGGTGTCTGTGTTAGTAGGTGTCTGTGTTAGAAGGCTTCTGGCTATCTCCAACAGCTGAGATGAGCCCACACCACCCTAATGGTTTATGTATGCCGCTGCAGTCATGTTATCTATTCTGACGGCTAAATGCCTCCCTGCTGCCACTTGGGCAAAATGTTGCAACACTTTCAGCACCATGGACAGCTCCAGACCGTTAAGTGTGTGGGGGGGGGGGGGACACCCCCCACACCGCCACCACCTGTGATTCGCACATGCCTGACAGACGCATCACAGGCAGAGCCAACACAGTTGTGTGTGGCGCGATACGTGACAGCAGAGAGCTCAGTGCGTCCAGCCTTGGCGCTGACAGTTTGGCTCTCACAGTGGTTGAGTCTGTGTCCATGCACAGATAAATTATTGTCTGTGAAGAGACCAAAAAGCTTATTCGCCAGTTTATGGCAAAGCCAAGTTTCTGTAGGTGTTAAACAGCCTCCATTGTGTGGAGTGCAGTCCTCTCCTGGGAAGGAACCACAATGATTAAATAAAAAAGGACTTTGATCCTTTCTCTGCATAACAACTGTAACGACGTCTCCATGCATTTGGAGAAAGTGCGAGGGGGGGGGGGGCTAATGAGTAGTCGCACGCCAGCAGGTTCAACATGAAAAGATCTCCCTGGAAGGAGAATGGCAGGCATTTCCTGTGTTTTGGGGACAATAGAAATGTGGAAGTACACCTCTCTCAGAACATTTGAGGTGGCGCACACATCCCAACATGTGTTGACCCAACCGGTTGAAGACAGGTCGAGAAATGTCCCTTTCTGCCCGTCTTTTGCGGTGTGAGAAGTAATGGGAGTGGAAACCATTTTTCTTCTTTGCCGGCATCTCTGCCAGCTCCGACATTAGACGTCCTATGGGGTTGGGTCAGCAACATAGAGCGTGCCGCTATGCTGGCTATGCATGGCAAAAGCTTGTAGTTGTTTGTTGTTTGTTGCCATAGCAACCGAGAGTGCTGAGCCTTTCCCGCGCTGTGAGAAGTGAGTACGTGGTCATGACCAACAGAGCGGCACGCGCATGCCTGTGTGTCGGCTGTTTGCGCAGCAGTGAGAATCACTCTCACCATTTCACATAACCTGCTGGGAGGTGGAGAAAGACTGAGTAGGGTAAAAACAAGCACTTTGAGTGGGTGTGTGAGCCTGTTAATTCGGACACAGCGTGGCTGGTTCCGACCATGTACTGCACGTGGACGTGGCAGCGACCCGGTCTATTTTCCAACTGCAGCCAGAGTGAGTTGCTAGATAAGTTTCCATCCACTTGTCAATCAAGTTATTATTATTAGTAAAAACACTCATGCGAATAAAGCTGATGAAAGACAATAAAAACCTGTGCGTAATGACATCGCATGCTGTTTTGCGATCAAAGTGGTATGTCAAATTAATTTTAGACATTTTCCATTCATTATTGCACTGAACATTCAAGCAAACATATGCGACAAAGTTTTTCTAGACAAAATGGATCGTGTTGTCTCCCAACACATGATCAATATTGCACAAGCTGTAATAGCGCTTGTGTGCCAGCTGTTAGCAACATGTCAAGCTATAATAAGAAAACAACGACGCTATCAACATATCGCTATGACGATGCAGATGCAACTTGGCTTTTATTTTCCCGCCGGCACTGCTGCAAGACAACTCTTCTTTGAGACATGTCTCGCTGTTTGAGTGCCTTCAATTTACTCCGTAAGACGTCCCATGGCTTGTCTTAACCTTTGTTGGCCACTTCCTTCGTGAGTTTGTGAATAAATTAAATTCAGAAAGTCTCTCATCTCCTTGTCCATCAACTTTGTTGACATCCGCCATGTTTGCAGACAGAACGTTACTACTGGGCGGAAATGAACTAAAACGTTGTCTTCTTTGTTTTGTGGCGACAATAAAATGACCTAAAACTTAATTGCAATTCATTATGTATTTAGCAAACAACGATTCCATCAGAGTTTATTGAATAAGCCAAGCTAAAAGATTTCAAGCTAAAATCCAATGAGACCGAACGTATTTCCTTTGAGTTGTTATTCATGAAATGCCATTGAATTTGACTGTTTCCACAGGGCACTTTTCATTTGGTAGCCCTCAATTTGGATAAAACGGTGTGGATGGAAACATAACCACAGTTACTGCATTTACCGTTAGTGGAGTGGCAAGTGGATTGGACCGGGTGGGTACTGCCCACCGGGCCTCATCACCCAGGCGCCAGTAGGTGGAGTGGGAGCCGGGGGTTGTAGTGACACAGACGGCAGACTGCGGCATTCACACAGGTCGATAAAAAAAAACTAGCTTTTGCCCTTGTGTTTTGCACCGGGCACAAATCTTCATGACTGCACATGCGTGAAGGGGTCACCCAATAACGATAGCTCTTAGAGGTCAAAGCCTATACAAACTAGAGCTATATTATTCTTACTACTAGTATAATGTCACTGCTACTACATTGCGCACATGTTCTTCACCCACTGTTTATATTACACAGCCATATTTCTTCTGGTCTTATAACACTGCCATATATATCTTATTCCTACTTATGCATCACCTATCTATATGGCATTGCACATTTCTGCTTTTTTTGCACTTCGGGTTGGACACAAACCCGAAGTCTTTGTTCTTGTAAACTGCATAATGATAATGAAGTTGAATCTAATCTAAATGACATGCTGTTGAAATAAGACAGTTGCTGTCCATGGTGCTGAAACTTCTCCACCACACAGTTTTCTGTCCATGGTGCTGAAACATCTCCACCACAGTTTTCTGTCCATGGTGCTGAAAAATCTCGGCTTTGGGTTTTTCCATTTTGCCCACATCCTAGTTGACTTTGCTTAAACGTAAAGGTTAAAATGGACACTGAAGTATTTTTGAAGATACAGTAAGCATCAGGTGTGTGTGATATGATCAGATTCCTAAGACAGCACAGAGTCCAGGCCGTTTGTCCTTGCCACAGAAATGACCTTGGTAGAGAGGTGTGAAGGAAAAGGAGGCAGAGAAGTGTGTGTAGACGGACACTGTTTACACAGGACAAATATGAAGGATTACAATTTGTGTCCTGGTAGAGCAGGGAGCTGAGAGTGTAAGGAATGCTGAGAGGGTTTTGAAAGAAAATAGTCTGGATAAAATGGACAAAGGGTCAGCCTCTGTGTACTGATAATACAAGTCAGATGGTGGATGGAGGACGGAAGAAGATGAGGTTTAATGTAAGAGCATATGAGTGAGTAGAAGAAAGAGGAAAATAGGCTCATTTTCCTTGAGTGGAAGCAATTGGGGTGAGTTGAAGGGACCGAACGGTAAGGAGCTTTGCAAACAACTGATTCATTCATGAAACCAGGTAAAAGGGCCTGACTATCCGACACTTGCAGAATTCAACAGAGCACAGCACCCGGCAAGACATTCAATGATCAGTTGGCTGCACATGAAACTATTTAGAGTTTGCCTGACTAAAGCAAAAGTCTTCTCAGAAGCCAAATCTGTGGCTTTGGAGATTGTGTAAAGTATGCAAACATATTACTACTACTACTACTACTACTACAACTAATAATTAATATAATAATAACAATAGTAATAGCCGCAAGCGGCGATTTGCGGGCTCTAACCTTTTTTCTCAATAGAAACTTCAAAGTCATTTCACACGTGGTCCAACGTTGTCATAAAACATATCTTGCAAGCTCTGTAACAATTGGACAAACGGTGCACTTTCTTAAAAATTCCTACAACTGATTGGTCAAAAACATTTATTTTCAATTTGGTGTGATATGTAGCTCAGTTCAGCTCATAGCAATTTGAGAAAAGCAGATGACCAACACTAAAACATTTGCCAACTAATATAGCCGCAAGCGGCTATTCCAAGCTCAAACCTTGATTGTATCATTATCACGTCCAGTTATTGTGCATTTAAAGTGTGTGTGAGTTCATTACATGTCCTGGAAGTTTAGTGTTGATTGGACACACATTTAGTCCTTTAAAGCCTGATTTGCGCTATATCACCTGCAATTTGTTCTTATTTATTGTGCCCCTAGTGGTCAATTTGAATGAAACTTTCAGGGCGTGGTCCAGGTACTTATTAGGACATGTCCTGAGAGATTTGTAATGATTGGACAATCAATATGTGATTTATAGTAAAATGTGACTAATGACAATCACCTATCTGGCGCTTGTAGCACTCCCTAGTGTCATATGTATATGAAAATGTCTTGGTGTATCTGGGGAACTTATCTGAACACACCCTGTGTTTTGTGATGATTGGCCCTGCGGTTGTTGATGCACATGCACACCATTTCCAGTTATTCCTCCAAGTTTCATGTTAATAGTTCATTCCAGCTCACAGGAATTTGAGCCGGTCCGGCAGACAACAAATAATAATAATAATAATAATAATAATAAAAATAATAATATCTAAAACAGACAAACATAGAATGGTTCTACTGCTTCACGATTTGAACCCTAAAAATAATAATAAAATAATGCTGCCACTCCCTTCAATTTTTCCTCTTCTGACTTTGCATTTGCTTTAAAGTATTGATTTCTTCCAAGAACAATACAACTGGGTAGAAAAGTTAAGTTAAGGAAATTAACTGTCAAATCTTCACTGAGTATATATATATATATATATATATATATATATATATATATATATATATAGTACATGCGATTTATAATTACCTCCATTTAGCACAACCAACCACTCCTCCAATCTTAACACTGTATGCATGCCCATTTAAAGGACATACTTGTTTTTTTCACTTTTAATTCTTATAATATATTAAAACATGTGTTTTGTGCTTGGACATGTGATTGTGTTTTTGACATGAGATTCTTTTAGTAATTGCTTGTGAATAAATGACTATGTATTAGCTGTGTGCTTGAGCATCAGAGATCAACCTGTAATATTGAACATGTTTTCTATTTAGTTATAGCCTCTGGCAGATACTATCTAATACACTTTTTAGCCGACACCTAATTATATTCCTGATGCAACTGGAATGACTCGTAAAGGAGGTAAAAATCATGACAATGACATTATAATGAGGATTGACAAACTAAAATAAAATATGTATATAAACAGGCATGTCATTGGTACTGAAACCTAAAATATGTCTTAATATCCATATTATGCAATCAAGCTTCATATATTCAAGCTCAATGTTTCAATGTCAATTTATGGTGCCAAACAAATAGAGAAATAAGAACATTAACCTACTTTACCTCTAACATACTTTTAAAAAAATGCAATTTTTACTTTGAAATGATTGTCTTGTATTATACCATAGTAATAGATATACTTGTACAACTTTTACTTTTAATAATTTTTTCTCTGTTTCACATTGCTGTTCTCTGCTTGCAACAGTATAGTATGATTATCAGTATATATGTAGATTAGTGAATGATACAAGGTCACCAATGTATTTAAATGTAGGTTAGTGAGTCTAAAAAGGTACAATGGTATGAGAAGCCGGTCCCTGCTACGTGTTAAGGAAACATGTACCCGTACTACTACAGGAAGCTACACTGGGTGTTGTTGGTGCTAATTAATATCCTCCTACCTTTATGTCAGATCTGATTCTTGTCTTGGATTCTACATCTGACGTGTAGAAAATCCTCCTGGGTCAGTTGTAAAAAGCAGTGGGAGACTATTATGTACAAGTTCCCCAGGTTCCAGCAAGTCTCCATCTCATTCTGCCACCTGTGATCAAAGCTGCAGGCAGTCTATCTTTGAAATGTACCATTTGTGCAATTATAAATAAATGTTAAAGCTGGAACACTCTGTCTCTCTGTAATAGCCTGTGCAGTGGGTGCCCCCATCCTATGGAACAACCCCCCCATGCATATTAAAGCCGTACAGACGCTACAAACGTTTAAATCGCTGCTTAAGACGCACCTTTTAGCAGTAGCTTTTAACCTTCGTTTACCTGGTTTCTGATGTTTTAAAGTGTTGTTTTGTTTCCCTGTGATTCACTTTGGTTGTAATATTTTTACATTTGTTATTTATGTATTTGACATCGACCCTTTCCTGCACTTTAGTTAACTGTTGTTGTTTTTAAATGTGCTACAGAAATAAAATTGACATTAACATTAGAAAAGTGTAATGAAATATTAAAAAGGCATTGTTTTAGTGATTTGAGTGTCATTAGTTAGCTCAATATCATATGATAAGAATTTCTATCAATACAACAAATACACTACAAATCACTTAATGCCCTGGCACCAAATTATTATTATATCAGCTCATGTTAAGTTTACTTGTAGGCCAAAAACAGCACATACATGAGAACAAGAAAAAATACAAAACACAAAATAATAATAGCCATTACAGAAAAGGATTTCTTGAACTGAGAGTGGATAAACAACTATTTGAATTAAAAGACATTATCTTCAAATTACATGTAAAGTAAAATATCTGGATGTGGACAGATACCCGTCGTCTCTACCATGTTCCTCATTACTGTCATAGCAGGAATTACCACCCAGTGCAGGGACAAAATGTGTTGAGTCACTATGGACCGTAGCTACCACCTTAGGCATAAATAAATAAGAAGTTTCAACCTCAAAGGACTCTATTGCTGCCCATGCAGCCACAATCTGAAAGGAGAAAGGAAGAAGGCCCACACACTGCAGACTAATTTTTTAGCTTACTCCTACTCACACAAAGAGACATGCAGCAAGATGAATGAACAGGGTCACACAGACCATGAAATCAGGACACCCAAACTAAAATTGCATTGGCAAGAACCTGAACCTTTGAAATAATGATAACTCGGGAGTTAAACATAGCAATATGAAGAGAATGACTTATTCCAGTAACTAAGCAAAGCTTTAAGGAAGGCCATAATAGCCTTATGGAGCAATGTTTTGATGAGTGGGCTGCTGAGTTGTTGCTCTCGTGCAAGCAGAGGTCACACACACACACTGTACAAGAGCACAGTTTGACTGATACACGTTCCTGCCAATGGTTTTACATTACCCACTTGTCTACAGGTGGCAGTAATGTGCCAACAAAGGTAGAGAAAAAGACTGCAGGTAAAAATGAATGTAAACGATGCAGGGTCCAAAATATACCAAAACTGGCTTTGCAACGGTTTATGAGAAAGGAAATGTATTCTACGTATTTATCAAGGATACACACAATCAGGGGCTGAAGTGGGCTGGAGCGATCTGGAACGGCATTCAGGCACCTTCAATTAATAAGTTTAGTGCATGTAGGTACTGAGTGTGTGTGTGTAATTCAGGCCTGTGTGTAATATGTGTAAAAAGAAATAAGTGTAAATTGCAATTTTCCTTTGCGAGATTAATAAAGTATACATTATTATTATTATTATTATTATTATTATTATTATTATTATTATTATTAACTTAAAAGGCAACAGGTTCTGTTTTTTGTTTCCGGTGATACCATAGGCGAGTGTTTGAAAAAAATGACTTTGAACTCTTTGCTTTAATGTAACCCTTTCAGATTTTACTCTATGTTATGTTTTATTCTTGTTCCTTGATTGAAAGCACTTTGGATACCTGCTGGTTGCCGTAAAGGGCTATGTAAAAACATGTTGACTGATTCATTAAAGTATGCAAAAACCGTGATAAACAGCACATGAGGTATCCAAGTAAGGGTCAGCACCAATAGTGTCCTTGTCATTTTATTAGGTTGTTATTTATGTTAAATAACATAAATGGAGAGCCATCCTTACAGACTATAGCACCACACAGAAAATCCAGCACTCAGCCTTGCAAAATCTGTTTTTATTGCTCAAAGTGCACACATATCACAAGTTCATTACACAAAACAGACTTCGTGTCTAGTTATTTGCACTCCAGTTTTAATAAACCATAAACAGCACTGGGGGTTTTGTGTTATTAGCAATCAGATTAATGAGCATGAGCAAGGGGGTCTAAAAAATGCTGATATTGCATTATCTAGGGTGCCACATTATGAACAGAAGCAGCACAAACAGCCTGTGAACCTACAGTTTGCAAAACAGCTGACTTATGTGGATGTGTGCCTAAAATTTTTAATATTTAAAAAATTATATTCCACTATTTTATTCCAAACTATTGCTACCTTGGCAGCAGAACTCTGGGGTGCAATACACACGGTTCTGTAGCTGCTGGATTTAAAATGAGTCTTGTGACCTAATGAATATCTAAGCTAAATAACACCTGTGTTTTTCACTCACCTACGCACTACTTTTATTAATAGTATTTCAATGTGTTTAACTGTATTTACATATAAATCTATTACTCAAAGTAAATTCTACATATTTTACATTTGTGTATCTGTCATACAGGCTCGTTTTACTGTATGTACCAACAATGGGGCTGAAAATCAGTGGGCTGTTCAGCATCTACTGTGAAAAACATTCAAGTCTTCTGTGTGCTTTTGTGTCTCTCAACAGGGAAACATACCACCAACCAGACACTTGTGTGTGTTTGTGTGTGAGGTTGGTGGGAGACCCGCTTTAAAAAAGGAACCTCCTGTCCACCAGTCAGCATTCAGAGATCGTAAGTACACCTTCTACCTTCCGTTTCCAAGTATCTATGAGCCAAAGCTATACATGGTTGCTGAAGGATCCCTGTGTTCATATCATACTGTGAGATAATATATAAAAGTTTAAAAAAAACTAATCCCAATCAAAAGGTAAAAAAGCAATATTAGACAAAACATAAATCAAGCAAAGAAAGATTTCAAACTCCTTCCGTTTCAGTTTGATCTAATAAAAGCTATAAAACCTTATCTTACAAGGTTGAAACGCAAAATCTTTAATCAATGTGAGCCATAGGCCAAATCTATATTGTTGAATTTTGATTAAATGCATAACCTCTTTTGCGCTGAATGATCATTCAGCTTTAATAGACCATTTAAAATAAGTCACGCATAATTATTCCTAGTGCTTTACCCTCCAGTGTTAACCCTCTCCAGTCTTTCTCAAGAAACATAAATTATTTCCTGTTCGAGGTCATGAACTCTGTCTGGGTGGGAGGCTTCTGTTGTCATGAGTGTGTGATCTCATGTGCACCAGTTTGTATGCATGTGTGTGTGTGCGTGTATATGTTCAGGTGTGTGTGTATGTATGTGTGTGTGTGTGTGTGTGTGTGTGTGTGTGTATTTGTGTGTGTGTGTGTGTGTCCTCTGCAGCTTTTGCTCACATCTGCAATTCTGCATTGATTCCATGCCAGTGAGCAGAAAGCTGATGCAGAGCGGTGGGTTCTCTGTTATAGCTAGGTACATCAGCCAATGGCTAGTGCCATTACAGGATGAGTGTGACGGAGTTTAATAATGCTGCAGAGTAAATGACTGCAGTCCATACACTAATCAAAATTTGCTGCAGTCATACGCAAAAGTGCTGAAATGTATGCATGATTTCAATTTCCACAGCTGGAAATTGTTGCATTCCACAAAGAAAGTGGCACTAATAAATATCTCAGTGCCGCTGGAGAAGAAAGGGAAGCATTGTTCACTACTTCACAGAGATTTGAGAAAACTGTGCTGAGAGGAGGCCACAGAGGACCTGTTTTGCTGGGGATAAACAACATGGAGCAGCAAAAAAAATCCTCTGTGATCTGCCAGGGGGAATATAAACAGTTACTCAAGCATATGGAAGGTGTTGCTATCACAGGGAGAAGGGAGTTTGTTTTTCTCCTGCATCTCTACGTATGTAGTTTACATTCCACAAAACTTGATCGGTTGCCCGGCCTTTAATGATCTATAAATGCATGAGAACACAAGCTGGTAAAAAAAGAATAGATCAGACTGACAGATGAGCAAGTGATTAATTCTGAGGCACAGATAAGCCACTGTTCCATCTTCAGAAGCACTTCACAGGCACCTATTAATATGCAAATGTGGCTCAGCTGGAATTTATTGGACTCTTACCCTATCTTATTTCTTCCTAAATGATGCATAAACTGATACTGATTTTGGGATAACCGTGGGACTTACCTGCTAAAAAGACTAAGCTACATGAGCAACTAACAGACAGTAACCAGGAACCAATCCAGCCACTGAACCGTCTGAAGCAGGAGACCTGCTCAGAGGCCGCACACTTTGTCAAGATTTTCATCAAAGACAGATGTAATTTAATGCATCGAAGCTGCCGTTTGAGCCTACGTCTTAAATAGCAATCCCCTCTGGATAAGAGGTCTCTTTTACCCTTGTTCTCTTTAACTGATATGGGAGCCGACCTGATTCAATGGTTTTATTGATCAAACTGACTAAATAACAGTCAGCCGCTCAACTTTATACTGGGGCGATCTCTCTATCCGACAAGCTGAACTCTGCTTCAGGAGCACGGTCATATCCCTGTTGTAGGGACTACCGACACCGTGTTCAAAGTTGTTAGAGCCGCCATCAGTCAGATAAACCCATCAAAGGCCAGGCTGGATATCCTGGTGGGGAGCATTTACCAGTTCAAAACCAGCAGGCTGATCCTCAACCTCTGGTGGATTCCTCTTATCCTGACAACGTGACCCTTTCCTCGCTTCATCCCTGACCTCTCTCTGTGCATCTTCTGCACTCGTCATTTACTCACGCTTTCTTCAACTACTCCATCTCTACTTCTCCCTCCCTCCGTTTCCTCTATACAGTGGATACAATGTTTCTTCCTCCTGCTCCTGGAAGTTGAATCCTCTGAGATGGTAAGCTTATAGCAGCCATCAAACACAAAGGAGTTTCTCATATCTGACCCCTAGAGAGTAGTGGCTCTGAGGCCCCTCGCATGTCTTTCTTCTCCTGTTTAGATAGAGAGAACACAGCTGAGCTGGTGCCAACATGTTGACAACTGTGGTAATAATCAATGCTGGAAGAGCTGTAAAATTGCAATTAGTCGATCACCGGTTTGTTTGTTTTTTAAAGCGGACTGAATTTGGGCCAAGTCTTATTCTGAAATCATTTTCTTGATCTCAGCAGGATCTCCATGCTCAGATAATGCAGGATGTGTGCAACAAATGCTACTTACTCCTGTGTGTGTTTACAAGTGTATCAGTATGTGTGATCATCTCCAGACTCATCATGGCGCCTTCTCCTGTCACAACACTGTCTGGCAATGAGCGGATCTGTCACACTGGGTGACACAGCACTCTAATTAATCACAGAGAAGGACCACTAATGAAGTCATTATGTATTCTGATAGTTTTATCTTGACAACCACTTCTTTCACTAAAGAAATGCACTTAAAAGGCTCAAAGACATAGTGGTAATGGATTTGCAAAAATTGAGAGATTGAACAGGACAGAGTGGATGTGAAGTATTACTCCATTTCTTCAAGTATTTCATTTCACTCATTTTGCTACCAGTGTTGGTAATTTTGGTCTCACATCAAGAATATCAATTAAGGTTTTCTTTCCTTTTATTCTAACTAATGCAGGACCCATTGAAAATGTGCCTGTTTAGAACGGGCAGATTGCTTGGCCTGTGGTATTGCTGCTTGTAGAATTCATCAAAACCAAATTTTTCCCCACAATTACTTACAGAAAGACCCCAAACCACTTCAACCACCCTACTACTGACTTACTGATTTACCTGACAGAGAATGTTGCAGATTCAGAATGTAATTACAACATATCAAGATGAAAATGTGCAATAATCAGACATTAGCCTCATGGACTCACAGCAGCACACTAGCCACCCGGTCCATGTTGAGAGCTAATCAGCACATATCTGTGTTAATCAACCACCAGAACCGGACCTGTTGGTGTACGTGTGCAGAGAGAGAGAGAGAGAGAGAGAGAGAGAGAGAGAGAGAGAGAGAGAGAGAGAGAGAGAGAGAGAGGTTGATTTCCATACAGGTTTAGTGGCTTGACAGTTAACTGTGGAGTATGGATTTGATTCACGGGGTATTTTGGCAATGGTAATGTTATTAGTTAGCAGCAGAGATAGCGAAAGTACTCACTTCCCATACTCAAGTAGAAGTACAGATACTTGTGTTAAAAAATACTCTGGTAAAAGTAGAAGTACTGATTTAACTTTGTAACTCAAGTAAAAGAAACAAAGTACAGGCTGAGAAATGTACGTAAAATAAAAGTAAAAGTAGCCTTGCGAGTAACAACCATTTTTTAGAGTGCAAGCTCTAAAAAAGCTCTAAAAAAGGCTCTTTATATGCCATTGGCTATATTTTAAATGGATGTCTGCCAATAGGCCTAAAACATCACATATATGATTATGATGATTGGGACAGAGACTGGGACTCCAGGTTAATAAGATTCTGACTGAGCAGCAAGATATGAATCCAGTTGTGATTCTGGGAGAATTTACAGATCCAGTTTCTCTTTTTGAATCTTCCCCTTAACATTTAAAGGAATCTCCATGTATGTGTGTGTGCTCAACTCTGGCTTCTGGAAAGAAAATAAAGGACAAAAAATGAATTACTAAACAGACATTAATTAAGAAGTTCCCCATACATTAGAGCCTTGCAGCACATTGGCCAGGAGTCATTCTTGATGCCTAATATCTCAAACTTCTCTCTCTCATAAGGCCGATTGGGAATGTCTTGCTGCTCGTCTGGAAAATCTCTGTGAGGTCCGTTTTCTTTAATTTCAATCATATCGCCTTCCATATTTCTACGTGCTAACGTTAGCGATATCAAGCCGCAATGATTCGACGCAAATGAATGCTGCCAAATCTGTATTCTTGTAGTGGTGTGTCAAGTGTAACGTAGAGTACTGTCTAGTCCCATCCAATTAGACTGAATTCGGTATTGATGAAGCAAACAATAATAATGGTAACTCCAGTGAAGTTATTTGGAACTTGTTAGTGAGGACTAGTTTAGGACTGTATTTAGAGCTGATTCTGGTTTACAACTTTGCCCCAGGTGTGTCTGTTAAAACAGGGACGGAGGCAACGTCTCTCTGGGCTTCATTACAATCAAGCAACAGTACAAAAATGGACGTGGCTCTGCTATGGCTGCGTGTTTGTGTGTGGTTCTGCAAAGAAAGAAATAACATTGTAAAGGTTACCATAGACAATGCATCGGAATATATATGCTAGCAAATAACAATACACCCACTATTAATAACATTATGTTAATGCAGTATAACTACTGTAGCCGGCTTTATTCTACACAAGACATTCTACAGTCACAATGTTTCGTTCTGCTATCTACTCGTGCTACAGAAAAGTGAAGAATAGGTTTGTTATATTCAGTCATGTAGCAAACGTTGGAAGCAGGAAATGAGTCCTAACACAACACCCCCCCGTTGACTATAGGTGGTTGTGCTTTGCACGTGTGGGATTCTGAAATGTCAATTTGGGAATGGCTGTTTTTGTTATTCAAAGTCAAAGACAGTCCAAATTTGTACTACTTTGCACATTTTTATGGGTCTGAAGTGTATTTCACATTTAAACTGCCAAAGCTCCGCCACTTTCTCTCTCTGGTCTGCTCAGTCAGTGAGCAGTGTGAGACGGGGAGGGGCCAGCGGATAGAGCGACAAAAGCCAATGTGTGCTTCTTTTACAGATATATATTTAATTACACCTTTTGCAATTCTAATCCAAACACAATCAAACTTGGCACTGCACTTAGTTGTGCCAGAAGCAAGACACCTGTCAAGTATGTCAAATCCATCAGACTAACGGTTCTAAAGATAGCGGCATTACACACACACACACACACACACACACACACACACACACACACACACACACACACACACACACACACACACACACACACACACACACACACACACACACACACACACACACACACACACACACACACACACACACACACCTGCAATTTATAGCTAGATGGCTCCAAGAATAAAGTGCTGGAGTCCCCCTTACCCTTTGAGCCAACTGCATCACAGTCACAGAGTTTGATTTGTATTCAACTTTCTTCGCTCCTCAGACTACTGATGCAACATCCACATCCGACGGTGTCAGACAGTCTGTTGTATCTGCTGACACCAATAATGTGACTCATGAACCTCCACAGATACATTCAGATACGGAACTTGAATTAAGTTTGAAAAGTTGCAGTAGTTAAAACAGAAAAAAAAAAAAAAGTATTCTAACCCTATTCTAAATATTTCCCTCCTCTAAAGCACTGATTTAATTAAAGATTGGACCAGACTTAACTCCTTAAAGGAGGGATTACATATAATTTGATGATTTATTGTATCAGGAACTAAACACAGTGGTGTTTAATTGCTATAAATTATCTTTAAGTGTGTGATAATAGTCAAGATTTTATTCGCTTTGTTTTTGTGTTGCATTCAGTGCAGGCGGAATGCAACACTTTAAAATGAAATGGAGTTCTGTCTCAACAAACTTTTCTAAGAGTGTTGATCCAATAATCTCTGAATTTGGCATGCAGCAGCTTTGGAAACTCAAAGACCTACAGTTCTTAAAAGACTGTTGGCACTCCTTATCTTTGAGCTGCCGCGGGCAAAAGAAGCCGAGCCTGAACTTGTGGAAGCAATATTCAATCAAAAAAACTGGACACGACCGGACGTTTTGTAATCCCCCCTTAGGATACATTTTTCAGTGTAAAAGTAATTTTGCTAATCGAATACGCATTGCTGTATAATACCTTTCTGTTATTCTAGTATCTTAGGGAGTTTTGTAAAAATCAAAATGCAACAGCGCTCTGACAACATAACACTGCCCTGGTAAGTTGATCCATAGTTCCCATGGCACTCAGACTTGCCAAATGCTATTTGTGGCTAAATATTATTTTACTCCTCTGAAATCAGCAGCTCAATAGCAATCAGGGTTGCCCACGCAAATGTTCACACATTCACATGAATGTGCACGCACATTAACACAGAAACGGCAAGAGATACAGAGAGAGAAAGAGTGAAGTGGAAAAAAACAAACAAAAAATGATGTGTTTGTATGTCAGTAAGTAACTATGGTGACATATCTTGATACTGCTCATTTTGTGCAAAAGATAAAAGGAGGAGTGGAAGTGTGAGAGAGGAGAGAGGGAGGGGAGAGAGACAGAGAGAGACAGCGAGGAGAGAGAGAGAAAGAGAGAGAGAGAGCGAGAAAGAGAGAGCTTTTGTTAAAGACCAGCAAGAGTAAGAGGATGACGTCGATGAGGAGCTAGATGTAGATGTGGTCTCGGCAGATTCGAATGCTGTAA
The DNA here is from genome assembly GCF_013103735.1 of Etheostoma cragini. Taxonomy (NCBI): domain Eukaryota; kingdom Metazoa; phylum Chordata; class Actinopteri; order Perciformes; family Percidae; genus Etheostoma; species Etheostoma cragini. Next base: position 13,021,927 of record NC_048416.1, on the reverse strand, counting down.
CGTCTGACTCATAACCTCTCCTCGTTCCTCAGCCCTCAGGCTTACAGCCGCTACATTTCAGAGATGCTACTTTGCGCCTTGCTCAACAGGTTGCTATGGTGATCACTGACCTGAGGGATATGTAAATCATAACCTACTGAGTCCACAGGTAGTTTAGAAAAAAAGTGTCAGAGGCTATTTTGTGCTGTCAATGGAATGGATCAGCCAAACACAATTGTCATGTTGTAGGCATAGCAATAGTAATAAATAGCAAACTATGATAGTAACGTAAATAAGTTTTTAGATTTTGGTTGGATCAAACAAGAAATTTGAAGATGCACACTTGGGCTCACTGGTAACATTTAAAAAAGCAAACCAGTTAATAAGGAAAACCACGTTACTTTGTTGCTAGTGCTACAAAAATCTTAAGACAGTATTAGGGCTCTGATTGTGTGCATGCGCTTGCGTGTGTGCATGTGTGCATGTGTAATGAAGCAATTTATAATTTCAGTGCAAAATCCTGTGCATGATCAATAGCATAATGAGGCCTTAAGTATCTGCACACAATACTCTTCACATGTAGCAGTAGAACATTTTTTGGCCTTGGAACAGCCTGTTCATATGAGCAATACGTTCGCAAAGCTACAAAAAGCAAAGCCCTGGAATTTGTATTAGAACACCGTTGGCCACGAAGGAAGGTGCTGAAGGAGGGTCTGGCTACTCCACAATGCATTCTGGATGGGAGGAAAACGTGCTCTGGTTGAATGGCATTTCTTTAAACCAATCAGCATCGTCAAGGGCGATGCTAAGCTCCTTACGGAGCCGCTGCTAAATAGTCATGCAAGAGAAGACTCAGATTGGACAGATTGTCTGGCTAGCTGTCTCAGATTACCCTGTAGAGATCTGGGGAGCAGTTAACCATAGTCTTCCTGAATCCACCGAATTAAAAATTACAACATAAAGAAAGCGAAAAGAAACGGAAAATATACTGACACTGTCACGTGACCAGCCGCCGGTCTCCTAGTTCTTGTAATGATATCATACTTTTTAGTGTGCTAAACTTTTCATACTATATCATACAAACACGTTCATGAGAATGCATTGCTTGACTTAAAAACTTTCCGTCTGGGATTCATTATTCTGTTTGTGCGCTTCTCACACACTGAGACACACACTGAGACACACACAAGTGTGAAGTAAAGGCTTTATAGAGCATGAAAACAAACGAGAGGGGGCTGATGTCCCTTGCTATTTCTTAATTAAGTACATGCAACTCTCATCTTAAAATTGTAAATGTCACCTCAGAGCTTCTGGCTACCGTTCCTGTGCTTCCTCTTGGTCGTGGCTCTTAAGTGAAATGCTGGCACAGTTGGGAGTAATGTAGCACTTGGCCACACTCTTAATAAGATACTCTGAAGGGCTCTAGAGTTACAGCTGTATCTTGGTAATCCCAAAGAAAAACTCAAGAATGCAGTTTTGTTTATAATCAGTGTATCAATTGCTAAAACATAGCATATTTTCCCAAGAGTGTGTGTGTGTGTGTGTGTGTGTGTGTGTGTGTGTGTTTTGCTCTAGACTGTGATGAGCCAACAGGAGGCAGCTCAAATAAGAAACATATATGTCTTCAGCACCTGCTTTCTTGCCTCCTAACTGAATGACTACACAAGCAGATTGCATGTGTAGTCCTGTCTCATTGTCACAGCAAAAATCCCCAAAACTATAATGACTAAATAAAGTCAGAGTGTGCACACTTTCGTGTTTTCTTCCACCAATGTATGCATTTTCTCCCTCCATGAAACTTAACCAGCTCCAACAAATTGGAGTTGAAATAGTATTTCAATCATTTGTTCTGACATCGTGATGAATCCTGAGGAAAGACGAGAGTCCAGTAGGCTTTGAGAATGAAACAGCCTATTGCCTCAAAAACAAACAATTTTGTCTGAACCTGAAAAGTCTCTTTGTCACTGTGTAACAAAAATATGCAGTCATTTTGCTGACAGGTTAGCTTCTGTGAGTACATTATAGCCCTCTCAGCTTGTTTTACCTGTGTTGTAATGGCCGTGCCAACTCTGATCCTGCGTTAACAAAACAAACAGCTCCTTCTTTTGGGACACAGTACATGTCTTGTGTCTTTTCTGTAGCACCTGACCTAGTGCCTTGAGTGGTTCGTAAGCACATAATGTGTCTTTCAAGCCACGTTTTGTGCTCTGTTTGGTTTGGTTTGTGTCTGCAGCTCAGTGGAGCAGCAGAGAGGAGGCTATAAATGTCAATTAGCACACAGTATCACACAGCACAGCTGTTAATTATCTTAATGCAATCAGCCATTTGTTTGTCCTGGGTTTAGAGTAGAAGGCCTGAGCAGACACATGCATGCCTGCAAATGTCTCTGGCTCCAGACATTGCTACAAATGCTACCACTCAAACACCAACCACAGTGTTCAATTTGATTAATTTTAAACTGTATTCCGTGCATAACGTCCCATGTTCACACACACACACACACACAATATACAAGGACATCTAATTCACCCATCGAATCCATGACTTACCCGCCTTCCTTTCCCCCCAGACTCACTACGCTGTATTGTAACCTCTCAGTTCCCCTGTCACAACACTGCAATCAACTTTGCAATCAACGTTGCTTTCTCAAACTTCACACACAAGGCTGAGCACACGCTTGTGTTGAAGAGGAGACGAGACGAGTTGTGACAGGGCCAGGGCATCAAGAAAAGAGGCACGGAGCAGACAGTGAACAACTTACACCCTAGAGACATTCACAAGTCTTCTGCAAGTCTTTTATTATAACAAAAATATGAAATTTAACATTAAGTGTTAAGATGAGTCATTAGCCGCATCTTCCCCCATTTTATAACAGCCTTTGCACCTTAATATGAAAGGTGGATTTAGTGTCATGAAAGAGGAAGAAAAGGGAAAGTCAAATTAATAAAAAGTGACACGCTTGGACAAAAAAAGGCGTACAGTGCCAATACAAAGTCAGTGAACCCCTTTGATTTCTATGCTTTTTTGCATAATTTAGTACTAAAATGTGGTCTGATGTTCTTTAAATTCACAATAAAGTTCCATCTCCCTGCATAACAACATAAAAACACGTTTTTGTGTACTTAAAATATTTGAACAATTTAAAGTCAGGCCGGTAAAATAAAGTGAACCCTTGGTTTAAGTAACTTTCACAGCAGTGACCACAATTAAATATTTCCTATATGTTTACCACAGTTGGCCAGGTGGAATTTCAGACCATTTCTCAGTACACAACTGTTTAATTATATTGATATAATTAACCATTGTGAAACATTACTTATCCTATGCCGAAGCCATTTTGTAGTTGATGTTTCACTGTGTTTAAGGGCATTTTCTTCCAACATCTCCCAACATCTACTATGCTTCCGATGAATGAAAGCCCCGAAACTTAAACATGAAAGAATGATTTTTAAGTTTTTGGTGTAGGTTTAAGTTTTTCAAACATTGTTTTTGAGTAATAATTGTTTAGGCCGAGGGGCATCATGGTAATCCCTACTCCATGCTTCACTTTAAGGATTATGTTATGGCTATCAGTTTGTTTTGCATCGTTACTGCAAATAAAATGTACTCTTTTCGTGTTTCTACAGAACATTGTCCCAGTAACACAAAACAATTTGAGATGTATAATGAAAATACGAAGAGATGAGTGTCGATAATCAATATTTTTCATGTGGCTTGCACAGAACAAGACATAACTAAACTATTTTAATTTTTAATATTAAGATTATTTAATAAATATGCCATTCAGAAAACAATAATTTGGCTGTTATTAGTTTAAATATGTGTGTTTCTCTATTATAGTGACTTTGATGAATATCAGACCACAACTCATGATTTCTTTTTTTACATTAGTGTAGGGTTCAAACCGGCTTTCTTTTTCTTTGCACTGAATGCTTATTATCTGTGACTCAATTAGACTCTCCTAATTTCTCCTATTCTCACTTTTAACGACAAATATGGCACCAAAATGGTGCCTATGGTGCCTACTATTTTACTGACTGAACCCTTCAAAAGGTCCACCAAAAGGGGTTCGATATGACAGACCACCTAAGGCATTAACTGCGATCTTGTTGATTATCGCCACATTCACATCGATTATCATGTGCTTCCCTCCCCCTTCATACTCAGTTATCACTCTGTGGTTGCTGATACGGAGCTACACTATTGATCGCAGCCCATTAACAGGTACAAAAGTGCACAGTTGCAGCCTGATTCATTTCTACTTATGGAAGAGCCATATCTCAGTAAGCCACCTACACTTGCAACTGGAATAAACATCTGTCTACAGGTACCCTTTACACAAAGCGCCTTCTATAAAGTAAGAGTTTATTAGAGCATAAAAGAGCATAAATGCTTGACTCTTTCCAAACAGAGATGAAGTGTGATGGGGGGGGGGTTACATTTTTTGTCAAAAACAAATAACTGAAAAAGGTGTATCAGATGCTCTGTTCCAAAATCTAAACGATAAATGTCCAATGCAATTTTGCACGCCCAGCTGGAATAGCAACCACACATTGGTGGTTGGTAAAATGGTGGTGAATATATCATGGCTGCAGAGGGACAGTGTCATTGATTGAAAGCAGTGGCTAAGCGCAAAGAGAAATTCATTGAGCATACTTATTTACCCTTCATAAGATAACAGCAAACAATTTTTTTTTAAACGTACACCCCAACTAATCCCAGAAAATGATTTATACATGACAATACCCCACCGCAACAAGAATTGCATGCAGTCAGCGGTTCTGCTTGAATGTAGTAGTCAACCTCTTTTAGATATGTGCACTACGGCAGGCTAAATATTCCTCTCTCCTCTCCTTTGCCCAGGGTGCATTAAATGGATTAAAGCACTAAGAGCAGCCAAGCAAATATTCATTTCCTCCACACAGAGTGTGAGAGCACCAGACAGCACATTACGGACTGTCACAAAGTCCCTGGACCATCTCGCCAGATCAAAGATGGAAATTAAAATCTTTAGAGAAGATACAACCTGTTCATTTAGCAGCTTTAAAGCAGTAGTGTTTGTTTGATTTTTGCCCAACATATGCAGGAGTTAGCATATCCATATGGGGAAAAAAGTTACAGCAAACAATGTATTTGGATATAACGTGTTGAAAGCAAAAGGATTATTACTCTAGACCGCTTTTGGTTTTGGTTCCACAGCATGAATTAAAGTTAAGCACTATTTAGAAACAGGAGTCGGCTGTGAATACAGAATATACACAGCACAGATGTTGCATTATCTTTAAAGGTGCTCTAAGCAATGTCACGAGTGTGAAGGCAAGAACATTTGTTGTCACATACAGCAAACATCTCCTCATAGTCCGCGAGCTGCCTGTCCCCTGATCACTGTGTAAAAAACAAAATGCAGTCTCAGTAGACAGCCAAGGGTCTGCAAATTAGGGCTGTGCAATTAATTGAATTTTGATTTCAATTGGATTTTGGCTCCCAAAGATCACCAAAATAGTATAATCAAGAAAAAAACGTTTATTTTGCCATGTTCTGTGTTGCAACAACACTCTTATTTTGTCATGCAATCTGAATGAGTTGTCTAGGAACAATTAACATTTGCTAACCCTGCGGTGAATCTTTAAGGACTTTTCCTTAGGTAGCTACTAAATAAACCCACTGAGGGCAACATTATTGTTCATATTTTGGCACCTTTAAGTAGGCTACTAGTGGTCATAGTGAGTGAAAATGTGATGGGAGATGCACATTGTATTATGTATCTGGAAATGTTCACTAGCTGTGTTACCTTATGTGTGATATCTCTAAAGCTCAACAGTAATAAAACTGATTTTATTCTGATCCAAAGACTCTTTTTGTGAGATAAAGACTGGACACTGTCCATTATATCCAAAGTTCTAAAGAGTAATCATGTTAGACAATCCTGAAATAATCATGGTTTTTATTTTTTCCATAATCAACCAGCCGTACTACAAACAGTAACAAAAAAATTAATAAACTGTGCCCACCTGCATCACAAATTATACACAATCACTGTTCCAGCGTTCCAGCCAATAAGAGACAAGAAGGATTTGTGGGGGGGCGTGGGGGGTTAGTGTGCAGAAGAATAGAAGGGAGGGAACAGAATGAGGAAGAGGGAGGGGCAATCTAGTCTTGTTATGTTTGAAAATACTTTGAACATCAACAGGAAGTAACGTCACCCAACATCGCTAAGAGCACCTTTACATATAGTCACTGTGTTGTCTTTTTAATTCTAAGTCTGACTGCTAGTATAAAAGAGTCCCTAAAGTGATGATCACACAATGCTAACAGCACAGGATTTGATCAAATCACTCAACTCCCTAACTGCCACTAGAGGTCAATGGACACCCCGCACCCACATCTCCTACACATCATATAACAAATTTGCACTGGGCAATATGTAATAGATGCAACAGGGGCGATTCTAGGAAGGTCTGAATGACACAGTGTGCCTTGCAAAGTGTTAACTAAGTGTGACAAAAATCTGGCTGCAGACAAATAAACACCTGGTGAATTACTCAAAACCGCCTCTGTGGTAGTTCCCGCTACAGTAGTTGTGTTTAGGACCACGTACAGTATTGCCAAGATGACACACACACACACACACGCACACACACAAATAGACTCACACGGTGACAACAATATCAGCATAGCTGTCACGGCTGGTAAGGATACTACAGTAGACAGCAACTCTGTTCCGTTCCTTTAAAGGAAAGCCTTGCAGCCACAATGGATGTTGAACAATACACCCAAAAAAAACATCCATACAGTTGTTGATATAAGGATTAATAAAACAATTTTATTTTGTCATGTTGTTGTGAAAATGACTGTGGCAACAGTTGGAAAACCTCAAAGAGGACAAAAGCTCCAAAATTGCTGCACAGCGGTGGACTTTGGTCCAAGCTGAGGCAGGGGAAGAGCGTGGCCTGGCTGAACCCAAGCAGGCAGGCAGCAGGGGCATGGCAGCTCAGCAGGCCAGATAATTAACTTCCCTGATGGAGCAGTCACTTGGTATTCTCTGCACACACCCTAAAACATACCAGCACTTGATAGGTCAGCGGCAAGAGAGTGAGACAGAGGGAAATAAAGGCATAAAAAGCTGCAACAGAAGCTCCCAGACCAGCCAGACCGTGATGGCAGGGAGGCTGGGGTTGGAATCAAGTGCTTGCTGTGATCTGAACTTTCACACAGACATAACCAATACGCTATGCTAAAGGTCTTACATTTTACTGTGATCTTTTACAATGTCACCTTGTCATGTCACTTAACACATCTGAATTAACGGTAGTACAGTTCTACCCTCAGCAGGCAGCTGTTTTCAGTGGGAAAAGCTATAATAAACCCAATGTACACTACCTGCTCAGCACCAAACAGGACAAAGCCTGACATCTGATGTCAGGCTTTGTCCATCCACTTCCACACTCAGCTTTGTTTTGCATTTCTTTTAATCCATTTGCTATGGGAAACAACCTTCAACCTAGCAAGCTACACACTGAAAATAAGTTTTGAAGAAAATTTGGATTTTGCAATTAAGCAGTCAAGAAATTATTGTAAGAACAAACTGAACAAACAGCACACGGCAACCAAATTACATCCAACCATGTATCCAGCCCATTGAAATAGTGCATTCTACTGTACTGTTTGAACAGTTAACTTGATTTACTCTTTTATGGGGCATTTTCATTTACCCTCATATATCTGTTGTGTAGCCAGACCTTATTCCAAAGCGCTGTAAAGGTCTGGCAATGCAAAACTAGGGCCTACTAAACACACTCTCCCGGCCGCAAAGTTGTTGAGGAAACAACATGGAGAAGAAGCACCTCAGTGAGTAATGTGATAGTGGGAGAGCAGAGGTCAGAGTGGATTTTGTGGTTAATGAAGTGTTGTACTGGTGAATCCACATCTTGTCATTATGTTAATAAGAGATATGGGCAGAGCTGTTTGTAATCACTGTTGTTACAGCAAAACATATTCATATTTTCTCCTCAGCTCCTTATGTTGCTGTGGAATATACAACAGATAGAAATAGAGCTGGGAACATCACATTCTAAACAGTTAAGCACAATGCATGAATTAGTATTACAGAGAGAGTGTTTGTGGAAATGAGTCAGAACATTTGTTTACAATGTGGAAAAAGCATAGCTCAATATTAGTCAGAAAAATACAGAAAATAGAATGGGTGTGGGAAATGAGCTGCATGCTGCACAGGAGCACTTTATTGGCAGTCACAAAAGGGGGGAGTTGGGGGGGGGGGGGGGGGG
>NC_048416.1:12999765-13013595 GCF_013103735.1 Etheostoma cragini | reverse complement strand
CTCCGCTGTCAGGCGAGCTGCTGAGAGCTGTGTGCTTCACTGAAGGGTGACAGCAAAGAGACAGAGCCGCATTGCTTATGTCACGGACACTCTGCCTCTTAGTTTTCAGCTGTGGGCAGCTAGCTGGTGTAACTGGCTGCAGGATGCTCGACCCCAGTGACTAAGTGTGTCATTTGCACTATGTAACTGAAAGCTATAGCCAACATTTAGCTAATGGGCTCATTCGCACAACCATTTGCACCAAAAATATGGAGAAGGCTGGAATAAATGTATTAAAGATCAGGTGTATTTGCATTTGGTGGTAGCTTTGTCACACTTAAAACTTCTGTTTTATTTACAGTATTCATTCAACTTGAAAGGTTTGATCAGGTAAATAATAGATTTACAGTATGTCGGGAATAAAAGTTGAAGAAGGCACGCAATCTGTTCAGTGCAGAGCACAGGCTGGTTGGTAGACTTTGGGGACAGAATAATGCTACACAGGGCTGACCTTCTCCGTTCAGCTCCTAACTGATGAATCCAAATGTAGTCAAGTGGAACCTCCTGAGCCTGATAACATAGATTCAAAATAACCAGCCAGGGAAACTGTATCTCCTTGCTATCGAAGGTTTTGTGAACCATGACGGCAGTTGACTAAGCTGCTACTGTATATTATGTAGAAAATCACTTATTTCTTTGCTCCATATTTCATTTCACTATTTCCGCTTCCCTGCCTTGTGGCCTTATTTAGTTTTTAAATTCTCTATTTCTATTTTTTTTTCCCCACCACACTATGATTTTAAAGTCAGCTGGCAAATACAAGTGCATACAGAGTGTTGATGTTAAGATATATAACAGATACATAGTTAATACATTTGAGCATGTTATTTAATAAGGTTTTAATCAATAATTCAGTAATATATGTCAGCATTCTTTCCTTTTCATTTTAATTCATATTTATTGGACTAACAAGCAAACATCTGACTCAGCATACACCACAGGGTGATTGGGAATGGTTCTCCGTGTCTGCTTCTTATTTATACCAAGCAGCCTATTTTGCCTTCAGCAGCCCAGTGCTGTTTCATTGATTGGTAAAGAGGGCCCAGATGGACAGTAAGGAAGTATGTCTCTGTGGTATTTGCCAAACCCCAATGCCGTGGCGATGAAGCCCTACACTTTGCTGCTACCAACACCCTCAGTTTGAAAGCTTATTCTCCCTGCTGGAATTTAGATGCAGCTCATAGTGGACAGGTATTCCGGCCTTATGTAATGTATCACGGGTATGCATAATATTGTCAATTATTATAATAAATTGGTAAAGTGCATGACCTTTGAAAAACTTACATTTGAATTGATAAAGTGCAAACTCAATAGTTCACAGCATCAGATTATTTGATAGGAGCTCAGGTATACATGTTGCATTCCTAAGCTAGGAAAGTAACTGTGAATATTCTATAGTTATGAAGACAATGCAAAGGAATAACAACATGAAGAACAGCAGCACCGTATTGGCTTTCATCAGACAGCACCGTCATGTTTGCTTAATATTTATGACCTCTACAGGGTTACTGCATTCTCTGGACAGCATTAAAATCTGCCCCTGCCCCTTGCCCTCAATAAATCTTTTCTGTATGGCCAGGGGAAGGGAGGGAAGGTCAGAACAAGCTATTACGTGGATGAGCATTTATTAACCCCATCCGCATTTTATCAACCAAGATCCTGCTCAGTGACCTGCAGACACTGTCAGAGCTAAACATCTGTTTGGCTAACCTCCTCCACCCATCTTTCCTCAGTGACAGATTGACTCTTAAACATTGTGTTGATCCATCACAGCTCGCTGTCCCTCCTCTCCAATTTTGTCTGTCTGTCTGTCTGTCTGTCTCCATGCCAGAGAATAAGCCTGGCTTTTGATCTCAATTCAGTGAAGCAGGTTCAAGGTATTTACATTAAAGCTCTGGCTGAAGGCGAAACCCGCAGACAACATTTTGTGACGGTGCGACAAAGTCTGGGCTGAGCTGTGGGAGCCCACTGTCAATGTTAATGGTGCAGCTCGGTAGAACTGAATTATGTTCTAAATAACTAAATGTAAAGCATATGACTTTGTGCAGGGTTAAGCACTCCCCATAACTATATTAGGGACTGCACCTGATCAACAACAGCGGATTTACAGTTGCTTATGCTGACCAAATTAGGCACAATGGACTAAAAGGGCTGCAATTATTTTTATTAGTACTATCCAAAACCTTTTTTTTTTTTTGAAATTGATCTTAATGCCTTAATCGAAACAAAATGGGAAGTCATACCTTTAATTACACCAATGTTCTTTGTGGCTGAATAATGTATTGTAAATAAATAAATGTTTTCCCTTAAAATACAGGGGGCATAAGTATACACACAAATTACAGCCTGAATAGCTGATACTCTCTCTCTCCTTGCTGCATCAATGACCAGAGAAGCTGTTGCTTTTACCCACTGCCACAGTGCATTTTCAAATAGCCTGTGAGCTCTGGCTGTTAGAGGAGACAGACTAGGTGGTGACAGAGGGAAAGGCAGAAAGTGACAAAGAGAGAGGGGGACAGGGAGATTAACAGAGAAACGGTATAGGTGGGCATTAAGCTCTGAAAGTGGAAGTCATTTGTGTGAAAAGAGGAAAGAATCCAGTCATGCAAGCAAGCCAGCAGTTGAACACAGCCACATACGGACAGAGATTTGGGTCCTGCAGCTGTATAAATATGTTTGTCTGTATCAGTATTTCATATGACAAAAATGACATTTGTGTGGAAGAAGCAAGCATGTCAAGTAAGGCGTAACGAGATTGAGTTTGTATTGTTTACCTGGTAGCAGAGATTAGATGGGTTGGTTGGAGAATCTAAATAAAAGAGTGAGAAAAATTGGAGAAAGCAGAATAAATGTGAGATACAGTGACAAGAGGGATTGTAAATGTGACTGAAAAAATCATGTCTGGGTGTCACAGGGTGCAGGGTATAGATATATGATTGAGAGACTGAATAAAACTAAAGTAATGATGAAGGACAGAAGAGGAAGGATTTGCACAAAAAAAGACGGAAAAGCAATTTGAGCTCCTACCAATTTTAGTCAAAGGGCTGCCCGAGGTATTAAAAGATCCATTCCTGTAGATAGAAAACACAACGAGAAGTTTATCAGTAAGGAAGTTCAGGACTGCTTGTCCTATATCAGCCTTCACTTTCCCCACTGAATGAATTGGTTGTGTGGTCCTGAAGGATTTCTGTGGGACTGGCCGGGCCAGCCTGCAGCAACAGAAAGGATAAGCCCCAGTGCCGATGGCCTCATTTCATTGGCTCTCTCGATGCAAAGGCCCGTCTGTCACGAGTCACACACCACAAATTCTTTCAAAGACAACTCAAATAGTTAGGTTTTTAACCAGCAGTTAAAAACAGATTGAAGACAGTTGCAACAGTGCTGCCACATTGACTTTCATATTTGCAGCTTCAAGGCCAGACATATGACAGGCAGAGTATGGTTTTTCATGTCACAGTACACCAGGAAGATTTTTGTGTCACCTCTTTCATAATCCTAACAGGATTTTTGTAGATTCAAGGATTTGTTACATTTGATACAAAATGTTGGCAGCCTGTGCTCTTGGCTGACATAGGATTTCTCAATCATTGAATATCAGAGATGGGAAGTAACGAAGTACAAATACTTCGTTACTGTACTCAAGTAGATTTTTCTGATATTTCTACTTTACTTTACTATTTATTTTTGTGGCGACTTTTTACTTCTACTCCTTACATTTTAACACAAATATCGGTACTTTCTACTCCTTACATTTTACAAAATTGGCTCGTTACTTTAGTTTTTACAAGAGGTTGTCATGTCGGACAATAGTGCGGACACGCGCCACACACCGCGAGTGGGTGCGCACGCTACACGGAGAGAAAAGTGTGAGAAAGGAAAAAGAGACAAGCGGTCCTGAGGATAACCAGCTGAGATTGTGTGTGTGCGTTTTTAAGAACTGTAAGTCGTATAACTCATGTTGTCAGTTCACTTAAGCCTGTTTTTGGTCTATAGTTCTTAACATTTAAAGTAAGTTAGCTAGTGGTTTTGGTGTGTTCTTCACCTGTTAGCTAGTGGTTTTGGTGTGTTCTTCACCTGTTAGCTAGTGGTTTTGGTGTATTCTTCACCTGTTAGCTAGGTTTCCCGTTGATGTTAATGAAGCATCAACAGTTTCACCAGCTTTATTCGCATGAGTTTTTTTTTTTTCAGATTTCTGTGATTCAATTGACAAGTGGATGGAAATTTAGCTAGAAAGAACTTGTCTCAGTCTATGTTTTAACAGACACACCTGGGGCCAAACTGGACACCAGAATCAGGTTTAATCCAGTCCTAATCTAGTTCTCAACTTTCACATAATTTCACTGGAGTTATCCTTATTATTGTTTACGTCATCAATACCATGTTCACTCTAAATGGATGGGAACACATCTACTGTACGTTGCATTTGACGCACGACTAAGACAACTCAACAGATTCAGCATTCTGCATTAATTCACAGCAAATCATTGAGGCTTGATGGCGCTAACGTTAGCACATAGTAGTATGGATGGTGTTAACGTTAGCACATAGTAGTATGGAGGGCGACATGATTGGAAATGAAGAAAACAGCAAGACATTCCCATCATCCTCTGCCTTATCTGAGAGAGATGTTTGAGACAGTAGGCATCAAGAAGGACTCCTGGCCAATGTGCTGGGGAACCTCTTCATTAATATCTGTTTAGTCATTCATATTTTAATCCTTTATTTTATTTCCAGAAGCCATATTTGAGCACACACATAAATGTAGATTCATTTACATGTTAGGGGGAAAGATTTAAAATAGAAACTGGATCTGTGACTTCTCACAGAATCACAACTGAATTCATATCTTGCTAATAAGTCAGGATCTTATTAACCTGGAGTCCCAGTCTCTGTCATAATAATCATATATGTTATGTTTTAGTTGTTGCCAGACATCCATTTAAAATGTAGCCATTGCCATATAAAGACGTGTCCTCCATGTCCCCTGTTGTCCCTCAGCATCTCTCTAGTAACGTCTGTGTGCTCCAGGTAGCTTTTGCAAGGCTACTTTTACTTTTATACTTTAAGTAAATTTCCAAGCCTGTACTTTGTTACTTTTACTTGAGTAAAGAAGTTTAATCAGTACTTCCACTTTTACCAGAGTATCTTTTAACACAAGTATCTGTACTTCTACTTAAGTACGGAAAGTGAGTACTTTTGCCATCTCTGTTGAATATATATGAGTACAAGACTTTACATACATATGTACAGTATGTAAAATTAGATAAAGGGGCAATTGAAACATCTTGGGCCAAATTGTTTTCAGCTATAGTAGTTTAAGATGCATCTAGTCACAAAGCCGATTAAAGCATTTGGAAGTTTTTTACATTACAGAGTTTTCTCCCACAACCTCATGCTGCACTGCAAGAAATCTGTCTGGGACACAATACAATCACTGACTCACATAAATCAGCTAGTCCACATTGCTATTAGCTTGATTATCTTCTCCTGTGTATTTGACTTGTCTGACTCAGCAACTAAACACATTCAGTATATATGTGGATAGTAAATAAGTCTAGTTTAAAGTGAGTTGCTCTCATATGTTGTTGTTCTTAATCACATTTGGATTTAAAAAATAAGTATAATATCTAAGTCTAAACAGCCATGCTAGCAGCTTTGTGAGGCTGTACATGGGCAGAGCAGTGGGTCAAACTAAATGCTAACGTTAGCATGATAACGTGGTCAAAAAGACGATGCTGACATGTTGTAGTTTTGCAAGAAGGTTTACCTTTGTGGTTTAATGTGTTAGCATAATGGAAATGTTATTAGTTTTTTTCAGGTATTTGGTCATATAAATCAAAGTACTGAAATGTTTTGAAGAGAGTGATGGTGCTAGAGGTAATGTCAGAAATCAACAACATTATTAGGATTCATTGTCTAGGGAATGACCATGAATGCCTATGCAAAACTTTCTACAGTAGTTGTCGAGAGATTTTAGTGAGGGATCAACCAACGGACAACTAACACTGCCATCCATGTAACCACAGTGCTAGCGTGGATAAAACCTCGTAGGCTATTGGAGTACCTCTGACCATAACTGGCCTATAATGATTTCCGCCATCACTGCTGCCATACATAGCGTCCGCTTACATAATCAAAAGTAATCAAAGTCCACTCAGAGCCGTTTTCTAATATGGTGCCACCACCAACTGAGCAACTGAGCAGTATATAACTATGATAGCACAAAATCCCCAGGGGAAAACCAATATTAGACGGAATTGATAAAATGCCATTGCTGATTCTGATGCATCCGTATGTTCATAAATTATTTACCCAGCTAGAGGATTCTCGGCCAGTTCATCTCGTCTGTCCGTCAAAAATAATCACTGAGATAGTACCAACCTATTGTCTGGCTTCTCAAGGCACTGATCCAATAACAAACGGTCACTTATGAATCTCTTCAATTTGCAATTAGGGCTGCACAACTACCAAGTTTCTGCAGTTAATTCCATCTCTGATTCAAATTACAATTTACAATTCAAGCATGTACCAGTACGCAGTTAATCAAAGATTAACAATTAGTGCAACAGTAAAATAAGTGAAAATTCCTCAAGCATCAACAGGGTAAGTAGCCAGATAATTCAGAGTGTAATGTTGAAGTGTGACGCTAATTGTCGGAATGGACTCTTTAATTCCTTTTAAACCATCATTAAGAATCTACTTCTGAGATGCAGCACCCAAAAGGCAACCCCTGCATGTGGGAATAGGCTACATTAAATAAGACTGATGAATAATGCTGCACAAGCAGCAGAAATAATGTTGCATTCATTAAGCCTAAACACATTAATCATTGTTGTTAAACACAATGTCCTCCATATGAGTATGCTTGTTGACCAGTTAACTGTTTGATTTAATAGGCTATAGTGTTGTGAAATTTCCGGAAACACCACAATATGGTATGATGAGACTAAAAGGAAAGCTTAAACAACATCAGGTCATTCATAGGTCACAGATCAGGGGATGAGACTATTCGGCCAGTCTCTAATAACCAAAATTGATCATGTATTAGGATTCTGTTCATCTCTGCACCTCACCGTTTCCAACAGGGCTGCACAATTATGGCCCAAATGATAATCAAAATGATTTTCTAAATAGTGAAAACTTTTTTTAGTCAGAAAAAGAAAGAAAAAAGTCACATAGGCCATTTATAACTGCTTTCCCATCCATATTGTGCTACATTCCTCTAATGTTGAAGTTGCATGTTGTACATAGATACATCTGTAACACATGTAAATTAAAATTATCTGAAAGAAATAGCCTAGGATATATTTAAAAAAATGTACCTCTGAGAAAGCTCCTACACTTGTTTTCAACAGTAACTGATTAAAAGATCTAGGGAGCGAGGGGGAGTGCGATGGACGTATGCTAGGCCTACTCACAGAGTGATGGCGGAGTCATTATCCAGGGTCCAGCATGCAGGATGGTGAATGGGTCCAGCACGGATCAAATGGCGGGTCTGCAGAGTTAAACAAGTTGTGTGTATGAAATGTCTATCGTCATTGCACTGCATTTTTATGAACTTTGATATTCTGGCCATGGGTCACATCTCTCGCCCAGATCTAGCGTGCTCCACCTCACACACTTTTACTCTACAAACTGAAGTTAGTTGCATTCAATAACTTCTTCTGTGTTTTTCGCTGTGGCTGCCGCAATAGCGGAGTTACCAACGGAAACACTGGTACAATAC
This sequence comes from Etheostoma cragini, assembly GCF_013103735.1. NCBI lineage: Eukaryota > Metazoa > Chordata > Actinopteri > Perciformes > Percidae > Etheostoma > Etheostoma cragini. The sequence goes on along the minus strand of NC_048416.1, from coordinate 13,005,830 downwards.
AGTACAAGTTTACCTCTCATGCTTAACAAATTACCTCTGTGCTAATAACAATTAAAAATGTGGAACATGTCAGCAGTGTGGACTGGCGTGGTTACTTGTGCCCTAGAACCCTGTGAGCTAACAGACACCAACTAGCACTGGTCACTGCTGTTGTCTGAAAAACAACAGAGACGACACAAAACGTTGCGTTTACTGGTAAACTGATAAACCTTGTGACCGACGTATGACCGACTGCTATCTGTTGTGAAATTTCCCCTCACATTACTCTAACTTGCTGTCTACATCTAGAAACTAAGTAGCGCGGTGCAGGGAACAACTCTGATTGGCAGAGGATCAGACAGTGGTTTACGGAGCAGTAGAAGCATTCTATGAACGGAGTGACGCATTTAAAATATCGGTCGATTACGCATATTTGATTGTGGGAAGCCAAAATCGTGATTAAAATTTGATTAATTGTGCATCCGTAATTCCCTTCCAACTGGCCATCATCATAGACATCGGCATCCCAACTCCCCTCCCCCAAGCAAAATTCAAGAACCTCAAATCCATTGGCCCCTACCCTTTCTCCCCATACAGCCAACCACCATTGCAAACTCCATCAACCCCCAAAACATGTTCCCCCACCGTCCTCCTCAATGCCTACAATGAGGCACTCTATTACTGTCTCGATACCCTTAAAACCAAATCTGCCCCTATCACACACTCCGCCCCTTGGTACACTAACCAACTCAGCCTCCTCAAAGCCAAATTCTGACAACTGGAACGACTCACCAATAAAACCAGTCTCACTGTACATCTGGAAGCCTACAAACTTCACAGACAATAAATAAAAAAGGCCCTCAACTCTGCCCACTGCTTACACTATCCCGCCGTCATCCAATCCAATGGAGAGGCATAAGATGGCGCCGATGTGTGTGTTTCGCCGCTTACCTCTGCTGAGATTGTTGTGGATTTTCCCCTTTTTACTGTATGTCTTTTGAAATGGATCACAGCTGCTGCTGTATGACCGCCAGATCCTGTTAAGTATCTGTAATTCTACAAAGAAAGTGTCAATCTATGGCTCTGACTGATAGTCAAATAGCGTTTTTTGACACAGTGGACAATGCAGTCCTCTCCTAAAGTTAAGCCGTTCCTAAGCAGGCACAACATAGAAAAGGCCATTCATGCCTATATTAGTTCAAGGTTGGAATATTGTAATGTTCTCTGTGTTGGTCTTAATCAGAAGTCCATCTCACGCCTTCAACTTCTTAAAAATGTTGCGTCTTGCTTTTTAACAAAAACATCAAGACATGCTCCCATTACTCCTGTTCTCTACACACTACATTGGCTCTCTGTGCGTTTTAGAATACATTGTAAGATCTTATTGTTTGTTTCCAAGGCCTTCATTGGCCCGGCCCCGGAGTGTTTGTCTGAAATTTTAACTTTGCATGAGCTGAACTGGTCATTGCGGCCTTCGAATCAGTTGGTTTCAGAAGTCCCAAGGTCAAGGTATAAATGGTTGGGGGATCCGGCTTTTGCAGTTGCTGTCCCAAAACTCTGGAACAAGTTACCCCATGATATTCGGACGATAAAAGACGTGGCTCTTTTTAGGTCTAAACTAAAAAAAATGTTTAGGTTGGCTTTTAATACCTAGCAGTGGTATGACAATGTCACTCTCCTGTTTCTTTGTAACCTATTCTGATTTTACTGTGTTACATGCTTTATTCTTTTATTATATATGTGTTGTTTTTTACTTGGTTATTGATACAAAGCACTTTGGATACCTGTTGGTTGCTGTAAAGTGCTATATAAATAAATGTTGATTGATTGATTGATTGATTGATTGATTAATTGATTGATTGAATCCGGCTCCAACAGTCCCAAGACCTACTTCTCCTCAATCAACAAACTCCTGAAATCCATGGACACAACTCCTTCACCACCTCCAAGTGTTATTTGTTTTTGACAGCATCCATAATCAACTGGCCCATAGCTGCCCCTCCTCCACCCCTGGACCTTCACCCCCCTCCCCTCCATCCCACTTACTCTCTTCACTCACTCCAATCTCTAAAACCAATATATCCACCATAATCTCCAGCATGAATCATCACATTTCTTGCAAAGGCCTGCCTCCACTCTCTCACCCACCTCATCACCAACATAATAAACTTCTCTCTGGCCTCTGGCATTATCCCCTCCCTCTCAAGCTTGATGCCATCACTCCCATATTGAAGAAACCGAGGTCTGGACCCAGAGATTCCCATTACCTACCACCCTATCTCAAACCTCCCATTTCTGTCCAAAATCCTGGAACGAGCTGTTGCTACTCAACTTCAAACTCACCTCAACTCAAATAACCTCTATGAATCATTCCAATCTAGCTTCCGCTCCCAACACGGCACCCAAACTGCCCTCCTCAAAATTACCAATGACATTTTCCTTGCTGCAGACTCTGGTCTCCTCCCCATCCTCATCCTCCTAGACCTCAGCGTAGCCTTTGACACTGTTTAACACGCCATCCTCCTTTCACATCTTCAGCATCTAATTGGAATAACTGGCTCTGCCCTAACCTCCTATCTTTCTGAAAAACACCATTAAATCTCTATAAACAACTGCAAGTCCTGTTACTACTCCAGTTAATCATGGTGTCCCCCAGGTTTAATTTCTTGGCCCACTCTTTATCCTGTACATGCTCCCCCTAGGACAGATCCTCCACCAACAAGGCCTCCACTTCCACTGCTATGCAGATGACACTCAACGCTATCTCTCCTCAAAAACTATAACAGTTCACCCACTCCACCCTTACAACCTGCCTCACTGACATTCAATTATGGATGCAAGAAAACTTTATCAAACTCAAGTGCAAGGAAATCTGAGATTTTCATAATTGGTGCAAACTCCGTAACCCAAAATGCCCAAACCTTTTCCCTTGACATGGTTCCAACTTCGCACCCTCCACTTGCATCTGCAACCTTGGAACCATCTTCGATCCCACCCTCTCCTTTGTACCGCGTGTCAACCACGTCACCAAAACCTCCTCCTTTACCTTCGTAACATTGCACGCCTCCGCCCCTCTCTGTCTACCACTGCAGCTGAAACACTCATCCATGTCCTTATTACCTCCAGACTGGACTACTGCAACAGTATTCTTTACGGACTGCCAAACAAAATCACCAACAAACTCCAGTACATCCAGAATTCAGCTTCTCGCCTTCTCACCTCCACCCACTACCAAGACCACATCACCCCTGTCCTCCACAACCTCTGCTGGCTCCCAGTCAAACACCGTATCAACTTTTTCTTTTGTCGGTCATGTACAGTAACCTTGTCTATGTACCTTGTATGTTGCATCTTTTTAACCAAAACTGTAAAGCATCTTTCCGTGTCTAGAAAAGCGCTATAAAATTAAATGTATTTAAAGTTGTATTTAAAATGTATTTCAATCACATTTTCAAAGTCTCATCAATATTTCATATAATTCAGAGGCATTTCATATTGAAGGATTTGTATAATTTAAAATAGATAATATTATCTGTGGTTGATATTGTCTGAGACAGATGTACAATGAAAGAACGCACTCTTTCAGTCACAGCATCCTCTATTAGCCAAGGATCATTCTAATTATTTCAACAAGGAGTAAAAACTCCCACAGAACAATTTAAGTGAAGTTCAGATAGTATATTAAATTAAACATGAAGCTAAACTAAAAGTAAACTGAGCAAAATGTGTTGTCTGGCAGCATGGACACTACGTGTAGTAAACTGTAGGAACAGAAGAGGCAACTCATTTACCCTCTCCACAAGGGTTCTCAGTGGCATGTGTAATTTTCCTTCACAATTGCTAAGATGTCCTTCATCTTTGCTCTCAGACCACACTAATTTGCAATCTTTCACAGCAAATTAGTGTCCATCCAGTTCCCAGCTACAGCAGCTATAGGCTATACGCTCTTCACAAAAATGTAATTCAATCCCACAGAAGCATTTCAAGCATGTTTAATGGGTTCACTTATTTAATTATATGTAACAAAGAACATTTGGCCTTTTTAGCAATTAGGAATCTGGGTTTCATTTCAGACTTAATTCTAAATTAAATGTAACAATCAGCCCATTTTATTTGAAGATGTGTTTAATGGTTTATAAAACATGAGATGCTTCTGACCCCAAGTGCATGTCTGATATATAGGTCAGGTCATTGTGTTGCTGTAGCACAGAAACTTCAACCAGGTGGTATTTGTTTAGCTGAGATAATTTCAATATAAGCTACTGTTGCATCTATTTCTTTTATTCTTATCCCATCTAGTCTTAAATAGCAACAACAAATTGCTGGCAATTGACATTATATACTAATACTGCACATTTATACTTGTTTTAGTTCCCTTATTTATCTTGAAACTTTACATAATTATAAAATTATGCTTATACACTGAGCTTCGAGATAATACATTAAGCTACATGCTGTGAAAACCACAAAATATACCGAAACAACTCATTGTTCCATTCAGTATCACTTACTAATTTCTTAAGTAGTTTTAAACTTAAGAACACTGTTTAAACAAACTACTATGGGGGGGGGGGGGTTGCTAAAAAGCAAGACGCAAATTGAGTTGATTTTTGGAATTACAAATCCCCACGCGTCTGGGTGACAGTTTTATAAAAAAATACTCTCTCCCCTTAAGCTCCTATTTTGGCGAAATTCAGGTATTTCCTGCTGTGAGGAGGATACATTTAAACTTTGGTATGATAAAAGGTATGGGTGAAATTTGGCACTTGTTTGAAAAATGGATTTTTCTTTCATTCACTGACCTTCAGCAGAAATATTCCTTCTGCCCATTTGTTTAGATATTTTCAAATAAAGCATATAGTCAATTCTGCGCATGGCTCTTTGCAAGAACCTGAGCCATCAAAAATGGATATCATAATCAGTAACAGGCAGAAGAACAAGGATAACCTTATCTCAAAGATTTATAGTGCCCTCATTGAAAGCTCAATGGTAAATACAGACTATTTAAGACAGAGGTTTTATATGCAGGAAAGTACATAAATACTCTTATAATTTAAGGCGTACATTAGCACTATTTAAGATAATGCCCAGGGTTTATTAAAATACAGAGAAATTGATTATAAATAAGGAGTTACAGTGGTGTGAAAAAGTGTTTGCCCCCTTCCTCATTTCCCGTTTCTTTTGCATGTTTGTCACACTTAAGTGTTTCAGAACATCAAACCAATTTAAACAATAGTCAAGGACAACACAAGTAAACACAAAATGCAATTTGTAAATGAAGGTGTTTATTATTAAAAGGTGAAAACAAATCCAAACCATCATGGCCCTGTGTGAAAAAGTGATTGCCCCCTAAACCTAATAACTGGTTGGGCCACCCTTAGCAGCAACAACTGCAATTAAGCGTTTGCGACAACGTGCAATGAGCCTTTTACAGCGTCCTGGAGGAATTTTGGCCCACTCATCTTTGCAGAATTGTCCTAATTCAGTTACATTAGAGGGTTTTTGAGCATTACCGGCCTTTTTAAGGTCATACCACAACATCTCAATAGGATTCAGGACAGGACTTTAGCTAGGCCACTCCAAAGTCTTCATTTTGTTTTTCTTCAGCCATTCGGTGGTGGACTTGCTGGTGTGTTTAGGATCATTGTCCTGCTGCAGAACCCAAGTTTGTTTCAGCTTGAGTACACGAACAGATGGTCGGACATTCTCCTTCAGGATCTCTTGGTAGACAGCAGAATTCATAGTTCCTTTTATCACGGCAAGTCTTCCAGGTCCTGAAGCAGCAAAACAGCCCCAGACCATCACACTACGACCACCATATTTTACTGTTGGTATAATGTTCTTTTTATGAAATGCAGTGTTCCTTCTACGCCAGATATACTTGGACACACACCTTCCAAAGAGTTCCACTTTTGTCTCATCGGTCCACAGAATGTTGTCCTAAAAGTCTTGGGGATCATGAAGATGTGTTGTGGAGAAATTGAGACGAGCTTTGATGTTCTTTTTGATCAGCAGTGGTTTTCTCCTTGGAACTCTGCCATGCGGGCCATTTTTGCCCAGTCTTTTCCTGATGGTGGAGGCATGAA
>NC_048416.1:12994505-12999665 GCF_013103735.1 Etheostoma cragini | reverse complement strand
TTAAATTGGTTTGATGTTCCAAAACACTTAAGTGTGACAAACATGCAAAGGAACAGGAAATGAGGAAGGGGGCAAACAATTTTTCACACCACTGTACATATAATTCCTCTGCTGGCGTAAGAAATATAAAAGGTATTTTTTAATATGCTTTGGTTATGAGAAAAACTTTTGTTGTTTCGGAAATTTGTTACCAAGCTGATATTTCAGTGTTTATATGCATCTGTTCCCATTTAACTTTTTTATGTCTTTTGGGCAATAATATGTCTGAAAAGTGGAAAAAATAGGAAAGTATGTACATAGATCTTGCTTTGATGGCCGCTAAGAAATGCATAGCTTTAAAAGGGAAGGCTTCCAAACCCCCTGCAGTAGTCCACTGAAGGAATGAACTCTTAAGCTACTTTGTTATGGACAGCATTTATTTTATTTTAAATTTTTGAATGTGTTGTTTGTTTTGTCCCATTGTGAAAGACCTGAAATATGAGGAATGAGAGTTATGGATGAAATATTTTCACACTTTTTTACAAAATACAATAACAATAGATGAAAATGCGAATTTAAAAAAAGAGTTATAAAGGATTAAGGGACTTGATTAATTTATTTAAATCCGAGTTGATTAAAATAGTTGCGATATGATGAAAACAGAGCTATGTCTCATAATTTCCTCATCATTTCTCCATTATTTGCAATAACAAATTGCCATGTATCAATTAAGTTACTTTTGCCGAAAATCAAAAACCACGGCCTGGTTCCTCCTTTTATTTTGCAGAAAGTCATTCTAATACTAGTCTCGCTTTGCCAGACCTTCCTCCACAGCACTGCGGAGGAGGGCCTGGCTAGTCCAAACAACATTCTGGGAAGGGAGATCAGAGAAAAACATTCTCTGGTTTAAGGGTTTTTCCTTAAACCAATCATCATAGGTGGCGCTACACACCGGACAGAGTCAGAGTGCCGCTGCAAAATAGCCTCGCAGAGGAACTTGTTTTGGTGGAACATGTACGTTCTAAAGTTGTTTTAGTCTTGCAACAAAAAACTCAGATTGGACAGACAGTCTAGATAGCTGTCTGAAATTACCCTGCAGAGATATGAGAAGCAGTTAGCCATACCCCTCCAAAATCCACTGGAGCTTAAAATTCGGACACAAAGAAAGCAAAAGGTACCAGACATCTGGCCGAAAAGAGTGAAATGCAGTGTTCCCCCAAGCTAATGATAGCGCTGTTTGGGGAGATATATACAAGGGATGATAATAACTAAAAAGGTCATTCTTCCCAGACCCTGCGGCCTGGTTAGCTGCTACAGACTGGGACTCTGGCGCAGAGCAGGTATGTGATGCCTTGACCTCTGGTGCCAGAGGAATTGTTGGCATCTGGGCACAGTGGCTGTGGGGTGATCGAAGAGCGCTGGCTAGTCCCCTCTCTTCCTTGTAGCGGCCACATCACTATTCTCATCCACCCACTATGCCTCTGTCCACCCGAGCTTCAACAAGCTACGAGAGCCGTAGTCATAGCAACGGGTAGGCCTGACGATGCCCTTGAGGATCATTTCTTGACAGAGTTTCTCGGTGTCCTCTCTCAGTAAAAGGTCTGCTCCTCTGCTGAATGGTTGTTTATCTTTGCAAACATGTAAGCGTCATTGTCCCCCGGCTGCCTTTATCTTTCTCACTTCTGTTCAGATCTTCCTCAACACTTATTTACTATGCCAAAACCCATTTCTAAATTAAATAATTAAGTAAGAATTAAAAGCTATAAATCCAGTGCGGTCTCCACAAAGCCACAGAACAAAAACAGACAGAGGAAGACATGTTCCTCTGTTTCTGATTGCATAACAGTTATTTTTGCTTGTACAATAATGATGTTGGTGGCACTGATAATAACAATTAGCTGGTTTTCAGTTTACAGATTTGATCTTGATACAGTATGTACAAAAAGGGCTCATGGATTGTCAGAATAAATTGAAGGCTCTCTAAACAATGGACAAGGTGTATGTGCAGGCTATAACTCAACACAGCAAGGCTATTTTTATTGTCTCCTTGCTGAGGTCAAATCTTGGCTCCTCTGCACTTGAGAAGAGGTGCTGAGGAGTTACAAACGTTATGAATGACACACACACACACACACACACACACACACACACACACACACACACACACACACACACACACACACCTGATAAGCGGCTAGTCACTGGCACCTCCTTGAAGATCCAACAGAATGAGTGTCCTTCCAGCAACTGGGAAGGGAGACAGATGGTGGAAAGAGGGGAGGCATTAGGGACAGAAAGAAGGAGAATAAATGGGGAGAGAAGTGCACTGTCAGAATCCACTGGGAGAATCAAAGGAGAAAAATAATCATTCTCAATCAAAAACATCTAATCCTTTTTAGAGGCAGAACCAGCTGGTGCGGGCCGTTTGTCACTGCTGTGCACCTCCGATACAGATAGATGATCCTTTGTAAGTCAACTGAATCCAGACATTTTTATTAAAATCTAATCTTTTTAAATGATTAGCATAAATGAAATTCAAAGCACACATAATGGATTTTTAGTCATGGACTGAGCTCAATATGAACCCTATCTACAATGCATCAACCCTCATCTGATACCATGACACAAGGTAGAGATCCGTAATGCATTGCTGGAATTGTAAATGAGCCGTGCTCCCCCATTAGCCACTGTTATCACAAACAACAAGTGACATGAATATAAATCTAAACTATTGACTAATGTGACTCCGCCTCCTGTTACTGACTCCTGACAGTCTGTTCTCTGCCTGTGGTAAGTATTCACTCTCAACAGTGTATTCCTGCATAATTATCTACTGTACTGTTGTGCACTTTATCCATGTCTGTTTTAGCCCATCTGCACCGTTACCATTCCAATCGGTGTCTCATCTTTAGTCAGCAATCATCAGAATTCTATATCACAGAAATGAACATAAATAACTGTCTGTCTTTTCCTCTCACAATCCTTTCCATCCAATTTTATTTTATATTTTCCTGCCACATACACACTAACACACTTTAGTAATCTTGCTTTCATTGCCTCCCACACAGGCATCTGTAAAAGAGCATGTGTGGTTCACAGCAGTAGCTTGGTCCACACTGTGAGAGAGTATCTGAATCCTTCATGTCTTAAATACTCTAGTCTTGTGTGTTACAGTATACTGTGTGTCCTTGATAATTGCAGTATTTCTAAAGGCAGGCCTCAAATGTCAGATGCTTTTAGCAATACACATGCCTACACTGTGATTTCCATCTTGTGCATTTTTATGTGAGAGGCAACGTGTTGACATTGGATGACATCTAGGATTTTAACGATACATTTTTTACCTTCCCATCTATCATTTCATTTTTCTGTGCAGCAGCATTCAAGATGTGCTTCGACAAGCTGTGGTTTCAACACAGAAAATACAAACAAGCTACAAAAGAGTATGTTAGCATATACTGTGGATTAAGCAGGGTATCTTAATATTGTGCTTGCTTCCCTCGTCTCCTCCTTTCTCTTGTGCAGGTGAATGATAGGGAAACAGAGAGCAGCCTTTGCAGTGCAACCCTGTCCCATGCTGCTCCCTTCTCTCAGGGAATGGCCAAGGTCCAGGATGGACACACGAACGCATGTGACAGGTACACTGTGCTACACATGACCTTAACACTTTTTCCTCTACAATAAGAGAATATCCACAGCAATTTCCCTCAGGATAAATAATGTTTTGTCTTTTATGGTTTTCCTCATTTAAACAATGCACCTCGATATGCATCGTTTTTGTATTTATAACTTGTGTGTGTGTGTGTGTGTGTGTGTGTGTGTGTGTGTGTGTGTGTGTGTGTGTGTGTGTGTGTGTGTGTGTGTGTGTGTGGGGGTACTCCGCAGCTCTGCAATGTTAGAGGAGAGCCAAGATGGTATGGACAGTGGTACCCTAAGTCCTGCCTCCGCTCGACAGGTCACTATCCAGCGCCACCCGACTCAAGGCTTCGGCTTCATTGCAGGCAGCCAGAGGCCTGTCATTGTACGCTCCGTCTCGGCTGGTTAGTGTGTGTGTGTGTGTGTGCGTGCGTGTGTTAGAGAGAGAGATAGAGATATTTTGATGATTCAAACTTAAAACTTTCCTTTGTACTGTAGGTATATGACTTTGTATGCTGGCTGTTACCCATCTTATCCGCAGACGGCCCCTCTTTTGGCAAGCTTCTCCCTGGAGACCAGATCTTGGCCATTAACGAGGAGACGGTGAGCGACGCGCCCCGAGAGAGAGTCATAGACCTTGTAAGGTAACATCCTTTACTGTCCCGGGAGGGAGGGAAGGAAGGGAGGGCCAGGGGACTAGCAACACGGGCAAGTGTAAGTAAAGAGGACATGGGTGAAGAGGGTGGATCAAAAGGAACAAATTGTTTCTTATTGTTGGTGAAGCGTTACAGTACATCAACACAAACCTGTGGAGCATGCGGTCCTTTTGCAGCTTAAGGACAGCCAGGATATGGCAGATATAAACCAGAGAAGCTCTTCAAATACCATGCTGTCCATGGTGTTATCTAACCCACTCCACTCTGTTGTCTTTTCATAGACGCTGCAAAGACACAATAGTTCTCACTGTGCTGCAGCCCCATCAGGTAGTATAATGGGACACTCACTGTCTTTCATGTTCCTCTCCCTAAGGATTTCTCTATCAGTCTTAACACTTTTCCTGTCACTCTGAATCATATAGAAGCACCGTACAGTATTCTGCTCCAACAGTGCAATGCACACATTATACACATTAGTGTTCATGGCCATGGCTTCAGGAGTAACTCCTTTTTCTGGTAAACCCTTTAAGAACAGCTTCATACTCGAGACCTCATACATAAGATTAAAATTAAAATAACATTTATTTAGCTGACTAACTGAAATGGAAATTTTTAGAACATGAAATACTAATTGATTTAAATCTGATTTTTTTCTTTAAATTTCATCATTTGGAATTCATAGAAATTATACGGCAGTTCCGCATGTGTTGGCTCTAACATCTTTATTGAAACATTTAGTTTAGCAGTTTCAATATGTTGCATTGCAGCAGCATTAGCCAGCTCTCAAACACACGCTACACCAGCACTGGCAGCCACAGGGGCTTTTCATTTATTTCTCTTCTTTCAAGCTGATTTAAGAGCTATTCTCTCTCTCTCGCCCCCCCCCCCC
>NC_048416.1:12907125-12994405 GCF_013103735.1 Etheostoma cragini | reverse complement strand
CTGCACCGCGAAGCATACACAAAGTGTTCCAGCCAATAACCGACAAGAAGTTTTTGCGGGTGGGGGTTGGGGGGGGGGTTAGTGCGCAGAAGCACAGACGGGAAGGGGACGGGACGGGAGGGGCAAGCTATTCTCGTTTTATTTGAAAATACTTCTAACGTCAACAAGAAGTAACATCACCCAACAGAGAGAGCACCTTTAAACAGCAATTGCCAAAGCCTCAAGTAGCCTCTCTTAAGGATCCTCACTCCATCCTCTTTTGAGTCTGAGCTTCTTCTCTGAGCCTTTGGTCCAGTGTGTACGCTGTGCATAAGCCTATTGTAGGTGCATTTTACTAATACGCTGTTCAAATAACAATGAAATGCTGCGCCATTGACTTTAGACCAAGTTTTTGTTGGTCCATTGCATGATAACTTCCCGCTGCCTCAAGATAGCGATACGCCAAGAATTCCCCTGAACACACCTCCCTGTAAGACCAGCACACCCATGGGCGCAAAAATGGGTGCAGGTGCATTTGCTATCTAAACGACATGGGCGCTGAACGGTCTTAAAATAGCAAAAGGCGCTTGTCTCGGGCTTTGAGCCGCGCTGCACCAGGTGCAAGATGGGGCCATGTGTCTTGCTCAAATACACTTTGATAAGCAGACCAGAGGTTGAACCAAACCACCAACCTTGTCAATAAAAGATGACACACGCTACCTTCTAGGCTACAGCCACCCCAAGGATAGGAGAGACCTACTATGGTTGGCAAAGATCAGATGTTTCAGCCACCCCCCCCCCAACACATGGCAATGGTTCACCCTCGCTTTGATGCTACAGTATAGAGAAAGATCTGTTCACTCATAACTCAGGCTTTAGCTGCTTCCAATCTGCACAAAAGAACAGCTTGTTGGGCCTATTGAATACTTAAGTTCTCCAAAAACAGACTGCCAGGCATCTGCTGTGGACACAGTTCTCCATTTCAACTCAATGCATTTTCTGAGATATATTGTTGCAATAAATCCACATGTCTGCCTACTGTTCTTACAAGTCCCACTATCACATAAATAAGGCAAAAATACAGGGAAAAGATAAGAAAAGGCCCAGAATTGTAAAAAAAAATTCATCTGGGCTACATCAGTTCCATCTTATCACATTAAGATACCTTCCTTCCCTCTGATCACAAGTGTGGTTCTTTGAAATTACATAATGGGTCATTTTAAGTCATTTTCTTAAAAAGCCCTGAGCAAGATTAAAAACTAGGGAGAGTGTCCTGTCACATCACATCCTAGCCAGAACTGAATTGCATATGATAACTTCTCTTCTAACGAGACGTAAACCAATAACCTTGAATCAGGCCTTTCCTCTTATGCTTTCAATCTTAAAACTCCCACCGTCCAATTTCCTTTGCATGGCATACATATTGAATGGATTGACTAAAGAAATTGAGCAAGCCCTTCTATGATTCAGTTGCGATGCAATGCATGGGGCTGGGTATCCTACGGCAGAGTTTTGCTCCTTCTCAGACTGTCCAGAGTTCAGTTAAAGTATTATTGTTCACATAGACATCTTTGTTTCTTAACACTCCTCCTAAAAAACCTGCTTCTTTCTCACTTCTTCTTTTGCCTTAATAGCAGAGCACAGACCTACAATTACTGCTGATTGGGTTTGAATCATACAAAAAAAGTCTTACACAAACCATCATTCATTTTCACTAACCCAAGCTGTTTTCTCTCTCCCCATCTCTTTCAGACAATGCTCAAGGACGACTCCTTGCTACTCATACCAAATGTGTTGAAGGTGTTCTTGGAGAATGGACAGATTAAGTCCTTCACATTTGATAGCCGTACCACTGTTAGGGTATGTATTAATCACAGCTCTGCACATGGGAACATGATAATGGAACATTATTGTGACTTTTACATCTAGCAGTTATAATCCTTTTTTTATATTAACAATGAATCAATGACTATTAATGTGTAAAGGTAATCGTAGTGAGGAACCCACAGATGGTTATCATCCAACTATGCAGCTCCTGTCCATTCTATGAAGGGGTTTAGTGTCTTACTGTTTGTTTTTGTTTTTTTTTATGGGGGGGGGGGGGGGTTCTTCCAAAGACTAACTTTACAGTACCAGCACAACACAACAAAATGGTTGGTTAGCTACTAGCTAGTGAACATAGTGGAGCATTTAGCCGCTAAACAGCTAAATAGATTTCTTGTAGGAGCTTGTAAAAACCAAAACAGAGCCAGACGGAGAGATTCTAACGCAACTTAAGGCTTGATTATAGTCTACTCTGGAACGGACGTGTACACGGACAGCTGCAGATATCATAGACACATAGTGGCTTTGTTTATAATATCTGCTTGAAGTATGTGGTCCATAAATGAACAGTTGATCGCTACGCTACCAAATCAAACAGAGTAGCTGTGCAGACATGTCCGTGGGTCACAAAAAAAAATAGTGGTACCCAGACGTCGACACAGAGCCTACGTACACCCTTTGATGCCAATTTTAACGTTTCACTGACCCTAGGGGACCCTTGTGCACTTGCAGAAGCAGACAGTATACTTTTGGCTTTGCAGTGATATGACATTGTTATGTCTACTGCTTTATGTGATGCCCTTAGTTGGCCAAAATAATTATTTACTGTAGGTTTAACATATAGCCTTTTATAAATACATAAAACATGAGCATACTATTGTTGATTGTTGGTGAATTTCTATGGATTTTTAACACTGTATGATATTAACACTTAAACCACAAGTCAATGGTCTAAAATAAATAGAGAAAACATCTTTAAGTTTGTGAAACTTCACCATGCCAGTTTTTGTAATTTAACATCTGATTGAGGCCGTAAAGCAACAAATGAATTCAGTCTAACAGAGGTCATTTCTGTCCCTATGTCAGCCTCTAAGATGAGTCTGGCATGTCGGAGACAGACTCATTAAACTGACTCGATTACATTTCAAATATCTCTCCTCTGCTCATGGAGGGAAAGTGAGGGAGAAAAGGAGAAAAACAGCAGCACTTTAAAGGACAGATGGAGGAAGCACACTACCGCCAGCCTAATTAAATGAAACTTCAGCATAATAAGAAGACCTAGATCAATAAAACGATGCCACAGAATTAATCAGAAACATAATAGGATGCATAGTTGTATGCCCATTAGCCTGTCAACTAAAGAAGCTTCCCTGCAGTATTTTAGGCTACAATCTATAGATTTCTGTGGCTCCCCCAGATGTCATTTAATGCAAACCGCACAGCTCCATACTATTAAAACTGCTTATCCCTCTTTTTCAGAGACAGCTGTTGCTTAGGTTATATCAACAAATGTCAATGAAATTGTTAGGGAGAGCAAGCCATTAGGGTACATATCTTTACAACTGTTAATGAGTCTCCACACAGACTTTCAAACTACAGCAATATATCATTGCAAAAGAATCCATTTTAATGTCCATGCCTAGAATGTACTAAGAGGGCAAAGAAATAATGAAACATTAACCTTAGGCATAGCCCAGGGTAAGATGTGATGAACCATGAATTTTTTCCTCAGACAGTGTTCTCAATACATTTAAGAAAGAGAATGTGAGAAAGGCTTTGCATCATTCATAGCTATTGTTCTTTGCAAAAGCAAACGTTTGCTCCGCATCACCCCCACTCACTGTGCCCAATAAAGAATATCCATGGAAGTTCTCCATAGCACAATATGACAAATTATCAATTTGACAAACTACCTTATACAAACAAAAAGTTAATTCAGGGTGAAAATAGCCTCTTTATCATATATCAGATAGATAGAGAGAGAGAGACAGAATACAATGTTTTCTTACTTTATTCTCTCATCGGTTCCACGTCTGTTCTTCCAGGATGTGATCTCGTCCCTGCAGGACCGGCTCTCACTGCGCTACATTGAGCACTTTGTCTTGGTGCTGGAAGCCGGTGGTCTGGACCAGAATCAGAAGTTGCATCTACTGCAAGACAACCAGCCTCTGACACATGTAAGAAACCCAAAACAGAAATATTAATGTAAAAGATGTGTGTGAAAAACTGTTTCAGTTGATCAATGCGTTGGGGCTTTTGGGGCAGGGATCTCTGTGGTGAGGCACTACGCCTACTATTGGTCAAGTAAACTGGCAGTCAAATTGTCAGAAAACTGGAAAGCAAACAGACAGCTCTGATACTTTGGGCATCCAATAAATCCCAACAATTTAATGTTAAAATTCCAATTATTTCCACAAGAAGTCACATGATTGTAAACCAATTCGGCTCCCTCTTATTTTGATATTCTGAATGCAGACCACCCTGATCACCTACAAAGATTTAACCTGCAATATATGTGATGAACGCCGAAGATGTAGTTGGTTCACTAGCTGATATTGTCATATTCCCTCAGGTGGTACATCGAACCTATTTCCAAGGGATGAAGTGTCTGTTCCGCATCTGCTTCTTCCCCAAGGACCCTGCAGACCTGCTGAGAAGAGACCCCGCCGCATTTGAGTACCTCTATATACAGGTAAAGTACTGGATTAAAGGGGGATTTAAAAAGGACACCATTCAATCTTACGACACTGTTGGAGATCCAGGGCTTTGCCTTCTACAACCAATTTTACAGGTAGAAAGGTTGCAAATGCCAGAGTTACACGCTTTTATGTTGCAGATATCCAACAGTCTTATGAATTTCGAAGCTGTCCTCGGCAATTAAACTTAAGATATGACTTAGATTAGATATAACTGTCAAATAGCTAGCAGTATTGTTTGCAAACAGCTTTGTACAAAACAACGACTATGCGACTATGTCCTGACAGAGTCGCAATGATGTCATCAAGGAGCGCTTTGGCATGGACTGGAAATCTGACATCATGTTACGCTTGGCTGCGCTTCATATCTACATCACTGTGTCCTCCGCGCGGCCCAATCAGAAGATCTCTCTCAAGCATGTCGAGTAAGTCCACAAACTAAATTAGCCTTCAAATGAACTAAGGAGAAATTACAGACAAAAAGTGATGTATTGCATGTTTTATCTCCTTAATAATTATGTGTACCATATCTGTGAGTCCCAGAAGGAAGTTGGTTCAATAAATAATGTCTAAATGATTAATAATTAATCCCAATAGTATTAAAAACTCAATTTAGTCAAGGATCATTTTCCCTAGGTTGATATGAGAAACAGAAATCCATTGCTTTGTGAAATTACATCTCTCACTCAATTTGTTCATTTACTCCTCAAACCTCAACCTAGCAAGTAATTAGCTTTTGCCATCAAAACCACAGAAGCAGAACAGATCCACTTTGCCTATAATAGACTTAGTGTGGCCATGTCAAGCCAGTAATCAAAGAGAATGTAAGCTAGGCTCACTGTGTCTTTCCTTGGGACAAAAAAATGTTTTGTCTTTTCAGTGTCGACATATTCCCCGGACTCTGATTAACCACTCCACTGCATGTTTTTCTCTATTTCCTCTTCCACCTTTACCATTGCTCTAAACAGAAAAGAGTGGGGACTAGAGCCTTTTCTTCCCCTCACTTTGCTTCCAACAGTCAAGGAAAAGAATGTGTGCAAGAGCCTGTCTCAGTTGCTGAAGACCTACCAGCATCCGCCACCATCAGGCAACAAGGTTTGTCCATCTAAAACATTTTAACTAGAGCTGGGTGATAGAGAAAATCAAATATCACGATAGTCTTGACCAAATACCTCAATGTTGATATTGTATGATTGACTATTGGTGCTTTAACAAAACGTTATTTACAGAATTATGTTTTGGATTAATTATCACCAGAAATGATTTAATGACTAAAGGTATATAATAGAACTGCTAGTCTAGTCTAAGTTCAGAATATTACTACACTTTACTGTAATGCTACCTGGAAAACTAGGAAATGACAACACTTACCATATCAACGTATTACAATATTACGATATCCAAAATCAAATCTGAGATCTAGGCTCCTATCACTTTATCAGTATAACATTAATATATTGCCCAGCCCTAATTTTAACACTACTCTTTTATTGCACCTATTTCCATGATTGAAATACCTAAGCAATTCGTTGTGGATGATTTTACTACCTTTGGTTATACCGCCATTAACACATAATCATAAGCAATGCAAATTCATAGAGACCTCTTGCAAAATTGACATACTCTTGATCATTTAAATACCAAAATGTTGATGCTGTTTTAGAGGAAATTTTAATTAATTGCAGACTATGGTTATGTTGGCTCAATATCTAGTCATTTTCCTCCAAGTCTCCCCTCTCTATGCTTGTAACTGTTGCATAAGACTTTGGGATCCACATCTGTGGCTCAACAGTGCCTCCAAGAGGACGTGGGAAGTGCTGGAGAAGGATTCATTTTTCAAAGATGAGCGTTTCATGTTTATCATTCTGTTGACAGGTTCCTCCTCTCCAAGGAAAGCTGCAGTACATGCGTGTACTCAACGACCTCCCACCTTTTGGTGGAATACTTTTCCACACCGTTGGACTGGTAATAAATGTAGAGGAATACACATGTATCTCTACATTCTTTGCTCCATACTTTTTGTCCTTATCTGTGCATGTAGTTTTACAAGGAGCATGCTTTTTAAATGCACCAATTCAACATTTTAAGGAACAGTCTAAACTACATTTTGTATTAAAAGGTTAGTATGCGTTGTTCTAACATACTGTAGTAAGTTAAGGAAAATATTTGCAATCTTCTTTTTTTCTACAGGATGAGAAACAATCAGCTACAACACTACTGGTGGGTCCTCGACATGGCATTAGCCATGTGATTGACCTAAAAAACAACCTCACAACTGTTCTGGCAGAGTTCAGTAGGGTTGCCAAGATCCAGCTCTACCGAGAGAGCCTGGGAGTGGCTCGTGTGGAGGTGACAATCCATGAGGCCAAGGTATAACAACGTCTCTAAAGATGCACAATATACATACATATGATGATAAAAAGACAACATTTTGGAGCAGGGAAAATATGTATGATTGTTATAATTATTAATGCCATCTCAGAGGTGCAGTTTCCATTTTAACTTTAGAATAGGGCCCAACCAATGTATCGGAAGGGCCAATATTATCAGCCAACCTTAGGCATTTCCCGAACTATTGATATCAGCATTCATAATGGCCGATAAAAAAAAAAAATGTTTCTGATAAATGAATATTTAAAAAAATAAAAACGGACCGTCGACCCAGTTATGAGTGTTGGCGTTTTATACTTTGTCCACCAGAGGGCAGTCTACAACATCCCTGTTGGCAGCACAGATTTTTTTTATTATGTCTTTGTTCAATGGACTAAGTTTCATATCTTAAGTTTGTGTTGTTATGCATTTTATTTATCAGAACTTTAATATATTTTGATGTTCCTCTGTTCTGTTGTTCTGTATTAAACAAATTTTTATCATATTAGTTTAGTGAGAACTCAAATAACTAATGACTAGGGCAATGTTTGTTTTGTTATGCGTTTCTGGATTTATTTTATATAAATATATATATATTGGCCGATATATCGGCATATTGGATTTTTTAATTATCAAATTTTTGTATTGTATCAGCCTTAAAATTCTTTTCTCAGTTGGGCGTTACTTTAGAAATGATAAAAAAGGATTGAGTTCAAAACCATTCAACAGTTTTAAAAATTTGATTCAATCAGGTTACAAAATGCGCAATCCCTAAAAAGTCTCCTAAATCCCCTCCCTACCACCCCCTGCAGCCCCTGGTCCTACTAATGGAATGGCCTGATGCCAGTAACTTTGCATGCCTCATCTCTGGCTACTACAAGCTGTTTGTAGACCCTAAACGGACCATCTACTTCCGGACCCCTGGTCAGTCCCAGCTGACCAAGGCAGGTATGTTAGAAGGCTTTTTGACTTGTAGGGGTTCATTTTGAACACATGCTCTGATTAGGAAATAAACATAAATTGTGAACAAATGTACAAAACACTATTTTGTTACTTCAAGATAAAACATTCATATCACCCATTTAGTGTTGTAGAAGTGTCTTTAAGCATATTAAACACTGCATGTCAGGCAATATTTGATAATCATCATTGTACAGTCTACATGGACATTGATCTGCTTCTTCATTGGCTGAAACCATTAGGCTACCGTTAGCAACCAGGTTATACTGAAAATACCATCCCATGGTGACCTCTGCTGTATCTTCTCTCATTTCAATCTCAACTCATTGGAATGGGATACTCCATATTTCTTTTTCCCAAGATAAAATAGCATTATTTATTTCATAAACATATATTGTTCAAACATAAACAGATCCTCTCCCATCTGCTGTCTCAACCTGTAGTCCCCATAAAAGAAGAATCATTATACCATCACATTCCACCAGAATATAACTCTCCAACCTCAAACAACTTCAACTTTCAACATCCATCTCAGAAATAACAAATAATCCCACTGTGACCACCAGCTGTCGCCTCTGCTTTCGCATCTGGATCTTATTTATCCCCACTAGTTTTTAACACTTGAAAATGTCCACTGCTCTGACAATTCTATCCTCAGATTACAGAAGCTCCCACCATGCTCATCCACGTTCTGGGGCAACCAGCTTGCCAAGTGGAGGGCGGCGAGGGGACGAGAGGGAAAGCTCACACAGGGAGTCAGGGTCTTCAAGGGCCATAGTTCCATCAGAGCCTCAGCATCTGGGCCTGTGTCATGTCCATCTTCGAGAACAACAACAATTTCAAGAGCTCCAAACAGCTGAAGCTGAATTAGACATCAATGAAAACTTTATTTCCCATGAGCCCCCTGGGCGGCCCCGCACTAAGTCAGACCCCACCCAGCAGAGTACAGAGGAAATAGCTGGGGTTTTAGAGAACCCAGCAGTGGAAAATGCAGGATTCAGAATCCGAGCCCAAACAATGGGTCAATCCCAGAAAACCTCACGATACTTCTGTGACTCCTGCAAAGCTAGACATAGGGCAGAGGGTATGTCAACAGCAGTGAGCAGTAGCGGGAGTTCGGGGAAGCACTGCTCTAGTGCTTGTGCCTCCCGAGATGGAGGCGCTGTTGACCTAATGGCCCTACCACCCCCAGGGAATGAAGAGGAGGACGAGGCAGAGGGTGTCGGAGAGAAACTGCAACCACAACCACCTGCTATTGCTGCCCCACCACCTGGCTTTAGGGACAACAGTTCAGATGAGGATGACCAAAAGAGAGGGCGGAAGGCTCGAACCTGTGCCAGCGCAGGGGTAGCATCTGGGAAGCTGGCCCAAGCCAAGGAAGATGTGCCTGTGACACTAATTGATAATGTGGCCACAAGAACAGTCCAAGATCATGCCCAGGAGCTGGATGATGCTCTAGTTTCCACCTTACAGGCACTAGAGGCTCTGGCAGCCTCTGAGGACTACCCCCATCACCCTCAACAGCCAACACAGACTGCAGGTCAACAGCCCGAGTCATGCCACGGCCCACATCTCACACACAGAATTAACAGTAGTACTGATCCAATAAAGCTACTTTGTTAATCAATTAATATTGCTCAGTACATTTGCAGTACATCATCTTTTATTATCTGGTGAAATGGGAAGACAATCCCTCTCTTAATATTGTGGTAGCCATGCATGTGTTATTACTGCAAAAACAGAATTTTTTTATAAAATATACTATTTATAAAAAGTAATATAAACTGTTAACAAAAATCTGCCAACTTAATTTTTTAGATTTCATTAATATCGAGTCCAAAATGTGCTAGTCTTTGCACATTGCTCAAGCACAAACATGCATCTTCATAGAAAAGATGCCGCTTTTTTCAGGTTTAGCCAACTGGTGAATAGCTCAGTCAAAGGGGGTTTTAATCTGACCCAAATGTACTATTCTAAATTATTTTTGCTGTATTGTGATCATGATGAATCTTCTTGACTGCAAATGTTTGGTTTTATAACTTAATGACTTCAGTAAACACTAATATAACATTTAAATTTTTGGTTATAAATAAACGCTGTTTCTTGATTATTCTAACAGTGTGCTGTGTTACCTTCATCCTCAGGGCTGATTGTCTTAGCTGCCATTACACCCGAGTCATCATTGGACTCAGGCCACGAGACCAACTCCTCTGAATTGACAGATGTTTCTGAAATGGTGTCGGCTATGAAGCAGAACCAGAACCAGGCCTACCTGCTGGCTCACCATATCAACAAAGAACGTATCCTCTGCCGCCGGGACTTTCCTTTGGCTATCCCTGGCTGCACTGCAAAGACCATTGGGACTGGAGCCTTCTCTGTGGGTCAGATTCGTGCTGGCTGTCCACCCAAGCAAGTAATCCTCAGCAAAACGGTTCCCTTTAAAGTCAGTCCTAGTCAAGACTCTGCAGTTCTCAGTGTTGTGACAGAGCAGGGGACTCAAGAGACTCAGACTGAACAGGAAGAAGAAATTAAAGCAAACTCTGAGTCCACTAAATCAAATATCCCTGACCCCCCTTCTAAGTCATCTGAAGAGCATAAAGTGTCTGTTGCTTCACTGAAAGCTCAAGTCAGTAAAGTACCGAAGTTATCAAATTCTTCTGAAGAGACACTGAGCCAAACTCTTTCTGTGGGTATAAAGGAAAGGACAACAGCACCTCTTAATACAGACCTTAGCAACAAAGCCTTACCCATCCTCTTACCTGTGGACAGAATTGCCTCTGCCAAGATTTCTCCGACTAAAATGTGCCAAGATGCCAAGACTGCCTCTAGTGAGACCATGAAGCCTTCAAGCTCTACAGAACTTCTGCCAGTTGATGACCTTTTCTGCACATGCCCAGTTCAAAAGGAGCCTGGGCCTCAACTACGACTAAAAGATCCACAAATTCAGAAGATAGTGGTGTTTCAATCCTCCACAGATGACGAGCGTCTTCGGGCCAAAGGCCACCAGCTTGCTAACAGCAAAGAAATTGCAGTAACAGTAGGAGCAGATCCTAATTTGGCAAAACCCAGCCCTCAAATACAAACCAAGTATTCCCCTCGTTTGCCTGTAAAAGCAGAGAGAAAAGATGCAGCTGACAGCAAGACTGAGGGTGCCCAGGGAAAATCCCTGCCCGAGTCACAGAAATGCCCTATAAAATCCTTACCTATTTTAGATGATCTAACAACATCTATCCCTCCCACAGATAAGGTTTCCACTCTCCCAGCCAGAGACTCAAAGAAGCAAGGCGGTGGTAAGGGGAAGTCTCAGCGCAGTGTCCCTTTCCTGAGCTTTAGAAACCTCCTTTCAGCTACGTTCCCAGCAAGAATGAGAAGAGAAACAGATGAGCGAAGGGCTCAGTTGCAGAAAGTCCGTCAGTATGAGCTAGAGTTCTTAGAGGAGCTGCTGAAACCCAAATCAGCCCAGGGAGAATTTTTACCCCAGGGATCCTCCCCTGTGCCCTCGGGCACTCCTTGTGCCTGCCAGCTTCGCACCAGCCCTGTCCTAAAGGCTCCAGGCATCTCCAGGGAGCAGCGACGCAGCTGTGACTGTAAGCGAATGTGTAGGGGCATGCGACTACCTGACACACCAGTTGGATCCACAACAGAGACACCACACAGAGGCAGAGAGAGACCTATCTCAAAAACTCCTCCAGCAGTCTCCAAAGCACCTCACACACAAGATGCTTCCAGGAGACCTCAGACCTTAGAGATCAAGACCACACGGATACGTTCCACAAGCCTGGAGTCAAGAGAACCAAGGGGTGAGCAGGGTTCCTGCTTGCCCACCTGTACTTCTCAAACAGATTGTACAGGAGATCCGAAATATAAGAAGCTACAGAGGCGGTACAGCATTGGAGAGCTGGATAACAGCACTAGCACACCTGTGTATGCTGAGGTAAGGCCTAAAGCCAAGAGTCTGGAGAAAGAGATGGAAAGAGTGAGGGCCACAGGGTTGAGGCTCCCCACCCCAGTAGAGCCAGTCCACAGTCAGTCTCACCAGGCAGAGGGAAAGGGGAAAAAGTGTGTGTTTTTCATTCAGGGAGAAGAGCTACTGCGTGAAAGTAAAGAAGGGACTAGCGAGGTGCTGCTGACCTTGCCCAGTGAAGACAGTGATGACAAGGATAAATGCTGCTCATTCTGTTTCTGCTACAGGAAGTGTGAGGCAGCAGATGAAAGCAGTGAGAAGGATGAGCTTTCATACTCCATACCCCTTCAGGTTCTTCCAGGCATGGAGCTGGACTCGCGTACCTTTCCTGTAGTAAGCAAAACACTCCAGGTTCTTAATGCAGAGGACTGCAGTGGGGAGGAAGAAGAGGTGGAGGAGGAGGAGGAGGAGCCACAGACCCAGCAGATTGACCTAAGAGCCTGTGGTACACTGGAAGGGAGCCTAGCACGGGTACAGGCTCTACAGGGCAAAAGTTTTAGCTTGCCCGATGGTTTCCTAAATGCACAGTTGGATGCTAATGAGTTGCTAGCAATTTTGCGTCAGTGTGCTAACAGCCCACAAGCTGAGGGCGAGGCTCGTCTTCAGCCCTCACAGATTTCAGAGTACAAACAGGAGCTGGCGGTGCGCTTCAAAGAATTCAGAGCAGCTTGTCGACGAGTGGCAAGCGTTGAGAAAAGCCCAACACGTATGCTGGCTGTTGTCACAGCCAGCTTTCAAGTGTTGTGTGAACTTACTCAGACCTTCATCAAATTGGTCAGAGGGGTTCGTTCAGAAACCCAAAGGCTGCAGCTGTTGAGAAAAGTTGAGGAAGTAGCTATCAACTACACTTTGCTTCTGCGTGCAGCAGAAGAATCAATGGGACACTCAAGCAGCTTGCCGACAAAGACAGTGAGCCCTCAAGTTTCCTCCAACACCAATAACATGAGCTCACTCACTCGACCCATCAAAACTCTGCCTGCTCAGTAGGTAATAAAAACCGTCCAGAATGTGGGTGGCTACTCTGTCCAAATTCATTATTTGTTTATAGTTTACATTTTTTACAAGACATGCAATGCAAGACATGCATCCTCAGTAAAATTTGAAATGCAGCTGTTCCATCTCATGTTTACAGGCCCTGAGGTAGCCTCATGGATCTTGTTTTGAAATACAAAGATACTCCAAACTAATGCACAACGGAATAAGAACCCTATAACAGACTGGTTGATACAGGGCTTATCATCTCACATCAATATTCACAATACACATTGTCATTATAGTATAATATTTTATGTGTAATATATATTTGGGTTGTGTCTACTAGCAAATAATATGTTTTGTGAAGAAAAAAAGTTAAGAATATATTTGAAATGTATTGAGTTAAGAGATCTATAAAAAAGCTATAATAAATCATCAGAAATACATGTATGCTCTGGACAAAAATACTTTAAAGATCTCGTCAAGTAGCGACTTCTGTAAATTACGTAGTCCAAAGCGTTGGTTAGATGGTGATGTGTTTGTTTGTTAAATTTTCTAACTGTTGTAATGCAAAATGGAGATCTCTGTTGGCGATGTTGACAATGCCTGGCGTAGTGATACAAGAGTCAAAATGTAAGTGACAGCATTGGAAAATGAAAAGCGCTGAAAGACGAGTGTGACATTTTAAACTATATTGACTGACAAGGGCCTATTCTCTCACTATAACAGGCAGACCATGTAGCAGAGACCCAAGTCAGTCTTAATCACTATACAGTAATGAGTATCGTTACCTCACTCAGCTGAAGAGAAGGAATACCCACACTGTACTTCATAACGCACAGTGTATTTTACACCATCACTCACCATGGCTCACTTGCACCTCACTTGTTCTTTTAAATATTAACATCCACTTGCAAGTGAGTAGGCTTATCACTAGAATTTTGCACAACCTCTGAAATCAGCTCTGAAGTTAAAATGTATCTTTTAATGTTTGATTAAGTGTTTTTTATTCACTCTGCTGCTGAAAACCTCACTTGAGTCCACACCACCAGTTATACATAAGTCATCACCTCAAAGCTAAAGCTTACCTGTTTCAAAAGGATCCTTTGTTTTTATTCAGATTTTCAGATACAGTATAAACAAATTTGCTTTCTATGTGCTGTTATACATTGTGCAATCTAGCAAATATATAAGAAACACAAAAAGTAGTTTTCTATGTATTTTAATAAAACTAAAACATCTGTTTCCTGTCTGAAATCTTCTTTGTGTGTCATCCTCTTGTTATTCCTGGATAATCAGAGAGGCGTTTTAGTTGAACTGGCCAAACATGTATACTGGACATTCTGTTGAAAGGAACTGCTGCGTAACCAAATGAATAGTGACAACTGGGCTGCCACAATACTCAAGACAAGAAACGTTATATTGCCATTTCTTGCACAAAAAGGTTAAAATACTGTATATGATGTACACAGTTTTAGGATACTTAGTGCCATACGGTGCATACATGCAAATGTTAATTAATAAAACAATATAAATCAATGGGTGGTTATTTAAATGCAACAAATGTTTTTTAGCCAAAGTATGGCTTATCAATGTCGTTAATTTGAGCCACTTAAATCCTTAAGTTTGTTTTATTCATATTTTCACCTTTAATATTCATCAATTAAGCAATAAAGCCACCCACGACATAATACTTTTCATTTCACCGTGAGAGTTTGACCTTTAATGTTAAAGAAATCATGATATCAACTTTGTTGTACTTTTTTTTGGTTTTAGAATACATTTGTAGTGTTTACAAGCACTTTTGTTTTACCGGTTTGTCTTTCACTGTTAATGTGGCATTTTCCATAACGATATGCAGTGTTTTCTCTTTCAATGCAGTGCATGATTTCCTTAACATATTACACTTTCAGGGTCCGATACTTTGAACATTGAAGGAAATGATTCTGTTTGTACAGATAATTTTCCAGTTCTAAAGGCCGTTGTGGCAATATGTTAATGTTTTGCAAATGATATTCAGTATTGAAATGTATTCACTGTAAATTGAAATAGTAAAACAACATATTTGAGAGAATAAGAAACACTTTCAAAACATTACCTGTAACATTGAGATTTAACCAAACTCTTCACTCTTTTGTAAAAGGAAAAGATTAAACATGTCTGTAAGGTAATTATTTATAGTAGTAATGTAACATAAAGACTAATAGCAAAACATATATTTTAAAGAGTATATTATAAGTATAAAGCATGGGACATGTTTATTTTTATAAACAAATATCAGACAATGTTCTCTCATCAGCACTTGAACATTTTAACATCCTGATAAACATTTTCTGTGGTTTTCATTGTTTAGTTGCTTTGCTAAACTCTGTGGATTTGTCTGTTTCATTCACACGATGAGCCTCATGGCTTAATCCTTAGTTTCCTTATGTGCACGTATTCATTCCTGTCTTTATTTACTGTCAATGATCTTGTCGTCACTGTGGTCTTCTGTCTGTGTACAAAGTTAACTCATGTTTTATGAGCAATAAAGTATATTATATTATAAACTCTTTCAGAGAATTTGGAAGTGACATTGCACACAGTGAACTTGCCGTAGTGGCAGGTTGTCCATTAGAATGACTTTAAACAAATGACGTCATGTAAAAGATAAATTGTCCGGAAACGTCTCTCTTGTTGCTGCCAGCAGGTTTTTACTGCTGTGGTTGTGTCATTCATTTGCCTCTGGTAAAAACTGATATTGTCTCAACAGTGCAAACCTTGACAAAACACCAACTATTGGCAGTAAAATGGTTTTGTGTTGTTACCACTTTAGGTAGGTTTACTTTAATATTTTTTTTGTGTCATTTGTATTATTGCATTTGAAAAGCAGATTTGAAGCTGGCCCAAACAGACAGGCTAGCCTCTTTGCCAAAGACATTGCAATTAAGTTACCATAATTTACAAAATTGGAAACAATAAAGATAATACATTAAATACAACTGTCTGAATTTACACACCAGTCATTACTTATTAGGCTTTTTTGACAGTTGAGTAGACAATATGAAAATAATCAAATTAATGATGACTGAATACATTTAGCTGTGTTAAGTTGATAGTCTGGAAGGCTATTGTGCATGCTAATCATGGCTTGGGATACATGAATAAATCACAGCTTTAATATTATTCGTAACACCTGTTTTTTATTAGCCTACTCCTACTACTATTACTACACAAAATGTATGCTGTGCTTAAGTTGTATAGCCTACTTACCACTTCTGCGTTTGGGTGCAGCACATTCGTAAGTCCCAAAGTTCGCCATGTTGTTTCTGAGGTCCTGAAGGTAGTGCCAGGTACTTGCCAGGGGTCTCTGCCAAAATAACGTTATATCCTACTTTGTATTACATCATATCCAACAACAAAGATCTCATACAGGTAATTATGGTTTGCCTTGGCCTACATGTACTACAGTGGTCTCCACATACCAGGAAAGGTGGTGAATGTTCCAGTAGTCCCCGCATTTCCAAAGGACCCATTATCAATAGAGAAAACATGACCACGGTAACGTTACCTTAACGCCGATATCCGTGTTTTAAATGTAACAATTTAGAAAATACAGACTATTTATTTTAGGCCATATCATGTACAACTCAAAGACTAGGGGCAGTTCAAACTCGGTTTATATGTATAAGTATGTATTTGCGTTTCCGCATTTTGCGCTTTTAATTTGAATTATATGTGTAGCCTATGTAAACGATAGAAAGAAGATACTACAATGTAAATTGCTCGCTCACGTGCCCCTGTTTTTTTTTTTTGGCTCCTCTGCCCAAAATGACGTCATCGCGGTAGAACGTATGTCAAAGCGTGCGCGCCGCCTGGGAGGAAGAGCCGCCGCACGCGTGATGTGTGGGACATAATGGTGGATAGGTAGGGAACACACTAAAGCTCGATAAGAGTTGCATATCAACTGTTGACCAGTTTCTATTTGTTTTCTTGGAACCTTCTATTCCTCTGACTCGACAGCTGCTCGCTGCCTGCTCGGACTGAACGACGCCCTCGTCCGCAACAAAATGCCGAATATCAAAATATTCAGCGGTAGCTCACATCCGGACCTGTCTCAAAAAATAGCAGACCGCCTGGGTCTCGAGCTGGGGAAGGTTGTTACGAAGAAATTTAGCAACCAAGAAACATGGTATGTTTTTTCTGATCTGGCTAACTTATTTTAAATAAGCTTACAATTAGAGGAAGGCTGTACGTGGTACGCAAATGTTGGAGACTAGCGACATGTAACCATAACGTTATTCGAATAGAAACGTGGTGTCATGGTGAAATGCCGCGCAGTGTTTTTAGGAACTTGTAGTTCACGCATGGCTAACGACCCATGCTAACTAACAAACTGGGAATTCTGAGCAACAAAGCCACTTTAGTTGCCTCAATAAACTAAAACTATAATATCATATGATACTCGAGACCTTCTGACTCATTGTAGTGCTTTTTAATACCCGGGTTCAGATCGCACGCCATTGTTTACTCTGCCTCATCTATCTCTTGCTTTAAGTGCTGTTTGTTTTGTCACCTCTCCCCTCTGGCAGCGTGGAGATAGGAGAGAGCGTGCGTGGGGAAGATGTCTACATTGTGCAGAGTGGCTGTGGGGAGATTAATGACAATTTGATGGAGCTGCTGATCATGATCAACGCCTGCAAGATTGCCTCTGCCTCCAGGGTCACGGCTGTCATCCCATGCTTTCCATATGCCCGGCAAGACAAGAAGGACAAGGTGGGGGTGAGGGATATCTATCTAATTACTTCTGTCATGCCATTTGCCATCCTGCATCATGACAAGAAGCCTGCAGTCATTCCCATCAGTATTCAATTGACTAGGCATATTTTCTTTATTTTTGTTTTGTTTTCCTTATCCCTTATTCTGTATGCTTTTGCTGAATCAACTGCAGTTCCCATCTCTGTTCTTACCTTAAGCTATTATATGATATATTATTTACTCCCATACTCATTCCTACATTTGAATGATATTGCATGAATGTAATGTTTATGCAATAAACTACCAAATCTAAACATTTATTAGTTTTGTGATGCAGGATTTTGTTTTGAGTGTGTTTACATAGCAATAACTGCCCTACTATTTCCATATCAAATCCATATTGCGGTCATGCCAAACATCTATAATTTAAACCTATTTGACAGTTCTAGTTGAGCAAAATTAAAACCATGCGTCCCTGTTTAGTCATTCTATGTACATACAGGTGATTGTATCACCTACTGTATTGTAGTATATTGAAAGAGGCAGTGTCATACTGTAAATATTTTTATATTACCTATTTTAAGGTGTAGAGTCTAAAAGTTTGTAAAAAAAACTGACTTAATATTTTACTGATTGGCTATGCTCTTAGTTCAGTTTTATTTTTAGAAACAATCCATGCTTGCCAGTTCACTCATTCCATGTGACTGATGAGATCTATTTTCATTGCAGAGCCGTGCTCCTATCTCTGCCAAGTTGGTGGCCAACATGTTGTCAGTGTCAGGTGCTGACCATATCATCACTATGGACTTGCACGCCTCACAGATACAGGTGAGAAGCACAAAAGCAGTCCTAAAAAGAAGTCCATCTTATTCAGTATCCTGCCATTAATCCGTCCTTTTTTGGTTATATTTGTACCTCCATTATAAGCCTGACTTTCATAGCCTTACGTTTATATAGATGTCAACAAAGGGAGACATGGGCCTTTTATTGGTCCTTCCAGCAGGTAGTACATGCTCAGCTCCTGTGACCCCGGTCCATATTCATCTATTATCTTTTTCCAGGGATTCTTTGATATCCCTGTTGATAACTTGTATGCAGAGCCAGCGGTGCTGAAGTGGATCAAAGAGAACATCCCTGAATGGAAAAACTGCACCATCGTCTCACCCGATGCAGGAGGAGCCAAGAGGTATGCCGGTGGCACTTGCCATACCGTAGGTCTTCTATCCTTGAGCATGTCCTCTGGAATTTACTTTAGATTAAACTTGTGTTGGCTTTACTAATCTTTAACAGGGCTCTAATTAGACGTGTGCGTATACAACTTGATACACTTTCACACAGTAGCTCTAACTCGTGAACATTTTACTTTCCCTTTGCAGAGTCACCTCAATAGCCGACAGGTTGAATGTGGACTTTGCACTTATTCACAAGGAGAGGAAAAAAGCAAACGAGGTGGACCGCATGGTTCTTGTCGGAGATGTGACAGATCGGGTCGCAATTCTAGTGGACGACATGGCCGACACATGTGGCACAGTCTGTCATGCTGCTGACAAGTAAGTCCCTTTATTTATTTCTGTGGTAAAGGAATTGGTAAATAAATTTGGGACTTCACAGCATAACTTGACTTGACCACCACATGCAAGTCATATTGAAATTTGTAATGCATAATAGTGTTTCTCTCCCTTAGACTAATTTCTGCTGGTGCCACCAAGGTGTATGCCATTCTAACCCATGGCATCTTCTCTGGCCCAGCTATCTCGCGCATCAACAATGCCTGCTTTGAAGCTGTGGTGGTCACCAATACAATCCCGCAGGAGGAGAAGATGAAGCATTGTCCCAAAATACAGGTCCGGATACAGAATTTTACTTATTTTCAATGTAAAATATAAAAAGCAATTTTCCAGAGCCCAAAGTGAGTAGTGAAACATACAGTCTTATAGAAATAACTGCATTTAATGTTCTATGAAACAAAGGTGCAAATCCTCAGTTTTAATTGGTATTTTTCCTTGATAAATTACTTTCAAAGTCTTCCTTCAATAAACAAATCCTTCAATCTAGTTATTTTCACAACATCTCATCCTCTCTCTCCAGGTTATTGACATCTCCATGATCCTTGCAGAGGCCATCCGTAGAACTCACAACGGCGAGTCTGTGTCATACCTGTTCAGCCATGTCCCCTTGTAACAAATGGTGTCCCCCATCTACTGTGTGCTGTTACACCAAATGAGAGAAGAGGGGAGTTTCCCCCAACCCAAACGCAACCATTAGCAAAGATTTGCTATCTAACCGTGGAAAAAAAATAGAAGAAAGAACAGTCATGTTTGTTACTAATGCTAACCCCCTCACTTGAGTCCTTTCCCTCTTGAGCAGTGTCCCTTCATGTCTGGGCACCAAAGCAATTGCAAGCTACCAATTTAGGCCAGCATATTTATTGTACTAGGATAAATAAGTGTTTATCCACTGTGAACTTTGTACCCCCTTTCATAACATGTATGCCATTTTTCCACCACATGGTACAGCTCAGCTTTATTCGCTCTTTTTTGGTTTTCCATTGGCCAAAGGTGCGGAGAGCACCGGGTACTTTTTTCGGTACTACCTTGGTCCATGGTTGCAAGCAAGCTGAGGCGATACCTGAAGGTGGAGTTAAAATACTGCAGACCACTGAGAAATTTAAATAGGCGACCGCAATCGTTTTTATTCACTCGACCTAGATTGTCGCAGAAGATTGCTGCCCACACAACTGTGCCGTACAATTGCCTTAGTGCAAACGTTCCTCCGTTTGGTTTCTTATAAAAGGATTCAGTAAGTCGTGTGTTTTTCCATCATGGCAGTGTCATAGGGCGGCACCATGGCGATCAGCTGAGAATCCCACCTACCCTGAGAAGTCCTGGTACCAGAACGTGAGCCGAGCTGAATCATACCGTGGAAGCATGGCATTGGGTACAGAGTTTCTCCTGACCATTTTACCTCCCCAGGAGTCATTTCAATCTGTTGTCAGAGAGCTTGTTTAAATATCCCTGGCAGGTCGCAGTGGTCAGGAGAAGCATCTGCCATGTAAAGCTGTTACAGTGCTTTTTGTTACAATGAACGAGCGTAGTTTTTCATGTTGCTCTTGTGTTATCTGCTGTTTGAAAGATAATTAATGAAGTGAATGTGTATTGAACTAGTTTACAGTGCCACTGAAGCTCCACTCAACCCAAGAGTGCCTCAACAGTCTGAAATGGAATGTTTTTTTTTCCTCCAGTCATCTCGTCCCCCTCCTATTTAGCTGTTTTTATTTGCTCACTGGATGCAGAACTTTTACATTGCTTATCAGGCTGTAAAGTGTTCTAGGCTGTTTCTTTCAACTCTTGAGGTTCCCTCCATTGAGTGGGGTCTACCCAGTGTCCAGGGTTTACCCTTTTTAGGTTCTGCGCTGAAGGTCTTTCTATAGAGAAGCTGTCAGGTTTTTAGTTTGTCTCTGCAGGCTGGAGCTTCCTTTACCTGCTAATTTTGTTTTCATTTATTGTATGTCTGGAGGAATGATTTGTTTATAATTTGCATATTCCAAACCTTTGTGTTTACTTTTTCAGCAGGGTGAATGCGCCAGTTATCTGAGGATGTGTTCTTAATAAAATTAATTATCCTTAAAATCTATTCTCTTTTTTTCTGGTATTAATGCATCATACTTTGGGTTAATGTGGCAAGACGGAAGCCTGGTCTGACAAAGAAAAACATCCAAGCCCGGCTGAAGTTTGCAAAAACAAACTTCAAGTCTCCCAAAAGCATGTGGGAAAATGTATCATGGTCTAGTTGAAACCAAGGTTGAACCGTTTGGCCACAAGCCAAAAAGATATGTTTGGCACAAAAACAACACTGCACATCACCCAAAGAACACCATACCCACAGTAGAGCTTGGTGGAGGCAGCAGCATGTTTTGGGGCTGTTTTTCTTCATCTGGAACCGAAGCCTTAGTCAGGGTGGAGGGATTTATGAACAGTTCCAAATACCAGGCAATTTTGGCACAAAAACCTTCAGGCATCTGTTAGAAAGATGAAGAGGAAGTTGTCCTTTCAGCATGACAACAACCCAAAGCACACATCCAAATCCACAAAAGCAAGGCTTCACCAAAAGAAGATGAAAGTTTTGGAATGGTGCACACTAGATGTGTGACAGATTTGGAGCACTTTTGCAAAGAAGAGTGCGCAAATACTGCCACGTCAAGATGTGCCATGCTGATAAACTCCTTACCCAAAAGAGCTGTAATAAAATCAAAAGGTACTTCAAGTGCTTCAGATGCTTTTTACTTCACAAAAACCTGGCATTTTAACAGGGGTGTGTAGACTTTTTATATCCACTGTACTTGCAAGCATTTAACTATTTATAACTGCCTATAAGCTGAATATTGATAAGTGACACACAACCTGGATCATAGAGAGCAATTATGTTGTTTCTTCAATGCACTTTGCATTTATTGCAGTGGGTGAAGGCTCCTTTTCCTTGGTTGACCCTGGGCGGAGGACATTGATGTTCCATCAGTGACATGATGTCCTTAATTATATTTTTAGTTTACATTCTACAA
Source organism: Etheostoma cragini (assembly GCF_013103735.1). Taxonomy (NCBI): domain Eukaryota; kingdom Metazoa; phylum Chordata; class Actinopteri; order Perciformes; family Percidae; genus Etheostoma; species Etheostoma cragini. The sequence continues at coordinate 12,972,342 of NC_048416.1, read as the reverse complement.
TAAAAAGCCTTGGTCTATATTTATAGCCTTCCAGTATTTTTACACTAAATATTGTTGCCAGTAAATAATGTGTTCAGTATTTCGCCAACAAAAATGATAAATCCTGGTAGTGTATAGAAGGCTTTGAAACAGATTTAAGGCAATATTATTGCACATTTGTATTTTAAAATGGGAAAAATCCAAATATTTGGCATCAGTTGTTCTAAAAAGTTCAAGTAAGAAGAAAATAATCGCAGTAGTAGGCGATATAGACCTACTTACAAGTTTCTATTTTAATTTTTTTTACTTGCTTGCAACACCCTAGTTCTCTGAGAAAGTGAACACTTTGACAGGCAAAATAACCAATCGCCGACCACGTTAGAGCGTCTTGGCCAATAGTTATTCTAGAAGAGGCGGGTCCAATCACAGACACCGGCAGAACCTCAGTGCGACCTGCCATCTTGACACAGTTATTGGCGAGGTTTGATTGTTTATTGATCTGGTTTCTATCCTAATTGGACGAATAACCAGAAATCATCCCTCTCCACGTGCAGCGTAGGAAAACAAGTATACGCCTGTGCTGCCTTTATATTTCACCAATGAATGGAGGAAAATGAAAATAGACACTACGCTTTTTTTGTGGTCTACTGACATCGCCAGGGTAAGTGGCATCTCTAAAGTTGTCTTTAATGTTTCTGATCAAAGACTGTAATTAATAATTTTGTAATGTGTATTAATATATGATTTAAGTGTAATTTATTTTGATGTGGTTTTCCACCATGTGGTTTTCACTTTCGTTATGGGCAGAATGACTGTTGCTGTATTAAGGCAACACTGAAAGAATGATCTGTGATTCTATTTTTACTCAGCTCAAGGATGGCCGGAAGTGAGGACTATAAACAAGATGAACAAGGCCTCAAGGACCCAGTGGTTCGATTCCACAGCTTCTTGCACGGTGGGACCTCCAGCTTGCTATCCACCCTCCCCACCCTCATCGTCTTCCCTTTCTACAAAATTGTTTTCCGTCAACAAATCCACAACAGCCAAATTTACCAGGCCGTGCTACAGCTCTGCAAAGAGGGACCTGCAAAGCTCTACAGGGGCGTGGCCCCACCATTACTGATGAAGACCTTGAACGGCACGCTGCTCTTTGGCCTCCAGGACACACTCCTCCGCCAGCTCTCCCTTTCATCACAAAATGTCATCTCCACCTCTGCCCTTCCTGCTCTGGCTGGGTTTGGTGCCGGTATGGTAGAAGCTGTGGTTTTTACCCCTTTTGAGCGTGTCCAGAATGTGTTGCAAAATGGCCAAAATGACCGCCATCTACCCACCCTGAAGAGTATTCTTATAAGGCTGAAGACGCAGAGGCTGGCCTCGGGCTACTACAGAGCCTTTCTTCCCATCACAGCCCGAAACGCTCTTGGTAGCTGCCTTTATTTTGGCCTGAAGGGGCCGGTGTGTGCTGCCATGGAGGCACAGGGGCTCAATCCAATTGTTTCCTCCTTCATCTCAGGGACGCTGACCTCCATGGCAACCAGCTTGACTCTCTACCCACTGTCTGTGCTTGTGGCAAACATGCAGGCAGAGGTGGGAGGGGAGGTGAAAGGGGTCAGGGCTTGTTGGAGGAGGCTGTGGAGATCTCGGCAGCGGAGCGTGGCTCTGCTGTACAGAGGAGGTTCTCTGGTTATTTTGAGGTCATGCATTACATGGGGAATCACCACCGCTATCTATGACAGGCAGCAGAAACGCTCAGGCTGAACAGACCTCGTTGAAAAATGTTGTTTTTACTGTGGTTTTTTATCTGAAAATACATATTTTATGTTTTATGTTGTATTCCTTATCACTGTATTTTTCAAATTGCATTTATCAGAAAATACATCCCATCATCCCCCCTTCATGAGATGCTGTAACCACAAGGCCTTTTTCACAGCTGACATTTTGACTTTGTCATTGTGGGGAAAGCACAGGCATTCCACTCTGGGCTGTGACCTATTCATGTGTCCCAGTAAGCCAAGCCAGGTTACAGTGAGCCAACATGAACAATACTAGGAACCTGGGTGCCTTGTATTTTTACTCTCTCAAAGGGGATTTTCACAAATTTTACATAGTCACTTTTCTAATCATGGGAAGTACGACACAGCCTATGAAAACAGTTGTATAATGTAATCTGTGACTCAGGAGGAACTTTGCTTTTTTCAAATATATTTGGACATTTTTGCTTTGAACATGTTGAAGAAATTACGGGAGACTACAATTATAACAGAAACCTTGCAGTGCAAATCGGGGCGTGGATTTTGTATAAGGCAGTTATTTAACAGCCAGACAGGGTCTAAGAAAGGGGTTACTGTATGGGGAAAAATAGAAACTAAAAATGTTTGGGCTGGACTCACATAAGAGCGTAGATGTTAGGATATTAGCCTTTTGATCTGACTCTTTTGAAGTGCAATACTAAAACATTGGTATTTCCTTTTAAGTGCATGAAAGGAAATTGATGCATGATTATGGTGTATTGTCAAGACATTATTTAATGTTATCCTTGAGATATATACACTATACTAATACTACAAGTACTTTTGGCTTACCACCAAAATGTTCTGATCCAGAATCTTTCTGCCAACCCTGCCTGTGTGGAGGTTACCTTAGCCAACAATTAGCCTAACGTGCATTAAAAATATATCCTATCAGTCATACATTTAAGTGGTGTTTATAATGTGTTTTCGTGCTGTTCTAATTCATTTTGTCAAACCATGTGATGTCATAACCAGTCCACTAGATGGTACTGTGTTAAAAAATAAATCAAAACGTGATGGACTTCCCATTTTAAAGCATATCCAAAATTGTTCCACGCAGATATGGGGAGGAACAAAGTCATGCATCAAGCGTGTCCAATCAAAATTCTTCCTCTAAACTTTGGGAGCCAATGACAACCAGAGGATCCGTGTCCATGTTGTTGTTCAGGGCGTGTTGTCTCTACTTAAACCGTTGGCTTTGCAAAGACTACGTAGACGCATTTTCTTTCAACGGACGCTGTGCACCTCTGCTCCAGGTAACAATAGTCTGGAATATCTCAGTATGTTAGCTCGTACATTCAATTAGACACATAACCACTGCAGCCATCAGTTTTAAGAAATAATGAGAAATTCGTGCTTTAAACATTTTTTTTTTTGCCATGCGCTTTACACTTCAGTTAGCTAGCTAACGTCACTGTTGAGGTTCTGTTCGTTCTGTGTCTGAGATGTCTGTGTGTAGTGCTGCATGGTTCTGCACCGAAGCTGTTTTAAAGTAGTCTGTCCGTGTGTGTGTAAAATGTGTTTGTTCATTGTGTGCAGGACATGTTTCTTGGGACTAGATTACATAAGTCCAGAGTTCCGCCCAGTACTGTCTTTTTTTTGTTGTTTTTTTACATTGTTGGGGAAGCTACTTTTAAACCGTAGTTGTGCAAGCTACCAATTACTTTACACCGGAAGAAGTTGAACTACATCCAAACTAACTCTATGGACAAGTCCATAAACTGTTTAAAATAGGCGAAATATACTTTGGGTAACTAACTATAATAACTAACTTTTTTTTGTTTGCTTGTTTTGGGCGTTGCTACACCCGCTGGTGGAGGGTGGGTGGCCAGAGGGAAAAAAATCTGGCAAAATGTATTTTTTTGTTTTTGTTTTTTTAATCCAATAAAATATTTAAAATAAGGAGGGGAAGGAAAAAAAAATAGTTAAAACTGCTTTTGTAAAAGTTTTTTTTTTTTTTTTAAATCAGACGTTTGATAGCAAATATAAAACAAAGGTCAAATACCAGCAAAATGCAAAGAATTTCAGCTTTGCTTTGGTTTTGCATGCAGTGGCATATTGCGCCCATGCAGCAACTTCTCTGAACATGTAAACATCATATTGTTTATAATATGTAGCAATATTGAAGATTTGTGACTGATACCTAATAAGTGCAGGTATATCCAGGAGGGGTTAAACTCAAGGGAATGTGGACTTGGTTAAAGGTGCTCCAAAGTCCAGTTGCCATTTGAGTTTAACCCTTCCCTGGATAACTATCACCTGGATGACAGAGAACCTTCGCAGACATAATATGTGAGTTCTACAAATTCAGATTCAAAACATTAAAAACCATAGCCATTTAATCACAGGTGAGCTGACATTCCAGCTTCCGGAATGCCCCCGAGACCTAAAACCTTAAACCTGTCCTAAACTGAAGTGGCTGCCCGAAGAATGCATTGTCTGGGCATACCTTCACAGGGTCAGGATGAAAAGGGGGGGGGGGGGCTGGTTAAATGAGTTTCAATTACAGTAGGGAAGCAATGGTAAAACAATTTATTTTTTATTTTTTTAATAATCATTCTTTTACTTTTACGGGCCAACATTATTTGTAGTATCAGACGGTTTAGAACCATAGACAGTTAAAGAAGTTTAGAACGGAGATGTCCCAACTCAGTCACTTCCTGTATCTGTCACATGGGTCTCTCCACTGCCACGCCTATTTGGGAGACTAGCGGCAGATTCTGAGTGTATTTATTTCCAATGACAGAAGTGAACACAAAATTATGCCCAATTCCTTTGCACCATAATATCATAAATAAAAGCATACATTTTTCACAAGCCACAGCTCCCAAACCTTCTGACACTGAAAAAAAAAAAAAAGAGAAAATCTGGAGAAAACTAACTTTGTTCAAGACCTGTTTCTGTTCTATTTTCATGACATCTGGCAACACAGATGAGCTTATGTTTGTGAATGCCCAAACTAATTTTTGTCTTTTTAGTTGTTAAATCTCTGTTAGCAAAAGAAAATGTTAAAAAGATTATACAAATAACTTCTTCCATCCATGTACAACATTCACTACATTTTCAAATGAGGCTACTCCCACTTAGGACACAGGAAGTGGATGTAGTTCTGCAAAAGGTAGTCATTTGTTTAACTACATGGTTCATTACTCTAAAATACTGCAGGGTTTAAAAAAAAAAAAGAAGCTTGTTCATATCTTTCTAAAAGTTCAAATCTTTGGTTTGATTTATTTTTTGTTTGTTTTTTTGCTCTCACTTTTCTCCATTAGAAAACTTCCAAAATGAGCAACAAATGTCCAGTCACTAAGGAGGTGCAGCAGTTTAAAAAGGAAAGGCTAAATAGTGCTGAAATGATTGAAAAAAACCCTCTCCCAACGGCACAAGGTAGGTGTTAAATCAGTATCATCCCCTCCTGATCCAGGTTCCTTCAGCTCCTTGTTCAGCATAGTTCTACTCCTCCCCTCCTATCACCATGAACAGCAACTGCAAACATTGTATACTGATTAACTGCCAGTACACACCCAACCCTGAGAACGTCCTTGTTCTGCTTAATGCCATCTTGTTCAGAGGAGAAGAAAACAACCCCACCTCCTATTATAAGATATATATATATTTTTTTTAAATGTATATTAAGAGTCTACATGATGCTGTCAGCAGTGTGGGCTGAAAAAAGCAAATTTATAGAGCAATGAATCCAAGGCCCACATGCTGTACTGTACAGTAAAAAGCCTCCCTTCAGATTAAGTTTTTATTTTTTGTATTTTTTTTTTTTTAATAAATGCTGTTGGAAGAGTAGAGTTTAAGTAAAAGTGTCGCAATATGCTCATCTTTCCTTGGTTGAGAGGCTCCCTGCCGACTGACTACAGGCTCCCTCAGTGTTTACATTGAAGCAGGTGGCACTACTTTAATTGTCAGCTTTTTCTGAGTTTTAACTGAGATCTTTCCCGGGACAGCTGTGCTGTATTTTATTGGGCAAGGTGTTTTTGAGTTGCATTATTGGAAATGGAGTGAGGATCCAGCGTTTTTAAATCTTGCCCCATAAGAACCCATATACACGAGCATTTTAGATAGCTGTTTAGCTTTTGATTTTGACATATGGATTTTAGTGGAAATCTTCTGTCACAAAGTTTTCAAACTTTGAGAAGAGCAGTGCAAAAAGGCTAGAGTACCTCTTCATTCTGCCCAGACTAGTTAGTAAACACCTGATAGTTTGGAGAGGAACACCCGACCGTAGTTCTGGAATCTCTTCACTAACAAATGCAAACTCATGAGTGGAACTAGCTGCTGCATAGTCAAGTCTTACCCACCATCTATAACATTTGACACCGCCGTTCTGTGGCGTGTACATCACAGTCAGGCACAGTTTTTTTTAATTTATTTTTAATTATTATTATAATTCATTACTACATAGTGTTGTTTAATCACAGTGCTATATCAGTGTTCTTTTTAGTCCTCACAACAATTTAGGACTAACCTTTGATCTCCAGGTTTAGAATGATCATCTCATCTCTGTCTCTCTTGTAATCACACAGTAATTGAAGAAGAGAAGATAGCCATGGAAGAGGAAAGTACCTGCAAAATACCTGCCATTATTTTTCTTTCAGTCCTGCCCTTTTACCTTCTTTCCTTCCAATTAGAAGTCATGTCTATCATCTCCATCTCTGCCTCCTTATTTCGGTGCCTCTGTTTTCTTGAATTTCTCCAAGACTGTGCCACAAGTAGAAACCTTTTAGAAAACGGGGTGTCTTGCTTTATTCTTAAAATGTCTTCAGCTAACTTTCCCACACAGACACACATTCCCCACAAAACCGAAGCATTTCTTGTTCTATCTATGCTCTCACTCCCCTGCAGATTGCCGGATTTGCATTCACATATGGGATTGTACTGCAAACATCTTGAGTGATAAAAATAATTCTGGGATCATGTGGTCGTGCTTTCACTTTTGTGTTTGCCTTCTTTTTAACATTTTTCTCATGCAATGTTAATGGTCCAAATTTGTGCTTTGACTCAATCATAATTTCTGCTCTTTCTCACTTTTCTCCAATAGAAAGCTGCCAAAGAGCCACTCAACAAGGAGTTGGAGACGTTTGACCCACAAGTGCTCAAAAAGACGGAAGTGCTAGAAAAAAACCCACTTCCAACTACTGATGGTAAGTGTTTAAGCGAAAAGAATTGTTCTTAACAAAAAGTCAACTTGAATCTTGGTTTCAGCTTGTTGTCAGTTCCTTGTTTCTACATAGTTCTACTCGGCCGTGCCTATTAAGAAAGATAAGATAAGGCTGAAGGGAAATTCAGGAGTTGCAGCAGCACAAAGACAGAACTAGGTACACATAAATACAGAAGTAAAAACAATGAGTTGTATGCACCTAGACTAAGAATAGAAGTAAAAATAGAAACTACACAAAAGGTCAAATGTGTATTCAAATGGCATATTTACACCAGAGACATACATACATATACTGCACTTCTAGACCTTTTTGTTTAGTGCATCAGAGGGAGCTCGGGATTATGGACTTGCAGTTTGTCAAAGATACAAACCCGTTCTTTGACCATAAAGCCCAATGTTGCTTTACAATCCTCTTGTTTAACCATGAAGTGTATGAACTTCACTGCAGGCTGGATTCTGTACTAACCGTGATGGCGGACTCGTATGAATGGGGTCCAATGCGGCTTGACTGGGCTTCGGCAGGTCCAAGTTATATACGTGTCGTGAACAAAATGTCTGTATTCTCACTGCGCTGTCTTTATGCGTCTGTACTGTACATCCCATTTTTGTAAATGCGATAGCTCAAGACTCCCTGGAAGGAAATTATCTCAAATTCAGCATAAATGTCCACTTGAATTTAAGGACTAACAGATTTAGATTTTGGTGGTCAAAGTTACCTCACAAAATGTGTTTTTGGTCATATATCGTGAATCTTTATGCAACTTATGACATTTCACAAAAATGTCCAAAAGGATAAAATTATGAAATTTAATACTCAAAGTAATTTATTGATCGAGGCTGACTTCACATAATGTTCTGCCAAACGTGTGCGTACATGTCCAAATTACGCTGTTTTTTTAAATTTTATTGCTTATTCTTAACTACATATATGAGTCTGGATAGACATGGATATGAACTGCAACTTAACGAAATCTCTGAATGTTGATTAATCTACAACTCAGTTATCCATTGATCACCTCTGTCTCTCTTATGATCACACAGTAATTGAAGAAGAGAAGATAGCTTTGGAAGAGGTAGGTACCTGCCCTGTTTTCTCTAAATTTGTCTTAAAATTATGCCTCAAGAAGAAACTTTGCACTGGTTGCCTGGCTTTGTTCTAGAGTCTTCTGTAAAAATGTTACATCCTCATCCAATTCCCCCCCACCCCCCTTTTTTTCTCTTCCTCCCCCTCTGATGCAGATGTGCTTTCCCCACAAAACTGAAACCTTTCATTTTCCAGCTATGCTCTTACTTCCTGGGCCCTGATGTGCATTTTTAAATTTTTCTAATCTCTTTAATGACCTCGCATAAATGCAGATCAAAGTTCAAGTACAGCATGTGTTCTTCCTTGTACGCACTAATGTGGAACTGAATACTTGTAAATAACAGCGCAATGTAACATGAAACCACATTCGAGCTGTTCATTGTGACCAGGTAACAACAGAACTCCAGACTCTTTTTAAATTGAGGTGGGGCCGGATTTGTAGACCAGTATGGGATTGTACTGCAGACAACATCTTGAGTGATGAATTGATAATTGGTCTTGTGGTCATTTTTTCTCCTACATTCAAAACCTGTTTTTGATTTTAATCATAATTCCTGCTCTCTCTCTCGTTTCTCCATTAGAAAGCTGCCAAAGAGCCACTCAATGAGGAGTTGGTGCAGTTTAAGACGAGCAAGCTAAGGAAGTCTATCACGAAAGAAAGTAACCATCGTCCTACTGCTGCAGGTACGTGTTAGAGTGCTCTCAGTACAACTTTCATCCTTGATCCAGGTTTTTATTTATTGGATTTACTTTTAATGCAATGTTACTTTTACCAGGTCTAGACAACTGCTTACTCAAGAGTCCATTACATGTTTTTTATACATGCATTTTTTTTCATACATTTAAAATTTTATTAATAAATGACAAGAACAGGAATTGCGGAATTTAACCAAAACAAAAACGAGGGGGTAGGAGATGGGATTGTAGTACTTTTTAGCTAATTTTAGGCTAGATTGAACTAATGTTATTTTAGAGTCTATCTTTACAGTAAATCCTATTCAATTTGTGTATGTGATCTTTGATTGTAGATATAGATATATCTATCTATCTATCTATAAACCTTTTTATTTTTTTTGACAAATGTATTTCTTTTGATAGCCATGAATTTAGTGTTGGTAAATCTATCCTTCCCGGCTGTCGCACACAATATTACATAGATATATAAAGATGTCTGTCAGCTGATTTTAAATCTTTCTTAGTAAATTAATACCAGAGATGTGTTTTTTTTTTTTGTTTTTTTTTTAAGAAAATTATTTTTAGTGTTTTCTCTACCACTTCCCAAAATGGTGTCTGTGTGTGTGCGTGTGTGTCTTTTTTTTTTTTATATAAATGAAAGACCTCTGCAATCATTTCATTACTGATTAACTGCAGGCACCCAACTTCCTGAAATCTTATCTGATGTCATCAGGGTTAGTGCTAAGACTTGAAGTCTACACTTATCACAGAAAGCCTGTTATAAACTGGGAGTGTGTGGTTTAAAAGACTTGGGAAGATGATATTGAGCTGTTTTATAGGAAATGTAGGATCCAGGGTTTTTGGAGCTTGCCCCATACTAGACAAGTGCCTCTGTAGCTTTCATTATTCAGTCAGTTTTTGTTTTTTTTCCTTTTTTTTTTAATTTATATCGATTTTACCAGCTTTGGAAGTGCAGTGCTAAATTTGCTAATGTACCTATTTAATGATTGGCACTCCAGTCAGTACACACCTATAATTTATCTGGTCTTACCCACCGTCTAGAATATTTGACACCGCTGCTTTTGATTGTAATTGTTTTGTATGTTTTTAATTGAATACTACAAAATAATTGAGGACCAATCTTTGATAACCATAAATTGTTCAACTCGTCTCTCTCTCACTCTCTCAGAAATTGAAGCAGAGAAGAAAGCCATGCAAGAAGGGAAGAAGTAAAAGGGGGAACTCCTTTCATGATTCTTCTTGTTAAGACCTGCCTTGTTACCTGCTCTTCCTCCATTTAGGAATCCTATCAGCATATATGCCTGTGTTCTGTGTTATTAAATGGTGTTTTGGCTGATGCTATGGGGGAAAATTCTGTCTGTAATCCCATTTAAATTAAAGAAATGGGTGTACTTTATTGTGCTTTTCATGCTGTTTAGAAAGGACTGAATGGAGTAATAAAACAAAATGACGGGGTCCCAGATTGTTTTTGTTCTTATAAAAGGAGAAAAATCATGAAATCTTGTATTGATGGAAATCCATGTATTACATTGCTAACAGTACAATAAATGTGCCTCTTTCCATTCAGTAAACCTTTCAAAGAATTGTTGCCATGCAGGAAATGTTCTAATGACACAATATTTTTTCTTTTATAATAAAAATGGATCTCAAACGTTGAGTTGTTTATATTTTGTGTGGCTTAACAATTTTTATTTTATTTTTTTAAAGCTAATAGATTTTATCAAGACAGACTAGTCTAATGTAAAACTGTAACATGGGAAAAGCTATCATTTAAATGTTTTGTAAAGTGTAATTTACTGTATGGATTTTAAATACTAGAAGCTAAAGGTTAACTTATTGTAATTCTTGTCACAAACAATTCTCAGCACACAGGAACAAACATGTGACCAATAAGGGAACATATAGGTATGAGAGACCAGTGCAGTATCAGATGTAGACTGGTTTCACTGTCACAAGCTAAGTCAGCCTATTGTCTAATAGTACAACATTTTTTCTAGTAATGGATGCTATAGGTTTGGTATTATTTGAGAAGAGTCCTAAATCAAAGCCTGTTTCTATCCAAGATTAATTTCTTTTCTTTTTTTTAAATAAAACTGTGATCCTTCTTTTGTGAGCATGCTCAGCAGTATTGTGGAAGCTTTAGCCTTGCAAGCTACCAATAACTTAGCAAAACGTTCAGTTACAGCAAAGCTTCCCTAGGGAGAAATGTAGAGCGACTTCAAAAAAGTAGTTCAAACTACTTCACATATAACACAAAAGATTAAATTGACAATTTACCTGTGATACAAAATTATAACAAAAGATTAAATTCACTCAATTAAGGTAATTCTAAAAAAGGTGCCCACTTGTCCACAAGTCATATACAAACCAAAAATAACATCTGCATGGGAAAGTGCAATGAATATCAGCTTTGGCCTTGCATACTGTCAATCAGACTCTAATTTCTGCCTTCCAGAAGTGATGGGCGTATCGCACCAAGCAGAATTACTCAGTAAGCCAGGTAACTTCCAAATAGATATAAAAATAACTGCTACTTCTCTAAACATGTGTTGATGAATATCCAATCATTTTATTTCTATGATAGCAATACTCAATACTTATGACTAATTGACATTCAAGTTTAGTTTAGCAAATACAGATTCAAAACATAGTAACAATTATTTTTATTTACTTTTCACGAGTGGACTCAGACCCAAACCTGTCGTGAACTACAGTGTCTGCCTGAGGAATGCGTTGCCTGGGCACGCCTTGACAGCAGTCGGGATGAGAAAAGGGTGCAGGGCCGGTCAAAGGGGGCTTAATTACAGTCAAGAAGCATTGGTGGAATAAAATAAATGCATTTTCCTTTTTCTTTTGCCCAAAATTGTTTGGGATTTCACTAGTTACCACACACACAAAAAAGGTTCTTACTACTTGAATCACTAAGCAAATAAATGCAGTTGAACTACCAGTGAGTTACTGCAAAATGTAGTTACTACTAGTTTAGACTAAATTCCATGTGCGTGAGCTTCCTTTTGTTGCTGGCCTTAAGCCAGACGGTAACAAATTACACGGAGTTCACTACTCTCCGACACTGATATTCAGTTTGCCTTAGCTACACATGAGATATTTGCCTTAATTTTCAAACGGTTGTATGCATCTTTTTGCCCAGTTAAAGCTTCCTCCAGAGTTGCAGCAGGTCTAAGCCTGCTGATGAAAAGGGAGTGGATCAGCTGCAGCTGTTACACATTCCACACTGCCAACAAGTGTTTAGGTTTATGTAAGAAAAGTGAGTTCTAACTTAGTTTCCACATAAAGAGGAGTCCCGTGTATACTTTTTTTAAAAGAGAAAAACAGATAACAAAAATGTTCACATGAATCTTGTATCTTTGCAGTATGAACATGTTTTTGGAAGCCCGTTTTGAGGAAGGAGAAAGGCATCACATGAATCGGGCTGTTTTTTTCTTTTCTTTTGTACTTTCATATGATGTGTGGATTGCTTAAGATAGTGCAATCTTAAACAATCCACACATAGTATGCAAGTGATAAAAGCAGTTGGCTGTGTTTTTCCACAAGAAGCCTGTTGAAACATGCTCATTCAACAGCATGCAGGTACTTGAGAAATACCTTATACCATCTAATTGTCTTTTGTTGGTATTTAGTTTTTTTCTGGTGTAAGAAAGCCTGTCAGGGCTCTAGCTAAACAAACAAAAAAATTCAATTAAGAGAAAGATAGCTTTTATGAATCTGCGAAAAGTGGTGTATGTATGAATATTGTTTTCTTTTCAATGATCTTTCAGCATCAGGCATGTCTGGGCACTATGATGACAACAGACTAGACGTTGCAGCACAGGAAGACAAAGAACATACAAGGAAACAACTAAATGATAAGAGGTAGACACAGAATTATGACCATATTAAGTGTCTTAAAATCATTCTTAAGCTATATTCTGAACAACTCAAACTTTTAGTTAAATAACTTTTAAGTTATTTATGATTTAGCATTGCATTGTATTGCATTAACTGTCCCACCTGTTTTTATTGCCTGCTTTGTCCAATCCATGAGTTATCCTTTTGTCAACAATGTCTCAAGTGCACATGAATATTGTCTTTTGATTATTGTACCTGTAGAGCAAGTTGTACATGTACTTTAGTCATCACTAATTGCTAAATTCCCCTTGTCCAACCAAAATATAAAGAAAAAAACCCTGTCACTCTCTGTCCACCTACTGTACAGCATGAAGACAATGAAGACATGTTTAACTGAACTACTATTGCAAAACAACCAATACATAAACTAGTGTTCAATAACTTCATATCATTTTTTTTACATTATTAACAGTTTTTCTGTAGTTATTCATTTATTCAACTTAGTTTATTTTCTATTAAATAATGACTGTCATTCTCCACGGTCATTAATCATTGCAGATAAAATGTTAAACTTTTTTTTTTTACATCTAAGGGGTTACTCATAATCAGTTAATATTAACAGTCTATGAAAAAGTTAATATTAACAGTCTATGGGTCCACTACAGCACAATGGTGTGGCACCATTATGTAAACAGCGACACCCAAAGGCTACAATACAGATTACAAGAAGATACTAGTGCAGTATCACATCTCCCCCATAAGGGGCGCTAAATAACAGAGAAAGCCGTGGATGTGTTCTATTCCCCAATAGAGGGAGGAGCGAGCGCTGCTGCTGGTCTGTTCATTGGGGCTAACTAAAGTCTATCAACAAGCTAGTTAGCAGTGAGCGTTATGATGAACGCTATTGGTGATGTTCTAGTAGCAACGAGAAAACATGGACTAGGTAACTGAGATTTATGCCAGTGTCTTGACAATCACTATCCAGCTGAGGGCCATTTCAGGGGGTTGTGATTAGCTGCTTCATTCATGCGGCCGCTGGTGTGTCGAGGAGTTTGAGCTTTGAGTGGCGGGCAAGCTCAGTCATCAGTTCGCTGGGACAACACGGCTCACTCACCGGTAACGTTACGAATGTTTTGGTGTTAGCATGCTAGCCGAGCTACCATTAACAAGAGTACCATTAACAAGAGTGCTCTGCTGCAATATGACTGCTACATGTTCGCAGCTTTAAGTTAGATGTATTGGGCTTACATCAGCCTTTGGTATCTTAATTATTGTAACGGTAATTCCAGTTACCCACTTAGCAACGTTACGAAGAGAAACGTGATCGGCGTCGTGTAAATACTGGTAATTGTTAGCATTGATACCAGAGCTACTTCATGTGACTATATCGAAAGCTTTGCATGTGATTGACGTAGTTAAATATCGTTACTGCTAACCTATTTATTTAGCTATAACGTTAGTTACCATGTGTTGAGTTGCTGTTGTAACGTTAGGCTGCTGCTGGCAGGATATTGCCCATTCACTGGCGTTGTTTGGTGTAGTAAGCAACATTATGTGAACTTCCATGTAGTACTATAAGCTTGGGCTAACGCGTTAATATGTAGACATGGTCTGGTCATGTAAATAATGTTGTTGCTCTTCCTCCCAATAGAGTAGGAGCATGGTGGTCCCGGACAGTGCCGACGTGGTCCCCCAGGCCGAAAATGGCAGTCCCACTGGCCTCATGGAGAGCTCCAAGTCCGGGTGCAAAGAGGAAGAAGAGGGGGGTCAGGACCTGGCAGGGGTGGAGCTGGAGGAGGTCCGAAAGCTGCAGGAGCTTGTTCGTAGGTTGGAGGTCCAGAATGAGACCCTGCGAAACAGAGGGAGCAAGACTACCATTCACAGAGGAACCAGCAGCAACAGCAACCTCACAGCTGCTGGCAACATAAATGAGAGGCTGCCTTGTGAAGAGGTGACCAACTCCCACCTCCGATTGGAGCACAGTGGAAAGCTGGGCTGCACAGACTTGGAGCTGTCACCCGCTCAGGACAGCAGTAGTGGTGAAGAAATGTCCCCTTTGACCGTGGCCAACAGGCTTGAGGGAGAGGATGAAGAGGAGGAGGACCAGGGTCCATGTGGGAGCTTTCTCACCTCGACCTGCAGCAATGGAGCGGAACAGTGCCAGACGCCAGAGAGCCCCTCTCAGGAAAGTTATGATTCAGAGACAGTTGCAGAGAGCGACTCAGGGGTGGACCAAACTGCGCTGGATGAAGTGGATGTCCTTGATTTGGACGATGAGTGTGCAGAAGTAGAGGACGAGGACAGTTGGTATGTCTTATCATCTAGTCTCTGATCACGCTTTGATAGCCTCCCTTTATCCCACTTGTTTGGGTTATCTAAGATATATTTCTGTCATCGCTGGGCAGATCAGTGTGCTTCATTTGCAGATATGAGAGATAACAAGTGAATACCCATAATATGTAGCAGTGGGTATGAGTTATCTTCAGGGGAAGATGATTTCTGGCAGCACACGCCACAGCGATGCCACATTTAGAGTTTGCATGTTACGTCCGCCTGTGCATAGGTAGAGTAGCCCCTTCAGCCAGATGAGTCACTTGGGCTTTTTCATTTTAACCTCTGGTTTTAAAGTGTGTTTCTCCCCCACAGAAAGTGACTAAGCAATGTACTGTATGTAGCATTAGATAATTTGGATACAAAATTAGAAATAATGCATTTTCCCCTTCATCCACAGAAACAAGGAGTGCCCTTTGTTGTACCTTCAAATCTTTGCTTAAGTGTGGCAAACATGTCGACTAACTAAACTAACTCAGAATATTTACAGTAATTAGGAGGAAATGATAAAGGTGTCTCTGACGTAGGTAAACAACAGGCATCACCTATCTGCGTCCTGTTTGACAGGTTCTGATGAACACAAAGCTCTTTTCTTTTTTAAACAAGGATGAATGGAAATGCCATAGGCACTAGAAGTGCTATCTCAAGCTATTTTAAAAAAAGGAGACAAAAAAAGCAGTTTAATGTCGTTTTAATTATAATTGTTAAACTGGCACAGATCTACATTCACCAAACCGTGTTACACAATGTACTTAAAATCAACCAAGCTATATCTGCATTAGTTCATTCCTTGATGCAGCTCAGATGGAAGTTTATAAAAAGATGAACTTTGCTCATTTTCGAGCAAATATACATACCCCAAAAGGGCCAGTAATCAAACGTTAATTACTAATAATCCATGTTAATTTTGTGCCAGAATCTGTCTTGTTTACATGTTTACTTATGCTGGGCTCATTGCGTTGCCTAAAATTGGTACCATATTGTGTTCCTGCTGGTCATCAGCTTAACAGCCAGACCATTCACGGCTTATTTTCATTTTCACATCATTAGCCATACCATATGTGCTTTGTGAGGTTATCATAGCCAAAACATCCAGTAATCCCAACAGCGACATAATCTGATCTGCCCTGGGCTGGATGCTGCCGCAAGGCTAAACTGCTTTAGGCGGGATTGCACAGCATGTGATCTGAGGGGCCCTCTGTGTGACCAGACTGCAACACAGACTAGCTAAGAGAAACTGCAAGGATCTCTTTGTTGTGGGTTTTTAATTCATAGTCTAACATATGAACAAAAGTATCCACTCTCTAAAGAATAGTTCCCAGTACTTTATTAGACAAGACAAGCAATGTTTCAACCTCACCAGGTCAAAATTGCCACGTGCATGTCAATTTTGTTCTTAAATCATAATGATGTTTCCCTTGGACATTTGGTTGCTTATGGTAAATGACTTTGTAAACTTCTAAGTTTAGCAAAATTGTTTCTCTGGCTTTTAGGTTCTTCACAAAAGCCTAAATGTTAATCCTCCTAATTTACGCTCCTCACACTAACAGTCTCGCAGAATTAAACTGAATTTGCAGTTGATTTTATTGTTTTTACAAAAGTTATCCAACCCGCCTCTGTAATGCTCCTGGCAGTGGTTGAACATAGATATGACTCCGCTTGGTTTTTCATGAAAAGAAGACCTGCTTTTTATATCAACTATAAGATTACTACAGTACAGCAGTCATTTGAAATTATATGATTACTGTAAAAGTATAGATACAGATATTGATGTTGCTGCATCCACAAACGGGGCTCTCCTTATCTCAGCTATATGTTAATGTTATTGCAAAGGTAGGTTGCACCAATTCTGCTCCGGTATATTTTTGGTTTAGCAGTAATGCTAATGCAACTGTATTTGCAGATCTAGGGTTTGCATGAATGGCAACAACCAGGTGTTAACCGGTTACCAAAACTCTGGATGAAACGCTATCAGAATTTGCATCATTATTCCACATCAAACGCAAGGATTGTGTAGAAGTAGCCCCGGCAGCCACCCCCCCCACCCCCAAGATGTACTCGCAATATGTACTGCAGAAAACGTCTTTGTTTTGTACAGATCCTTGCAAAAATTACGCTAGAAATGAATTTCTTTTTTAAAATTTTAATATTTTCCATTGAAAATGAGAATAATTATACAAAAAGTATCACAGTATCAATCAAAAATAATCGCAATTAGATCATTTTCTCACATCGTGCAACCCTAATTACATCACTCCCTTTCAATGGTTGTTTGTTTGAGGTGTGGGATTTAGCTGCTTCCCGGTGTCCTATTCAGTGGCTGGGCGTTGGGCGTGGTCCGTCACGCCTGTGTTTTACATTGTGAAAAACATTCTCACTGTGCATTGCATACTCAATTAACTATTACGTGCTTACCTTAGAGGCCAGTAGTCTACACTAATCTCCAACTTGTTTTTATTTAAATCCATTAATCAACGTGACCGGCACCTTTTGACAAACATGTTTAATAAAAAAAGTAAGAATTAGGAGGACTTTATGGCCCTCAGCTGCCTTTTCCCTTCCTCAGTTTCTCCATCTCAGTATTTACTTTGCCAATCCCCTTTACTTCTTGTCATTGCTACCATTTACTTCTTGTCATTGCTACCATTTCCCTTGGTAATACTTAGTTTTCTGCCTCTACAGGTTGTATGTGTCTCCAAAAAAGCAAGTAGGAGACCAAGGGCCAGACTCCCCACTGAAGTGGTGTCGGCAGGCTCTCGACCACCGCAGCCCAGAGACAGAAATCGCTTGTCGGACCCTGATCAACCGTTTGGATCAGAGTATGTAAAACACGTAGATACATTTTATGCTTTAAACTCTCTGAGATGCCTGAACAAAAGTATTTATTGATTTGCATTTTTAGTAATTTATTACGTAAGCCTTAAGATTAACAGTCTTTTAGGGCATCACATCTTTGGGTCACATGTTGCTGCCTTTTGTGTTGGTCGGCCTAAATCAAGATTAAGGCATGCGATTTAGCATTGTGAGACAGGTGTACCTCCCTCTGTGAATGGGCTGCTTTCTTATTTACTGCTCACCTCCATTGTGCATGTATAAGTTAGTGTCTGAACCAACGGGCCTCAGATATTATTTACCCTGCTCGTGGCTCCCACTTCCTGCACACTACAGAACCTGAACAACAGAGCTATTCACAACAGGGCTGAATGACTACATGAAGTCTGGGTTGGATTACCTCCCCCCCCCCCCGGGGTCAGCTCTCCTTTTTTTAAATGGCAGCACCGGGCCATGAAAGTGCCTGTTGGCATAGAGACTATTGTCTTAGAAGTAAAGGTGATTAAATGCTTATTTTTTTGTTGTTGTCTGAACTGAACCCTACAGTACGTATGCAAATGTTGCAACATTTCTTTCTCAAAGCTCTTGCATGAAACTATATACTCCTAATCCTGCTATTACACTAAACATCAAACTGTCTACATATTGTGTATTACTGTGGTTAAAGCAGAAAGGTTGAAAAATCAGTCTGCATTTATCTATAAATGAATACATGTTTTTACTGCAGCTTTATACTGTATGAAAAGCTTCTCCTTAAGTTTAGTAAATCCCCGCCATCACCTGAAGGCAGCCGGACATAAATATTAATATATTTGCAGCGTCTGATTGGAGATGTGTGTCACCAGAGAGCGCAGTGCCATTACACCATAGACTGTAAACACAACTAGCATTACACACAGCCTTGCCTTCACAGTGTTTACCTTCATGAAATCACATGCAAATGAAGCAAGGCTGCCACAAATAACCACACACCGACTGGTTCGTTATAACTTGGTCTTCTGTCCGTTTATGAAAAAAATAAATAAAAAAAACAGGTTTGGTGCTGTCACATTTTGATATGGTGTAATCATTTGCAACATAATGTACAGTACTATTATACTTAAATTGTGTTGGATCGGTGGAATCATATAAACCCCTTCACCAACCATACGGTTATATAACACTCTTCGTGTCTCTGTCTCCATATCATTGCTTTAAAGTGGGTATATTCTTCTCTGAGAATATCTACTTTGATCTCTCCTGTTCCCTGCAGCATCTCGATGGAGGAACATGTACAGCAGCCCATCAGCAGAGGCAGGCTCAGCAGGCTCAGGCCTGATATCTCCTGGGTACCACAAATCAACTAACAAATCCCTACTAACCTGTGGCAGCTCAGGTATGGCATGACATTAACACACTGTGCTCCTCATTTTCTGCTCAACACAACACAGTGGGATTGACGTCAGTTCTTGTAAGGATGTAGGTCAGTTATTTGGTGTGCACTAATGCATCAACAATGTGTCCCCTCTGGGATCCGAATGGAAATATTTATAGACTATTGTAGCATTTCTGCATGCTGTGTGTCGCAAATACTGCACAATATTAACAATTTTTTTAAACGTACGACTCGTTATCTGGATGGTATTTCTTCTTCTACAAGGCAGCCATTGTCTGCCATTCATTTTATAATTGTACTACGTTTAACAAAGAATTTAAACTTGTTTGAGAAAGGCAGTCCATCGCAGTGAACATTATGAAAGGTTTTTATCTGTGTGGAAAGGCTTGATATCACAGACTAAATTGATGTCTGCATTGAATTCAGGACTGCCTTGTAAAGTAAAAAAGAAAAAAAATGAATACAGACGTCAGCACAAATGTGTATTCGGTGGCTTCTTTGGTGGCATGACAAAGGTTGCTGTTAGTCAGCCAAGCTTTGAATTACATCACTAAACAACCACAGCCATGCTATTCTCTGCGATTAATTGTCTATATCAAGCATGATAGCTTCTCTTGAGTTGTATTGAAATGAATGGAAAACAGTGTGCACCTGGCAGATAGAAAAACACATCTGTGACACTGGTGTATTTTGGAAGACGGTCAGTGATTATGTATGGCTTGTACTTCCGGGGGTAAAAACAGAAGTTATTACAAGATTGTGACAGTTACTTTGCACATTTGTTTTTCCTGACATTGTCTCACTGTGTCTGGCACTCCACTGTGCAGAGACCAACAATGCCGATGTTGTTATGAACACCCTGTAAATAACAAATCTTTGCATGAACTTGAAAATGCTTGGCTTGTGGGTGGCGGCCCTATCTAATCCCAAACTTTTTACATAACCAAATGACCCTGGATGATGATGTCCTTTCCCATTTGTCTCAGTCTAAGAGTTAGTCCTGTGTCAAACAGACACGCCTGGCAGGGGAACATTGCAAACAGCTTCATTGGCAGATGGTCCTTTCTAGTCTAATGCTGCTGGACGAGTAAAGTCAGGGTGGAGCAACGTGTTCATTTAAAACAAACCAAATGTGATTGTTGAACAAAGGTTTGTCCAGACCTTAAATTCTTAAATAGTGTACAGGTCAGTTTGTGGAAAATTAAATCTAAAGTTGTCCTGAGACAGGCAGCACTGCGTGTGTGTCAGCTGAGGTGGGGCGAGTTATACCTCACACTCCTCCAGCTGATTGTGGCTGATTGAGCTGCTTTTGTCCAATATTTACTTACTAAAAAAGAAAATTAGCAACTTGTTTAATCAACATTTTGATGTGCTTCTCTGCTTGATTGTTTATAGTAAAACAATTGTGTGAACCTGATCAATCAATCCCTGTCATCTACTGAGCAGAGTCTGACAGATCCCGTTGAGATCCAATCTTTTGTGATCAAATCAGTTACCACATAGGTGATGGTCTAACATTTCATAGTTTGATGTGGATGGGGGCCCATTCAGCTAAGCACCTTACTTAAGCATCATATCGACATCCTTTTTCTCTTAGGAAATCTTGGTTTGAAAGCTAATTATCATCCAGCGGTGATGGGATTTTTCTGTGGCAGTGCTGGGCGTTTTAACCTGGCACCATTGTTAATGGAGGCAAAACGGGTCAGTTTATTCTTCGGGAATATCCGTACAGAAAGTTTATTTTTGAAAATGGCAAATTTAAATATGTACTACTGTCTGAGGTGTTTTGAATGATTATGAAGGTGTAGTGCCATTGTTCCCTCCTATCTAGAGAGCCCTGTAACCATTATAATGCAGTTCCTGATCATTTCTCTTTCTCTCTGGTTCCCCTGGCCTTTATTTCTTCACTGGCTTTTATTTGAGAATTTAAGGTTATTCTCCCCAACAGAAGTAGAAGTAAATGTGATTTAATATTGTGACCTTGTATGTGTATTATGCAGTGTGTTGTAACTGGTATCACACTGTGTTCTGTTCTTACAGGTGTCCCAACCATGCACTCAGCCCTGAGCTCGCAGTCCTCCATAGACAGTGAGCTCAGCACATCAGATGACTCCATCTCTATGGGGTATAAGCTGCAGGATCTCACTGATGTACAGATCATGGCTCGCCTACAGGAAGAGAGTGAGTAGACGAGTTGTGCACATGATGTGCTGGACATCACGTCATTGTGTTTCCACATTCTAAATCCTAGACCGCCGTTTGTTACAGCGGATCAAGAAAGGGGCTAACCTTTTCTTACACCTCTGTAGATCAAATAGAGATCAGATAGTTTGACTCTTGTGTGAAGCTTTTATATGAATACGTGTGCGTGTAAGTGTATTTGCATGGCTCCCTGTTAATGCAGTTTCTTTCTTAACTTTTCCGTTTTTGTTGTCAGGTCTGAGGCAGGATTATGCTTCCAGCTCAGCATCTGCGTCACGCCGCAGCTCCACAGCCTCTCTGCAGTCCCTGCGCCGGGGCGGCACCTACAGCGATCAGGAGTTTGACAGTTACAGCCTGGAGGACGAAGAGGATGAGTCCTGCTCCATACCCCAGCGACGACACCGCTTCACGCCCTCGCCCCTAGGCTCACCCCGGTGCCTGTCTCCCTCCACCTCCAACCACGGTCAAGAATACCACCAAACCAACGGTCGGCTCGGGGCCCCACGCACAAGAGCACCCAGACGATCCCTCCAGGGCCCCAGTGCAGAGCTACTGAAATTTGCCAAGAGCGAGGGTAGGCTATAACTAGTAATAATTCAGCAAAGGTGAATCAGAGAGAGTGACCATCACAGAGATTGCTGTTGTGCCAAAGCTGTGACGATACACCTACTGTTGCTAAATGGGTTATGTATGTGTGGTTCCAGAAGAGTTGAGGCACAGCATGCCTAATCTGGCCCCCCGCACCAGCCTACGTTCCCTGGAAGCAGTCAGAAACAGCCGCAGCATGGAGGCTAACCTCCAGAGCTCAGGCAACCGCATGTCCCACCTGACTCACACCCCCTCCTCAGGTAACCCTACCCTCTTCACCTTGTCCGCTCCACTCCTCCTTTAATATAATGTTATCTACGTTTGGCTTGCATACAGCCCTTTAAAGTGTCACCTCTGTCCTACCACCTTACCCCCTCCAACCTCTGCATGACCACTGGTGAGGTTTTTATCGATATTCCGGAGGTTGTTCTCTCTGTACCCTGTGTAATGTTTGACTACTACTATCCCTATGGAGTAGTAGGTCCCCATTTTGTTGATATCTTACGCGCACATGGGTGACACGGCAGTGGTTTCACGTTATGTCACTGATCTTCAGATGGCAGTTATGTGCCAAGAAGAGAATGTGAAGAAGATGTCCGCTAGCAAAAAAACGGATGCAATGCCAGTTTGAAAACTTTCAAAGAAATTGGCTTTGCAAGTGTTTTTATGAGTAAGGAAATTTAATTTTAACACACAACCAGTTTTGGTGAG
This sequence comes from Etheostoma cragini, assembly GCF_013103735.1. Lineage (NCBI taxonomy): Eukaryota > Metazoa > Chordata > Actinopteri > Perciformes > Percidae > Etheostoma > Etheostoma cragini. Next base: position 12,949,738 of record NC_048416.1, on the reverse strand, counting down.
TAACAAAATCTTGTCTGTCTACAATAAAACTCAAAAATACAATAAATGTGGAGAGGGAAAAAAAATATAGCCACAAGCGGCGATTCGCGAGTTCAAACCTTTTTTTTCTTTTATCAATAGCGACTTCAAAGTAATTTTACAGAAGTGGTCCAACGTCTTCATGAAACATAATCTGCAAGCTTTGTAACGATTGGAAAAACAATTTGTTTAAAATGCCTACAACTGATTTGTCAAAAACATTTATTTTCAATTCAGTGTGAAATGTGGCTCAATCCAGCTCACGGCAATTTGAGAAAAGCAGATGACCGACACAAACAATTTCTCATAAAGCCGCAAACTGCGATTCCAAGCTCAAACCCTGATTTGTGTCATTCCACGTCAAGTAATTTTGCATTTAAAGTGTCCCCTAGTGATCAATTTGAATGAGTGAGATTTGTGATGATTGGACAATGAATATGTGATTTATAGTAAAATGTGTGTAATGCCACTCACCTATCTGGCGCTTGTAGCGCCCCCTAGTAGCGTATGTATGTAAAACTGTCTGGGTGTATCTGGGGCACTTATCTGAAAATACACTGAGTTTTGTGATGATTGGCCCTGGGGTTGCTGATTTGTGTTCATTTATGTTCCGAGCCACGCCCCTTTCCAAGATCATTGGTCAATAACTTGAAAAGTAATTGAGATATAGACATGTTTTATACAAGTTGTAATAAGCATGATCCATTGATGATTCACTGAAAAAAAAAAAAAAAAGTTAGCATTTTGAAGCTTTGTTTACAGCGTCACCATGTTGCCGATTGGGTTAATATTTTTACACAAGCACATGCACACCATTTACAGTTATTCTCCCAAGTTTCATGTTTCTAGCTCATTCCAGCTCACTGGAAGCCGGCTCTGCAAACAGCAAATAATATTAATATGAATAATAATAATAATAATAATAACTAAAACAGACAGACATAGAAGGGTTCTACTGCTTTGCGGTTTGAACCCTTAGCCCCAATTTCCACAGGACGCGTAACGGTTGCAGATTAGCTCCGCTGTGTGTTGTCTCCTCCGTCAGTCAATACACATCAGGTCCGGATTCATTGTGGAACGTCTTCGGCCACACTAACAGCTGAAGTATCGAGGACCCAGGTGTAGTGCAGGGAAATGTGATCCGCCGTGAGCACGGCCTGTTTTATTTAGAAAATTAACCGGATGTTTTATTTTGTTTCCTTGCGCTACCTCCTGTCCCACACTATCGGCCGTGTGCTGAATTGCTGCAGAGCTCTCTGGCGTCCGGCAAAAATAGAAGCTTTGCATATGTGCTCGTTCCGCAGTCTGTGGAAATACACACATTTACTTTAATGGAAACCAAATTGTGCCGACGCCATTCCGGAGCGGATCCGTAGCCGTTCCTCATCCTGTGGAAATTAGGGGCAGTAGTAGTAATAATAATAAGTGCTCTGAAGGCTACTATCAACACAAAACAGACTGTATGTGACTGACCACTTTCCCACAAACAAATTTTATCCAGTTACAGGCAAAAGAAATTTATTAAAGCAACAGTGTTATAGATACACTGTATATACAGTACACAAAATCAGAAACTTGCGCAACCCGTTTTCCATATGTAAATAAATGCATAAACATTAACTAATGGTAAAAAAAATACAACTTGTCTGTGAAGGACACCGACACACATGTATTGGTCTGATACATCATAACAAACTCGTTCTACATATGGGCCAAAGCCACTTATAGGAGAACTATTCCTTCCCTGATCACTTATATTCCTCAACATACTTCATGTAACTCTCCATTCACTCACCTGCTACATGATTAGTCTACTACTTTGCTCCAAACTTAACACTGATAATTCAGTACTGCTCCTCCCAGGCTTTCCCACAACTCTTACATGACACAAATGCAAACAGCATTGGTTGAGATTCTGTTATACCACTGTGTCTTTCTTCCTACTCAAGGTATGGCTAGCAGTCGGCTGCGTAGCAGTGGTCAGTCACCTCTCTCCCTGCGGACTCCTGTTAAAGCTGTCACTCCTGTGGGCTCCATGGAAGCTGGTCGTCAGTCTTCCAGAGGTCTGCCCATTGTTCAAGCACCTCCTGCCGGAGGGGGCCGCAGGGTCCCGTCCCCAGGCTCTGCCAATAATGGATCTTACATACCCGGGAGAGCCTCAGCTGGGGCCGGGAAGGCTGTTGTGGGCCGAGGACAGGCATCTACCAGGAGTACACTTTCACAGCCCCCCAGGAGGTGATTGCTTAAATGAACTTCTATTCAGGATTGGGGAAAATATCCTTTTTAAAAGTAGCAAATTAGTTTTAATGCCATTTAGAACCTCACAATGTTATACTTGGGCTTTTGTGTGAATGAAGGCTATCCTTCTGTTTTATTGACAGGTCTTTGGGCATGACTAAAATGTCAGATGAATCCTGGAAAGATGGCTGTTACTGAGTCTGGCCGGTGTTGAAGGATGTTCACTGCTGCAACCCTCACCTGAAATCTTCCTGCCACAGCCACTGTGTCCACAAATGTGTCGTACAACCTTTTGGTCCCCCATTTCAGACTAGAGAGCTGGGCTTCACTGGATTTGTAGTCAAGAGAGTCATTTTTTGTTTTCTTGCATGAAACATTGTCAACCTACACAGAGACTGTGTTGGCAGACAATAAGGCACACGTGCACAATCCGCTTGTGATATGGACCAGCTCTGAGATTCCAGAAGATTTGTTTGTGTCAATTTTACAACATTTTCTATGGTAATTGTGAGAAACTGCTGGAATATTAAGAGTTGTATAACACTCTGTTCTGTTGATATAATTAATATGAAGACAATTTAAATGAAGATATTGGTGGTTTGTCCATTTTCTGTGTGAACTCCTACTAGATGAAGGTGCTGAGTGTTGCATGCTTGGTTTTGTTTTTTTTCCTTATTGTGTAACTGCAATATGACAAATCTTCCATGTGTTGCACAATGATCTGTGTGAATTTATGAATGTTTGATTGGTTCATGGTGAAATTATCTTTAGATTTGTGTTGTATTTGTGTTTTGCTATTTGCTTACACAGCAATGCAACTCCTGTAAACCACACTGCCCTTATACATATTATTAAAATGGAAATCTATGGTTGAGCCAAGGTGCATTTCAACTGCAACATTCTTAATTCTAGAAGAATCTTGAGTCATTAAAGGTACTGTCATGTTGCTGCATTTTTACTGCATTTCTATAGGTGATTAGGGTTATGTATGGGGAGCGTGCGTTTGGATACCACTGTAATGAAGAACATGTTTATGCACGAAGGCCTTGTGCCTAGACAGCTATGCACCCTCATGCAGAGTGCCTCTGACAATTAGGAGCTGTAATGAAAATAAAAATAAGTCGACCCTGAAACTATAACTGTAGCCTTTCTGTTTATTTGTTTTTATTATAAGTCATGCATGACACGGTGAGGTCTTGTTGCATCACAGGGTAGTTATTCCAAGTACAATCCTTCCGCAGCACGGGCAATAGCAGCAGCAGTACCGTAAGCATGCATCTCCCGGATATTTCCTGTGTGCAGGACCAACGGCCTCACAAATGAGTGCTCGACGCTACACACCCCTTGTGACAAAATGGCCCACAGGCCTCGTTTGCGCATACAAAGTGTGATCGCATTCTGCAACCACATTAAAATTATTTCTTGATGGGGTAAAGCTTAAATTGTGTGTCTCATAACCGGCTGTAGATATGTTACTATTACAAGGATATCTGTGTTAATGTAACTCTGCTCTCTTATGCATGACGCAAATAGTAAGGGATCAGCGGTAAACGAGGCCACGCATTGTCTGCCCCCCGCCCTCCCTCTGCTTGTCAGGAAGCAAGCTGATTGGCCGAGGCCTAGCAAAGGGTGCCTGGGGATCCAAAACTGCAGGCCGCACTTAGCTTACCGTCAAAAATAAACCAAAACAATAACAGACAAAACTGAGAAGGGGGAGAAACACCGATAGAGTCAGAAGACGACGCTGTCAGGTAAAATTATTTTGAATCTGTTAGAAGGGTATGTGGAATACGACACAAGGGCCCTGTCGGACGTAGCGGGCCCCTTTCAGCCTTTTCGAAAACAACATGGAAGATAGTGCGGCACAAGCTGCTTCACCTAGCTTAGCAAGCTAGCTAGCCGATCTAACGGCCGTCGTCGCGCAGTTAGAGCGACACACAACAAAAGGAATCGTATAGGGCATATTGGTTTGTTGCTTATGCTAATGACTCTATGCATAGTATAACGTTGTGTTATGTTGAGACTTAAATGGTCAAATAAAATAGGTTGTTGCATTCCTTGACTTAGCCATTATGCTAATATAAAATGGCGCTCTGAGTACCAGCCCTAGCTTGCGTGCTAGTTAGCTCTGGTGGGTGGAGGGCGGTAGCCGCCCTAATAAGTATTGCATAACGTCTGCGGTACTTTCGTTGGTGGCCATAAAGTCGGAAGCGTGTGCATTTTTGTGCAATATTTTTTAAACGACAACTGTTGTAGCAGCGTGCTAGTTTTATTCAAAATGATACGTTATCTATGAAAATCAGGGACCCCCAAATTTACTACAAATCATTGCAGCCTTTCTACATTTGACTTATTTAAACCGTCATGTGACGACAATGCATTTTCCTCTCGCAAAACAAGCAGGACTCATCTTTCAAGAGCAATTAGAGCCGCTGCCTGTTAGCTCGTCCTCCTTCACACTGAGCGGACAGCCTTTTGTCTCAGCTGGGCTCCAACCATCATGCTCTACCAGCTCCAGGTGTAGCTACATGTCCTCAGGTTGAAGCTGCCTGTAGTACTCTTGATAAGCAATGGATGGAGCCAGTGGTCAAAACCATAGACCGTATATTAACGGTCTATGGTCAAAACACAACTGCCCTCCTCCTCAGTGGCAGGCGACAGACAGCAGTTTTTCTGCCTTGTGTTTTGAAGTTATTTATACAGAGGCCATTATATGCGGCAGCACCAGTACTCTCATTATAAACCTGAGTCCATGTAGAAATATGTTGTAACGAATTCCTTTATAACACTTAGACTACACTTAACTAACGCATTACCAATTTTCTGTTTTCTTCTATTATGAGCACAATGCTTGGGAGTACCAATTTTCTTTTTGTCTTTGTCAGGGAGTAATTACTTTGATGGAAGGTAGTCCATCAAATACCCCATTGGTTGTATTCTAAGGGTTTTTTCATCAAATGTGAAGGTATGTATTAAATACTAGTGTGGCATTGTTAGGGGCTTTCACTTTCAATTTTAGTAATGCAGACTAACAAAGTGCAAGAAAACAGCTAACACAGTGTACACTGTAATTTTCAGTCTTTTTTTCTGAGTAAAGACATGGATCAAGGAGGAGGGGTATTGGAGCTCCACACTCAGGAGCTGAAGATGCCCCACGCTATGATCATGCAAGACTTTGGTAGGTGGCCAAGTAGGATAAGGTGACAACTAATAATGTCAACATGAAACATGTATTCCAAGACACATTTCCCCACAAGTAGAAAAAATTAAAGGTATTATCCATACACTTACTAATCAGTTTTATTGGGTCACACATTTTAGTTTAAAGTGCAAATGCTATTCAGCTTCATCACCTACCTAAATAATAAAGTCACAGTTACATTTCATGGTCAGTCTTACATTTTCACAGCATACCAACAACAAGAAGGCAATATGAGAAGGCATGTGATAAGCTGCTTTGATATATTCACTGTAGCCTGAATGTGTAATAAACTGTGGGTTGTAGCTTTAATTGTCATTTTGTTGTTTAAAACTCTTTGCTATGCACCCCTCTCTGTGTCTTGTGTTTACAGTTGCAGGCATGGGGGGTCTGGCTCACATTGATGGGGAGCACATTGTGGTGTCTGTGCCCGAGGGTATGCTTCTTTCTGATGTGATGACGGACGAGGGCATCCTCCTGGAGCATGAACTTGAGGTCGAAGGCCTAGAAACTCAGGTGGTTCAAAGCCTGGAGACGGAGGTGGTTGAAGAATTGGAGACAGAAGTGGTGGAGAGCTTAGATGCAGATGTTGAGGGCCTGGAGGCCGAAGTGGTTGAAGGGCTACAGACGCATGTGGTAGAGCTGGAGGCTCAGGTTGTCGAGGACCTAGAGGGTGAGGTGGAAGTAGAGGGTCTGGAGGCGCACGTGGTAGAGGGCCTGGAAACTGAAGTAGATGTTGAAGGCCTAGAAGCTCACGTTGTTGAAGGCCTTGAGGAAGAGGTGGAAGTGGAGGGTTTAGAAGCTGAGGTTGTTGAAGGGCTGGAGGTTGATGTTGAAAGTCTGCAATCTCAAGGGGTAGAAGCCCATGAAATTACCACTGAAGACATGGTGTCCTCAGAACACAGTGTGATCATGCCTGAGAATATTCTGGGCACAGAGGTTGCTATAGAGGAAGATCTGGACCCCCATCACCATCATCACCATCATCACCATCATCATCATCATCATGTCCTAACCTCAGACCTCATTCAGGACTCAAACCACCACCATGATGACATGTCAGACCAGGTGTTTGTGGCAGAGCTTCTGTCTGAGCACCAGGACAACACTCTGGATCACCAGCTTGTGTCAGAAGGCTTGATGGTGACAGAGGCCAACTCCGAGACCATAATCCATGCACAGATGCCAGCTGAGGATGTTCCCCTGCAGACAGATGAGGATGATGATGCAAGAAGCAGCTCTGAGGATTACCTTATGATCTCCTGTAAGACAGCTTGCCTTATCACTATGCCATATAAACATTGTGTTATTGTGCAGTGCCATGTTTTTATTATTTTTATTTTATGTTTTGATAACTAAGGCTATTTGTCTTACTGTAGTAGATGAGGTCGGAGAGAAGCTGGACATAGGTGACACTCCACTGGAGATCAGCACTGAGGTAATGGAAGACAAGGAATCTAAAGAGGAGGACGGCACCGAGGTCATCAAAGTCTACATTTTCAAAGCTGAAGCAGATGATGATTTAGGCAAGTGACTTTAAACGTTATCAATCAACAATACAAGAAGATTTTTATGTGTTAAACTGAATGTAGATCATGTCTTTGGTTAGAGCTGAAGTGCGTAGTTTTTGTCGCCCCCATAAGGAATTCTAAGTAATGACAACAACACTTTCTGCACTTCCACATGTCTCAAGCCTTTGGCACTGCACCCAACCCCTCCTCCACGCAGTTGCTTGTAGCACATCATTTAGGTCGAGTAAATTATATAGCATTAATTCATATGCCTAATACATTACAAAACCCATTACTAACCTGTGTAAGAGCAGTAAGGCCTTCTTCCCACTGGCTGTGTTGCACAAGCATGGCATTTCTGTTGCGTAGCACACCCGAATAGTTCTGACACAGCGCTACTGTTGCTAGGTGACATACAGGGAGTGCTATTTCGGGACATAGCGCCGACAGATTCAAACTCCGAAAAAATATATAGGCCGACTGATTTGATTAAAGCAATGTTGGCAGTATATAGGTTACAGAATATTTTGTATTCTGTATGACAGAACAAAATAAATTTATATCTGCATTTATGTCAAACCTTAGAGACTTTCAAACTTTAACATGTCACTTATTAATATGTATTTGTGTTCAAGTGATACATAAACATCTTTTCCTATTCAATTTTGCGTGGAAATGCTTTCAACTCTCACTTGTAGCGTGAAAAATAGGCGTCAGTGACGTTATCGCGCAAGGCATCCAGTGTATAGCCAACCTAAGGCAACATCCGTGTCTGACCTTAGTTCCTTTTTCTTTTTTCTGCGCTCTACAAATTATTTTTGGGATTTTAATCCTGCTGCTGAATGTGTAGGTCTTTTCTTAGCTGTTCAATCACTGAATGAAACATTTCGTGGGCGCTTCTTTGGGTTTTCAGCCATGCCTTCACCTGTTGCAGCAGTTCTCTTCATCCCCAAAGCTGAACGCTGCTGTTGTCCTTTCTCAGCGGTGATATAAAACACATCACTCAAGCTGCTGCGTGCAAAAGTCGCCGGACTACACCGTTTTGTAAACCGCCATACTGAGAAATACAGAGAATGTTTTGTTGAGCTGATAGGCTTTAGCTTTGTATCAACTCATTTGACAATGGCTTCAATGTAACAGATTTTCATTAATTTAAAATAGGTGCCCACTATAGCTTTAATTTGTAAATTTGTTCCTCTTTCTAGGCGGAACAGAGGTAATAACAGAGGATGATTACCAAAATGGCCATCCTGACCTGGAAGCTGCATCATCTGGCAGACTGGGAGTTGGCCGTGACAAGATGGTCTACATGGCAGTCAAGAACCATCTGAAAGAAGAAGAGGATGACAGTGATGAGGATGACAATGATGACATCAGTATGTTCCCTTGTGAAACAGCTTTTAGTCCATTTTGTCAGACAGGTTCTGTGGCTGTAAGTAAGTAGAATGTGTCCACCTTCAGTCTTTCACTGTTGACAGGAGTTCAGTAAGAGGAGGCTGCTGTACATCAGCATTCTTTTTAGATGACTTGCTCAACAACAAAGCACATTTTTATTAAAAGTGTTTTCTATCCTGTTAATAATCATATATAAACTGTCTGTGCAGGTAATACCATTGATCAAGTGAAGAATGGTGCAGCTACACCATTTCTGCAAATCCGAGAGGGGCTGGGTGCAAACCGTGTCCTCAAACCCAAAGCTAAGAAAAAGAAGAAAGGAGAGATACGACAGTGTCAGACTGGTATGCACAGCATACAATTCTGGGATCATGAGATTTGTATGATTTGATAATATGCATCTAACACTTTTACATTGTTGTTAACAGTGTTTCAGGTTGCACTTTATTTTCAACCATCTCTTCCCCCATTTCTTCTAGCTGTTATCATTGGACCAGATGGCATGCCTTTGACTGTCTACCCCTGCCACATATGCGGAAAGAAGTTTCGCTCAAGAGGCTTCCTCAAATGTCACATGAAGAATCACCCAGACCACCTGCTTAAAAAGAAGTACCAGTGCACAGACTGTGACTTTACCACGAACAAGAAGGTGAGTTTCCACAACCACTTGGAGAGTCACAAGCTGCTGAGTCACAACAATGAGCGCTCTCCAGAATACAGCGAGTATGCGCGGCGCTATCATGAGTCCAGCCCCTTGGGCTCCGACAAGCTCATCGTCAAGGACCGGGAGCCCAAACTGCATCACTGCAAGTACTGTGATTATGAGACAGCTGAACAGGGCCTGCTCAACCGTCACCTGCTGGCTGTGCACAGTAAGAACTTTGCACATGTGTGTGTCGAGTGCGCCAAAGGCTTCCGCCACCCGTCAGAGCTGAAGAAACATATGCGGACCCACACAGGTGAGAAGCCTTACCACTGCCCGCACTGCGAGTTCCGCTGTGCAGATCAGTCCAACCTAAAGACTCACATCAAGAGCAAGCATGGCGCAGATCTGCCTTTCAAGTGCAGCCACTGTCCCCAAGCCTACGCTGATGCACGGGAACTCCAGCGCCATATAGAGATGGTGCAGGGCCACAAGACCCACCAGTGTCCGCACTGTGAGCATAAGAGCACCAACTCCAGTGACCTGAAACGGCACATTATCTCTGTTCACACCAAGGACTTCCCCCATCAGTGTGACGTGTGTGAGAAAGGCTTTCACAGGCCCTCAGAGTTGAAAAAACATGCGGAGACACACAAGGGCAACAAGGTGCACCAGTGCCGACATTGTAACTTCAACGCTCCCGACACCTTCACTTTGAGTCGCCATATCCTGTCCTTGCATACGAAGGACCTCCCCTTTAAGTGCAAGCGCTGCCGGCGAGGCTATCGGCAGCCCGCTGAGCTGAAGAAGCACATGAAGACACACAGTGGTAGAAAGGTTTATCAGTGCCAGTATTGTGAGTATAACAGTACGGACGCTTCTGGCTTCAAACGACATGTGATCTCAATTCACACCAAGGACTACCCTCACCGCTGCGACTACTGCACCAAGGGCTTTAGGAGGCCTTCGGAGAAAAGCCAGCACATAGCCAGGCATCACAAAGACATGTTGATGTAATGTCATTGCGCACACACAAACACACTCCTCTTTCCCGAGTCACACACCGAGTCACACGCTCAGAGATCATTTTAGTGTATTAACAAAGAAATGGCGGATGTATGCTGTTGATGAAGACGACAACATTATAATTGCCGTTCTGTGTTGTAATGGGTGTAAACCTTCCCCCAGGGGCAATGCAAGAACACATTTTAGATGGGGGGTGAAGTCTAAAAAAAGACATTGTGTACACTGAGTGGGACAGCTGTAAATTGCGTTTTGTTTTGTTGCAGAAAATCACATATGAACATATATTCAGGGTCTCAAATGTCTATATTTTTATACCCACTCAGCTAAAATGCTGCAAGATGACTGTGTCCTGTAAATCAGAAAGTGGTGCTTTGTGAACGTCATGCCAGTTCTTCAGATGATTTGGAATGAGTACTGGAGAGGTTTGCCTCCATAGTACCAACTAGTATCTCTTTTCCTTAATAACCAACTTTTACACTGACATTTGTTTCCGATGCCATGTTGTCTTTAAGGGGCAGGGCCATTCATGAGGACATAAATGGTTTTGAGTGATGATGTCACACTCTACACACCTTAAAAGATATTTCATTAAATCTAACATTTGAACTTCCATCATTTTGGATTTCCCTCCCAAGCCTGAACACTTGGAGTTCCATTAAATCAATCATGTATAATATAGGCTATATTCTGTTAAATATGTCTTAAAAGTTGAATCAGAAATGTTGTGTTCTGATCAGCGGTGTCTCACAAGGAGGTGAAATGGTGCAGTTGGTATATGAGTAGAGTATTCCATTGGTGTACACAACCCAATTCTGACACATAAATCTGCTTTTATATTTGCTATGATGGTTACAATGTTTCACAGGTGTATTAGTATATGAAGTTGACAGATGGTTGGCTTCACCTTCAACCCCTAAATCGGTTAGATCTGACTGCCACTTGCCACGGCAAGTTGCGTATGTGTGATGTTACTTGTGACACAGATGTGCTCCCTCAGCTAACCATATGATTGCAATCATGCCTTACATCTGTTGAACTTTTTAAGCACTGATGAACACAGCTAATCAGAAAAGAAGTGATTTTTAACTCTCAAACATGCTGCATCAATATCATTCTCTCAGAGATTGTGTTTGAGTCAGTAGAAAGCACCTTAATAACTTTTGTATTTTAATTACGTATATGTATATAGATATATTCATATATCTATATATGTATATATAATATATATAAAACAAACTCTAGATAATAAACAATTGCAGAGCTTTGTGAGTTGGTAAAGGTAAAAATTATTTTGAGTGTTATCTCTAGCAAATGAGCACGATTCATTACTGCATCAAAACGGAATTGTCATTGAATGTGGTGGGTGAAACCATTTATTGTTTTGTTCTATGGATAAGTGATTTGGTTTTGTGTTTTGTTTGTGCTCACTAACAAGTTTCCCGAACCCTCGTCCCAGAGCCCTAAATAATCCCGGTAACCCAATCCCAAACATGAGATTATTCCCGTGAAGTCAGTGGTCATCATATTGGCATTAGTCTTTAAAGTATGCACATATGCTGTCTCCATGAAATTAATTGTGGTATATATTAAAAATCCCCGCATTTCGTGTACCCTAGTCGATATTTTCTTTCAGTCTGATTGTGGATAAACTACTGGTGGGGAAGAACCAAAATAAACGATTATCTTTTTACTCTTATTGTCCTTTCTGTCCTGCGAACAGGAATCATCTTTACATGACATCTTAAAGACCATGTCAGCAGTTTTATCGCTGTTTGCTTCATGCTGCTTCTGTAGATCAGTGAAGTTGTCTAGGCTAGGGTATAACAAACTATGACTTTCAATCATCCTGTTTGGGGATTTGAACCTGCCTCCGCACGTCTGATTCATTTTGTAAATCTGTCTTTGCTGTCTGCAGTTTTAGTTTTAGCTGTCAGTTCATCCGTTTTAAGTACAGTCCAGACGTGTTGGGTTTATACAAGTTAAGTCAACCATTGAGGAGTGATTAAATACGCCAGTGAGCCTCAATAACTGCAGTTCCAGCAGCCAACAAGCCATTTGGTTAGAAAAAGGGAATCAAAAGTTTCACTTGATCGCCAGCTCATCATCCTTGGACACATCTGTGCATAGATGTAGTATTTAGTGAATGAGGGGAGAGTCGTACTGCCCAATCTTGATACTATCCAGTAGACAGCATAATCTTCCACATCAGTAGGCAAAGAGGGAAACTGATACAAAAGTCTTAAAGCTCCGGACCTGAAACTAAAGCCTTGCAAAGTTTTACACTTTGATTTGAGCCCTTTTTTTCCGGACAGCCAGCTGAGTAAGTTGCACCTTTCTCAAGACTCCACTAGATGTGAATTAGAGTTTCTCCAGCCAAGTAAAAGGCACATAAGTGAGTTCCAGCATTTAGGAAGTCTGCGTACCAGCTCTGCAAATGAAATCATCAGTCGTAACTTGTTATTGTTGATGTCTAGGATACAAGGTTTTTTGTTCATTAAATTAGAAAAAATGTGATTGGTTGAAGGACAGTTTAATTGTGCCTAGATGCGAGATGGAGGGAAAAGTACGAAAAGCACACGTTACATTAACAATGGCCCCTATCTATTCAAGTGTCCCTGTAACTCACCAGAGTAAGACCGCACTCACTAAAGGACCCTAAAACTGGAGCGGCTTAATAAAACTCAGTGGTCATTATTGGTTATTCACACCTTTGCTCTTTCTACTGTGACATGCAAAATGTGTGTTGTGAAAAAAGCCTAGATATACACACATCGCATGCGGAGGTATTTTTGAAAAACATCATTGATGAAAAGATTAACCCCTGCATACTGATTCCAAACCACACACTTATTAACATTTCGACCCCCTGACATTGTCCATTTAAATGAGTGTGTGGTTTTGTGATCTGATCAGTTTCAGTAATGTATTAAGGCTTCTTCAAATTCAATTAACTAACTCCAGAATTGGTATTCCAAGAAGGGAAAGATCAGTAAGAGAGATGGTGATGAATAAGGAACCACAATTCTCAAAGTTGTGTATATTTTTATAGGGATGAAATGATTGGTTTGGGAGTGACCTTGGAGAAGAAGAAAACAATGATTGATTCAATGATTTTGGGTGGAACCATAGAATTAGAGCACTGACTAAGTCAGAAAGAAAGTGGAGGGAAATGATTTGATTACAAAGTTTGGATTTGTTGCTCACGTCCACTCAGTCTCATTAAATCAAATAAACATCAATAAATAAACAGCTGCCTCTTTTTCCTCTACACTGATACTCATGAGGGATTTGACTCTTTTAACGCACTGAAACTGCATGTGTTGCTCAGATGTGTTGCAGTCGTGTCTTGTTTTGCCTCCATGTCACCTGTCTTGAAAGATGTATGATGCCTCATACTGAGGGAAATGAGCCTTTGCAGATGGATTTAAATGGGCACCGCGAACCCCTGATAGATGCAACAGCCTGTTCATTTTTTTGTTGATCCTACAAAATATCTCATAAATCACTTACTGGTGCAGCTGTCAGCAGAAACCGCTGAGAACTCGGATATCAATATGCAGACATTCCTCCCTAGGTAACTCTTTCTCACTACATTATCCAAGAATTTGGTATGAGTATGTTCCGTTGTTTCTATCTGAATACACGTGATTAAGCAAGTGCAGTGGCAGTAAATACAATTTCCTATTTATTTTCCGAGAGTGTTGAAACGCTGTCTCTCTCCCAAGGATTTTCTTTGCCTATTTTGAATCAGCAGAGCATCCACCACGCACACCTAACAGCCCCTGAAGGCCATCACTGTGATGAGAATTGACGGACATGCAGAGATAATCCAGCCATTGCAGAAGGTCAGAGTAATTCATCGATGAGCTATTGTCTGGATGGGATTCAAATGATGAAACTGCCAGTAAAAACATCCATGGCCAGATGCTGATGTGCAGGGAGTCAGCAAGTGAAAAGATTTATTACACACATATTTCACTAACTTAATCATTTTCCATCAGTGGCATGGGTTAATAGTTAAAAACAATACAGAATATTTCAATATGGTTTTGCATCTGAGCGCATTACTTGGGATATTTTTGTTTTGGACTGCAAAGGACTCTGGTGTTACACAACATATTGCTCTGGTATATTTCAGTGAAGGGACGAGCAAATGGAGCTGTGGACTGTGTCATTAACTCATCTCATTGGCAGACTGTACTGCCATAGTCTATTACCTCCAGATCCTTCGGTAGCTCACGTAACCAGAGTGTTCCAAGCCAGATTGTCAACGACAAGGCTGTAAGTGCTGCCAGCCAGCTGGAGGCGACGGGGCCTTCAGGGAAATCAGTGCCAGAATGCTTGGAGACGGGCAAAACTGGCTTCCTGATCAGTCAGAGAAGGGACAGTGTGGTGGACTACACATAACTAGAGCGCTTTGCTCCCAATTGGTGCATTTACACTTTGACTATAGGATGTCTGGATGTGTCATCTGATGTAGTCCTCAATCTGAAAAATGATTTCCAAAAGTCAATAAGTAAACCTTGAGTTTGGATTGTTTTGTCAACCTGCTGATTCAATGGTCAAGAATGAACTTGGTCAACACTTAAATCTGAAAAGTGCCTTGAATGACATCATACCAGCTACTGAATTTGCATGTCAACAACTCCATCTCCATAACAACTGAGTCAAAATGATCCACTCATGAAGACTGTGATACGGATGAAGTCCAAAGAGAAACCTAGTAAGTAGACCTTGAGTTGGAATTATTTTGTCAAAACTTATATCTGCAGCTCCGCCAATTAAAGGTAAATGCTGTACTTATGGAAGATGTTCTCAATGGTACCAAAAAAATTAGGAATAAACAGGTGGAAAAAAATATTAGTATAACACCTTAGCTCCTTTTAACTCCTTGAGAAATCTAAAAAGTGAGTTTATTTCAAAAATTACAAAAGTGCAGAACAGTTCTACTTCACTAAAGATCCATTCTCAGTATAAGTGCATTGATGGTTTTACGTTTTCACATTACACTTGTCTGAGTTGAATATTGGACCAAGGTTGGCTTCCAGACCCATTGTGATGTCACAAATCATGCTTAACACACGTCTTAACCCCCCCCCCCCCCCCCCCCCCCCCCCCCCCCCCCCCCCCCCCCCCCCCCCCCCCCATCCCCCAGTTTGAAAACAGCCTTCTAGCCAAACTGCATTCACTAGATGTCACTGTTATCCCATCCTTCTGACAGACACTGACTGCAATGATTACTGAGAGTGTTGCCAAAAATAAATGCCTACCCATTTCCAAGTCAGTGGCTGGGTTTCAATGAGACTCCAGCAAAATAAAAATTGGGCAGTATAATTATTTTGTTATTACAGTTCACTGTTTATAAAATCCAGGAAACATATGAGAGCATTGACAAAACATGCATGAATGAATGTTGGGTTACCTATACTGTATCTTCCAATTCATTGCATACGCTTATATATGGAATGTAAGAATAAATGCATTATAGGGGAAAATCCCAAAATCATGCTCCTTTAAATGGATAACGTGGCCTCATGTATTCATAATGTGCAACTATTTCAATTAGCCTAAACTTTCAGGATAATTGTCAGTCTTTATTACCCATGCACATATTAAGCAGATCCAGTAACGGACCTGCCCATTTACACTGCCCTCGGAGGACAAGGGATTTTGACCTGGATCACAGCAGAGGCGCGTCACCGCGGGTGGGCGTGGCTAACCGCCTGAATAAAGCTGGATCTTCCGTTACGTCGCAGCAGAGTTACCGTCTGACACGAGAGAGGAGCAAAGGGACCGAACAGCTGAGCACCTCGCGGACGTTTGAACCACAAGTGATGGAAATCCCGGAGGTGATTTTATGCACCCTCCTCGCCTCTCACTACTTCGGCACCATCCTCTTCTACTCGTGGCTTGTCGTCTGCGGGACACCCACAGAGCTCACCAACTATGGATCAATTAATTAAAATTGGGCCACCTGATCCTGTTTGCGCCATGACAACCGACCAGAATTAGAGCAAGAGAAGTCGTTATGGATAGATGTGCAAATAGTGCATTCCCCGCTCAGAGAAATGGTGTCAAAAGCAGAATTCCAATCCCAGGACATCGCATCTTTCTGCGCGTAAAGGACATGGACATAACGGCTTCTGTCAACGCTGCCTGAAATACTCCGCGCTATGTTGTAGTTATTATGGGAGAACGCAGTAGTTAGAGTAGAGGGTGTGCGAGACTGGCATGTTTCTGCTGGCTTTAGTCTGATTGTGCGCGCGGACTTGCAATCTTTGACTGACAACAGTCCTCACCAACCACTGCGAAAGGTTTCACTCAACATCCGTTTTCAACTCCTCACATTTGAACTTCCACTACAACCGAGACTATTTTTGAAACTGCACCCTATTGCACCTGTGAGGTAGGAGTAAGCCATGGCTTTGCCAGATAGTGGCATGTCTGGGGAGGAGGCACCCTTCCCAGAGATTGTAGAACTCAATGTGGGCGGCCAGGTGTACATAACCCGATATTCTACCCTCACAAGTGTGCCGGACTCCTTGCTATGGGAGATGTTCAGTCGAAAGTCAGCCAAAGGACTGGCCAGGGACACCAAGGGTCGCTTCTTTGTGGACCGTGATGGTTTCCTGTTCCGTTACATCCTGGACTACATGCGAGACCAGCAGCTGGTTCTACCAGACCACTTCCCTGAGCGCGGGCGTCTGCAGAGAGAGGCTGAGTTCTTCAACCTGCCAGAGCTAGTCAAACTGCTGGTGCCCAAGATCAGCAAGCAGAACTCGCTTGGCGACGAGGGATGTCAGAGCGACCCGGAGGACTCCTCACCTGGGATTGACATTGCCCCTAACCTCAGCTCCCTGGGTGCTGCCGCTGCTGCCTGTGCCAGCCTGGTGCCCGGTACCACGGATGGCAAACGCTCTGGGTTCATCACCATTGGCTACCGAGGCTCATACACCCTGGGCCGTGACAGCCACACCGATGCCAAATTCCGGCGGGTGGCACGGATCATGGTGTGTGGGAAGACCTCTCTGGCCAAAGAGGTGTTTGGAGAGACGCTGAACGAGAGCCGTGACCCCGACCGCCCCCCTGAGCGCTACACATCCCGCTACTATCTGAAGTTCACCTTTCTGGAGCAGGCTTTTGACAAGCTGGCTGATGCAGGCTTCCACATGGTGGCCTGTAATTCCACAGGAACCTGCGCCTTTGCCCATGAGCAGACGGACGACAAGATATGGACCAGCTACACTGAATATGTGTTCTACCGTGAGTGAGACTATAGACTTTGTTCCCCTGGTCCCCGATCCTGTCTACAAGTGCCCCCCCCCCTCCCCTCCAGCTTCCAGCCATCCTGTCCCCTCTCTCTGATGGCTCCTGCACCAGTAGATGTACCGTAGATGTTGTACCCCTCCGCCTCTCTTTGCAGCCTCCACCTTTTATCCTATGAACAGTTACCCAGCTGCTGCTCCGACTCTTCATACCTTCTCTTAACCCCAGATCCATCCCCCTCATCCTCAGGTCCAGCTTTTGCCTTTGCTCCATCTAGTTGTAGTCCCCGGTCCTCAACCACAGCAGCCCCACAGCCTGTCCTGCAGAGACTGATACCTTCTATATGCTATTTCCCTTTTGTACTCGATGTATTACATCTACCTTGGTAAAGCACAAAACTGTATCCAAGAGCTCATTTTGTTTAATAAGCGCCCCCGTGTGTCTATATGACTATTAAAGCAGGCACAAGGGCACAGGGGAAAGGGCTTCGAAGAGTGGCCGTGATGTACAGTGCTAGACTTGGCCTGCTTACCCGAACAGATTGGACTCTCTCCTGCTCCTCTGAACTAAATTACCAAATAATTGGACATCTTATCAGCCTTGCGGGACGTGAGCAGCCCAAGCACAAGAAAGAAATGCAACCCAAAAATCAAATTTCCTTCATTTTTTTCTTAAATATGTTGAGTACCTTGTGGTTGGGAGCGTGCCATACAGCAGTTTATCTGTTTAGTTGTTATGAATGAATGGGAGTTGGACAGGACATGAACAGTGGAGGGGGGGGGGGGCATTGAGCTTTTTATTTTGAAAGGGAGCAGTAGATTGTAGGTGTGTAGAGTATCCTTTTCAAAATTGTGCTTATTGGTTGGCAAATGAACAAGCAGCAGGTTTTGATAAACAACGATGAAATCCCAAATATCATGAGATCTCATAGACAGAAAGGAAAAAAATGGTTGCCAGATGAGGTGTGTGTATTAACTGTGCAATGGAGCTTTAAGTGTTTTAATCACCCACGCTGGGAGGGCAGAGAAGATGGAGGTGTTACTCACTGCTCTATTTTTGTGCTTCTTTGACATTTCTTTGCTCAGTTACATATTTTAGAGCATTATTAAAGTGAAGCGCTTCTTGGGACGAGCTTACATGATTACTTGTTGTTTCCCAAAAGAAGAACGGCAGTCACCTTAGCGGATCACGTTTTGAGTGTCCTGTACGCAGTTATGTTATTCTTAATACTCAGTTAGGTATTAGTTTAAGCTGTTGCATATTTGATGATAGTTCTCCCTTACTGAAAGTGAATACCCACAAGAAAGGGTAGGATTACATGTAAAGTCAGCCACAGCCCAAGGTTTTCTCCCTACTGTGGGAAGGTCATTGCAAAGGCGTGTTCACAGCCAACGGGTATAACTTCAGTTATAAAGATGTGAGTTAAGAAAGAGAGTCATTCCCAGATACAGCCTCAGGACACGTCATATACCTGCACATCATATACCTCAGACTAAAACACAAACTGAAGGCACTTAACATTAAGCAGATGTTATGAAAATGCAGGCAACATTAGGAAAATGTCCCAAATGTAGAAGCTGTAACAAGGTCATGATTAAGACGTTGAATATAAAGTTTTAGTCGAGAAATAGCCATCGAGGCAGTGTAGTGTAGGATTCCTCCTGAGCTAGATGGTGTCAGATTTTAGTTTTGGCAGAATGTCTGACAGTGACAATAAATGTATTCTGAGATGTCTAGAAACCGCAATGTTGTGTTTCAGTGTGATGAAGTGCTGTTGACATCTGAGTCATTATATTAGACCTGCTGCAGTGTGTTGCTGCAAGTGTAGACAACACTGAAATTATAGTGTTCAGCAAAAAGCGAAATTTATTTGTCAAATAAAAGATGTTTTCTTTCTATTCGGGTTGTATTTTCCATTCGTGACTAAAAGTTTTCTCAGTATTGAATGACATTCAGAACAAACCATGAGGAAAGTGGTACTTTATATTATATTATATCTTATATTAGCATACTGCAGTTACATTTTCAGTGACAATACCACTCAATCACAAGTATACCAATTCCAATGTTCATCTCACCATTTCCCATTAAAGGGCAATGTCCTTGGACATAAACTCTGCTTAAATTAAACGTTCAGAACTCCTAGCCTCAGGCACTATCTCCCCCATCCTCCCATCTGCTTTTCCACTTTTTCTCCACATTTGTTTTCTCTTTTTTTCCCGGTCCCGTCTTTGAGTTGACCAGAAAACGAAGCCAGGATAAAAATGAGGACATGCATAACAGCCTTTTTTAAAGCAACTTACAAAACCCTTATTTTGGTGACAATAATTGCCCTAATTAATACCTAAGAAAAAACTTAGAAGCGGATCAGGCCTAAAATCCCAGACTGTGAAATACTGTAGCTGTATAGGCCTGCACAAGATTAACAATGGTGTTTGTCTGCTGTAAAAAAAAACAGCATTTTTATTGAGCAAACCCACAGATAGAAAAGTGGTCAAAATTTACACTTGAACAACAGCCAGTGTTATGTTTATGTAGGTGAGGCAGTTTTATGACTGTTTTTTTTTTTTTTTTTACCAAGAGATGATCACATGCTAATTACCGTAGTATGAGACCATCTCATACTGGCCCAGTTAAAAGCATGCCTGATGAGCTTCACAAAAACTGTTAAAAAAATGTATGTGACTGGCATCCTGTAGAACAAATGATTTCTGTTGTTGTTGCGGTCTGGAATGCACAACGAATATCGGGCCGGCAGTGTGTCTTTAGCCCAAAACAAACACAGTCACACACGCATTCCAGCTCTCCCATGCAACTCGAGGGTGCCAAGGTCAGTCATTAGCACAAGCATGGAGAGCCCCGCCTTACGTGTGAAAGTTCCTAAACCTCTCTTCGCTCTTCACCTCCATGAGTCGCCTTGAGACTCAACATTCAACAGTAGATGTGTTGACACTCCGACATTGAACAGCAACAACCGTGAGGTCCACAGGCGGTGATGAAATGCTGCTTGAGGTTTTTCTTTTCCTTCTTTTTCTTAAAACTCTGTTGTATAACTTGTGGCTGAAAAGTGTAGCACGCCTGTCTAATGTGCCAAACAAGAAGCAGGTTTTATTTGTGTCACCATGGTGGTATGCTTGTTCTATCCAGAGTGTTACAATAAAGATATTTTACCACGAAAATCGGCTTCTCTGCCTTTTGGAGAAAAAAAATTCAAATAGCAGGTTGCATCATTTGCTAACCACACAGCACACAATCTGCTGATGAAATCATTTATTGGGTTTTATTTACATCCTTGTTTACACAGTCAATACAATTTCCCAGTAAGCATGTGCAATTCATTATTAAACTCTTGTCATAAATGTACAAGGCACAAAACAATGCTCCCGAGAGTAAAAGACTGCTCTCTCTACCTTGAGGCAGGGATTTGACCCATGTCGTGTTCCCATGGTGCTATTGTTGCTGTAGGCGGCTCTACGTGGCAACATGCCTTGGCTCGGTCTGCTTTCCTAAGAATGATCCCCTTTTTATTGTGGCCAGCTGGGTCATCGCTTCCCCTATTTGCAAAAAGAAAGGAAGAGAGCAGAGAGGAACAGGAAGGGATCGGAAAATGGGGCAATAAAGCAGAGACAGGGAGACAGATGACCTGGTAGCAGATTGGGAGAGTAATTTAACTTGGATTTGGTGTTCCCATCTTATCTCTCTTCCTGAGCGGCATGAAATGTCCTGTTACTCGGAGAGGTGCTGGACCATCCTGACAAACAAAGCCCTTAGTGGGCCGTGCTGTAACGTGTCCCCCTGTGTCCTGTCTGCTCTGTCTACACTCACAGAGAGATTCAGTTACACTGACAGATATAGATCCACAGGATTACAGTAGGTTGGGATTAATATGGATTCAAAGGGTGATTTAATCAAAAGACAGGGTGAAAACTGATATTTTCAAACAGAAAAACAAAAATTTTTCTTCCTTATATTTATGTGAATCATGAGCTGTGTCTTTTATCTGACTGTGACCCTCCCATTCAGATGTTATCTGCATGCTGCTGTTTCCGTTTATTCAGAGTGTTCAGCTGCAACTATCTGTGGCTCGACCTCGATGCCTTGTCTACTTTCAGATCTACAGTGTATGCCAGTGTGTTTTGGCTCTGTTCTCTTTTTGTCCTGTTGTTTGTGCTTACGTGGATGTTTGGCGGACCGGCTGGATGAGTGTTTGGGAATCTGTGTGGGTGGGTTGGCGCTGGGTTGGTATGGGGGCCATGCCCGAGGCAATGAACTAGGTGCACTCCCTGTCTCACAAAAAGCTGAGCAGGCAGTTGGACTCTCTAAACACAGAGACAAGCTGGCACAGAGGGACGGAAGTTGCTAGGTGAGATGTGCATCAACCCTCCCGTGTGAGGCTAATGACTCGAAGCTCTACGGTTTTAGATCTAACTGGCTTCCTTCTTTTCCCTCTTCTTTGTGATCAGTTAAGAAGGCATTAGCAGATAAACAAGCCATTTGCCTTCCTCGTTCTCTCTTGACAACAATAAACAGAAGAAGTCCAAGCTGGTATAGAAAAGCCTCGTTGCTGCTAATTACCTGGGATTGTCGTCCCAGGTCGTCGGCCAATAGGAGCATGTGATAGGGAACTGGAGAGAGCATGCAGCGGCCTGAGGCCTACCGCAGCTTTCTCCATCAAAATGTGACTCGTGTGTGTGTATAAACGTTAGCTAAGCGCTTTGCATGCTTTTTATTAATTTGCTCATGGACATTTAAGCTCTGCGAGCCCGAGACCTGCTGGGTTTGTCTTGAACGACAACGTGGTTTGACCACGCTGCCGTGTAAGCCCACAGTGGCGCTGGCTCGGGGCATTATTTATCTCATTTTGTGTTGGGTTATTTATAGTAAACCAGGCATGGAGTCAGATGTGTACTGTCACTGCACTCCTCCATCCTCCAGCATGGGTACACATGCTCCGTTGCTGCCCCTCCTTCTAATTGTCTTCACACGTCTCCTGCAGAGAGAAGCTATCACAAAACATATTGGCCCACAAACTCCATTGTGCAAAGTCAGGGGGTAGCCAAAGCCAAAGGGGGGAGAGAGAGGGGAGTTAACAAGGGACTCAATCTAGCAGCTGAAAAGGAGCAGATTAGGTCACTAGTGACGTACAGTACTGCATCTCTATAAATGTCAGTCCATTTTTCTTTATATGTTGCCTCTTTATTATTCTCTTTGACTTCACAAACTTGTCTTTTCTCTTTAAAGCTCAAAGACACATACATAATAACAGACAGACATGACAGAGGAAAGCATGAGGGATGGAATTACAAAGGTACAGAAGGATGGGAATGAGGGAGCATGAGTTAAAGAGAGTGAGTCAGAGTGTCAGAAGCAAGTTGGAGGATTTAAAAGAAAAGCAACAAAAAGTCGACCTCAAGTGGCAAAGTTTGTCATAGACAGTACACAAAGATTGTAAATCTGTGAAGAAGAGCACGAGGAGTGGGGGAGGAGCAGATTGAAAGGAAAAGAGCTAAAGAAAAAACGAGAAATGCCTTGGGGCGAAGTGAGTTGGGAGGCAAAAGTCTGATGGAATATGTATTTTTTGTATGTTCTGTTCCTTTATTCATAAATAATACAGCAAGCTAACATACAATTTCTTTACCAAAACCATTACTTATGAGTCAGGATTTTTAAACAGTTTATATTAGGGAACATAGTTTCATGTTGCTTTTATGGTCTTAAATATTTCCTGTGATTTTGTTTTGTGTCAACAACACAACAAAGCATTCCACTTCATGGATTTATTTGAACGTGTAATAATGTTTCAACAAGTACACAGTACATCAATGTGGTGAAAACAGTGTGAGCAGTTACTATGTATCTGCTGATCGAATGGATTTTGCTTTAAGCAGTGAGTTGTAAATGTGTCTGTCAGCGCTGTTGTTGTTAGGACGGGATTCACCTCGGCCATCTGGAGATTTGGGCTCTAATCTGCCCCTCTAATTATCAGTAATCTTGACAGGCAGGTTTGTCCTTGCTGCTGCAGTCCTAGACAGGGATGGACCCTGGCTGAGACTGAAGCAGGTGGGAGGGGGGCTTGCAGGGGCTGAGGGGTGCCAGGGTGGGCTTCAGGGTGCTTAGGCAGGGTGGTAATAGGCTGTGGTAGCCCGACAGCAGCTCAGAGGGTTTAAAGTAGGGAAAATATAAAGAGGAGGCACGTGGAGCAGGCAAACCAGCAGGACACTTTTTGCACGTCTGCAAAAATAAAAATCATATAATAGACTTTTCCACCCCCAAAAGAATTGAAAAACCTTATCAGCTAGTTAGTTATTGATGACTTGGTTTCTTCTTTCTCTTTCCCACTTTCTGTCCTCTGCCCTCCGCTCCATTTGTTTGCTTTTCTTACTTAGCAGTAGCTCCCCAATCTCCAGCTGCATATGTCACGCATTTCCTTTACATCATGTGGATTGACAGATTTGTAATTGCTTAGAGACTTGTGAGTACACTCCAGTGATTTTGAAAAGGACGACTGAGCTTATGCTAACACATAAAAGTTAAGTTAGTATGCAGAATATATTGGTACCATGTCTGATTACGCCTCTTTATGTATTTGCTCTGATGGCAATCAGAGAGAAAAGACAATGAATGAGAAAACAGTAGGTGGTGAAGCCCACTCTGTCATTCGGCGCCATACTGATGATCACTTCACAACACAGATGTTGGATAACTGAGCTGAAGACTAGGTCATTAGATTTAAAACATGCTGTAATTGCCAAAACTATGTAGCGTGAGCTCCCTTTAGAACAGCAGGAGAGAGCCATATGTACAACTTCACACTCTGGATAAATGGCTTCTCTCAGTCTGAGAGACATTACTATGCATTTGTATAGCTCTGGCTCCATCATTTCATTGTGGCGTTACCATGGAGATGATGCTGTTCTCTTGTTTGCCACCTGTTAGTGGCCACATTGAATTTTAAAAAAAGTACTCACAGTCTAAATGGCCTGATCATATTCAAGGTAACAGAAGCAGCAAGATAACTTTATTTTTAAACAGCTTTGTGCTACATTAATACATTGCTAGGTATTAGAGGCAAACTAAAATAACACATAACAGCGTTTAAGCACCGCAATCCCATACAGTTTTGGTTATTACCTTTAGCAATTTAAGACATCTGTTGCTCAGGTCCATTTGAGATGACTTATTGTGCTGTAAAAGAAATGCTTAAATATTTTGGCAGATAAACATATTTGCCTTCTTTCTGAGAGTTAGATGAGTAGATTGATACCTCACTCATCTCTGTATGGTAAATACGAAGCTGAAGCCAACAGCTGACTAACTTAGATTAGCCCAACGACTGGAAATGGGGAAACAGTTAGCAAGTTGGTTCTGGTCTTATGGACACTTGTGCCAGACCCCCAGCAGAGACTTATTGGTCTTGAAGAAATAATTTTGTACACATCTCCCTTGAGGGTTGACCTTTTTTTACTTTGTTTTTTTGTGGCAACAGATTAAAAAACAATATATGATTTGGGAGTTTTAGATGTAACCTTTGAAAAGAGCCAGGCTAGGTGTTTCTGTCTATTTTCAGATTTTATACTAAGCTTAATTAACTGGCTGCTGGTGCTAGCTTTATATTCCCTGTACAGACTTGAGCATGGTATCAATCATATTTCCTAATCGAGTCAAACTATTCCTTAAAATTTATATTGTAGTTAACACGCCATCCTAACTAGCTTCCTTTTGGAAAGTGACAGCTATTGCTTAACATTAGTACTGTTATCCTCTAATCTAGACAATACTTTTTTCACATTATTTCATCTGCCAAGTCACTGACATCTCCTGAACGCTCAGTGTTATGTTGGACCTTAGCTCGGCGTCAGCTGTCTCTCTTTCATGGGTCTAGTTGTGGGGATAGCACAGTGAGTGAGATATAATTCTTGTTTTGTCTTGTATAATGTTTAATTCAGCAGCTTCTCATGCTTTCATTTAGTCAGGTTGTAAGAATAAATAATGTGCGACAGAGAGGTGCCAAACCTTGGCAACAGTGACACAGTAGAGTTGCTAATAGAGGTAATGATGGCAGCGAAGGGATGTGTCACACTGAACAGATGGGATAGAATGAGAGAGAGAGAGAGAGAGAGAGAGAGAGAGAGAGAGAGAGAGAGAGAGAGAGAGAGAGAGAGAGAGAGAGAGACAGTGAGATAGATGAGAGGATGTGTGAGAAAGTGGTTTGGCTTTTGCATATATCCCTGGAGAAGTGGCTCAGGGGAAAGGGTTGAGTGCTCTCTTTTGCTGTTCTCCTCCATAAGGCTTAGTGGTGGAGGAAAGCATGGAGCCCATCCCCCATTGGATTATTCCTTCAACACTGCTAAGCCCCCATACTCCCACGTCCAGGCAGCCTTCAAACACACGTATTCATTATGAGAGACACTGAATGCACCCAACACACAAACACAAACAGTGGTGAACATGTATCTGCCAGCTCCTCCTTCCCTTGCATCTTCTTTCTTTCTCTCTTTCTTTCTTTCTTTCTTTCTCTCCGTCTTTATCCGTCCTTCTTTCAAATGCCAGCACATGCCTAGAATGTAACAGCACACACACATCTGCCCGCATAGACACATGTATGCAAAACAACCCACACCTACACACACAGTACTCACACACATGCTTACGCATGCTTGCACAAACACACAAGACAACACTAATGTCCTCTTAAACACAGGCTTGTGCACTTTCTGTAAAAAGTAGGTGAACACACACACACACACACACACACACACACACACACACACACGCTTGTATTCAGGTATTCAGAAAGCCAAGGCAGTTGGAGAATTTTCTCTGCCTCCTCCGTTTGACACAAGCAGCTTTTCCTGTTATATAAGGTGGGTTACTGTGACGATGAGCCCTGTGTAAGGAAAGGGTGCAGGGCCTTGTGTGTCTTCATATGTCTGTACACGTGTGTGTGTGTGTGTGTGTGTGTGTGTGTGTATTTGTCGTGTGTGATATATTGTACCTGTATATCTCTGCATAAGCATACATGTAAGAGGCTGTGGGAGAGATTATCTGATTATCTTCATAGCAGCATGTGCTGCATGTGGCTGCTTCACAATGAGAGTGAGCACATGTGACACTGCATGAGCAGTATGCACGTGGGACTGTCATTACAGTAACTTGGTGTAAGACCATGTCCAACCTCATGTGGATAGATTCAAAAATGTTTATGTGTTGAAGTATTTTCCTTCAACAGAGCATTTTCCAATTGTTTTCTGAATGTTTAGTGGCCACATTGTAATACCACAACAACAAAAAACGGCTCAGATCTCATCTGTTCGACCTTTCCAGCCATAACGCTTTCCACTGTTTCCTCCAGAGGCTTTTTGAAGTGCTGTGTGTTCTATACAGAGCAGGAGTGAAGACCAGAGGAAGTGAAAATTCTTCAATACAACAAATCACATGACAAGAGAGCGTGAGAATACTCAAATGTACCATAAGTACAATTTTGGATTGACTTTGTTTTCCCAATCCACCCTGCAACACAATAGAAGCAATTTCGAATTGTGGTGTGCTCTGTGATCAAAAACCCAGAATTAGTGCGAATCTGACGGCCAAAAATAGACAAAAGATGCATTTTAAAAAGTATTCGCTTTAGTGTGGACCAGGGCTAGATTTGCCGTGACTTCTCAGCCAATCTGAGGCTTTCTACCATCATGTAGACAACTGAAAATGGATGATGGGTTTTCAAATACTAAGAGGTGCAGAATGTGCATGTACCTCTTCAACTATTCTGAGAAGTCGCACCACAGCAACCTCCCGTGTCCTCACACAGAGATGAGATGAAAAATCAACACACCGTGAAAAATGGCTTGTCACGCCTCAGTTAGGAGGTGTCACGCCATCCGTCCAGTTACAGTATTCCTTCTAGAATAATGTACTAACAAGCAAAGGTAAAAGGGAATTCTGAAATTAAATGAAACTGTCTTCCACTCTCCTTATCTCTCAATTCCTTCCCTGTCCCGCTGAGCTCTTTTTGCTGCTAATTTCTATTTCCATAATGCTCCTACACGCCAGCATGTGTTTACTTTTGTACTCTTGGAGACAAAAACTATAAAGCTCAAAGCTGAGGTGCTTGTTTATGTGCCAGCCACAAACTACTGACACACTTTGATAAGGCAAACAAAAAAAGTGAAATGTAATCAAATTTCTGTGCAAAGCTCCCCTTGTGAGGGGGCGGCAGAAACTATGCACTATAGCTTTAAGACCTTACATCAAACACACAAAATACCTAAGTATGAATATTCTATTCATTGTCTCAATTATCTTTAACATGTTATTTAACAGTTTTGGAAATCCTTACTGGCCATCATGCCAAGGGTTAGATGAGAAGATTGATATCCATCTAATGTCTTTACAGTAAATATGAAGGCAGCCGGTTGCATGGCAAACTCACAGTGATGTCAACTCTGCAGGAAGTTACTGTGACACTCTGAACTTTGGACAGAGCTAATGCTTGTTGTTTCTCCCTCCTTTCAGTCTTAATACCAAGCTAAGATAATCACATTCTGGCTCTAGCTTCATATTTGCTGTGCAAAGTGATATTGATCTTCTCATTCAAATCCAATCAAGAAAAAGAATAGGTTTCTCAAAATTACAAACTATTCCTTTAAGTAATTGTAACTTTGCATATACTGCAAATAAAAAACAACAACTTTAATCTGTAATTCTTTCTCCTTGCTGCAGGTGGTTCATCAGTGATTTCCAAGGCAACGACCTCTGAGTCCCCAGCACTCAGTGAAGTAGTGACCTCTTACCCAGAGTCCAGCAGCACTGGCCCAGAAGCTAGCAGCATCAAAACACTGGGCACACAAAAACCGTTGCCCCTGGACTGTCTTTCTCCTCTTACACCTCCACTTCCTCCTCCACCTAACCTTACTACAAAAAGCCCCAACCTCCCAAATCTGTCACCTCCAGTCCTGCCGCCACCTCTGCCATCATCCAAGCCTTTTTCTACCTCCAGTCCTTCTCCTCCCCCCTCAACACCGCCTCATGCTAACAGCCCCCAGCGTCCGACCGATCTCAACCTGAAGACGCTGCCACGGCCCACCATTAGGGAGAACGGTAGACCCCCGCTGGGGTTGGACGAGGAAGAGGAGGAAAAGAAGATGCTGGAGGAGGATCTGAAGAAATGCATTGACGACTTTAAAAAGATCCGCTTGCCCAGAGAGTTCCCAGATCGCAAGAGGCACTGGCAAAGTGATTTGCTTAAGAAGTACAATGCATAGAGCTTTTTGATGCAGCGCCATGGTGAAAAAACTTCACAAGGATTTCATGAGAATGTACTAAACAATGGACTCCTGGTTCATATTTCGTTGCTTTGAGTCAGCTGGTTTACTTAAACCTCTTATGTAGTAGCTTTTGCATGTCAATGGAACTAAATTATTTGATAAAGTGTAGTGTTTAGGCTGAGTTTGTCTAGCAATCACACATACATGATTAAAACATTGAGATTTGTCTTTTTCCACAACAGAAAACAACATCACTAAAGAGATTGTTAGTGACACATAGTTGTTCCACACAGCAATTTGGGGACATTTCTCAGTCAAAGGATAATACATGTAACGTCCTTAATTAGAGAGTTCTGCCATACTCTCTGTACTGTGTTCACTGAAAAAGCCACTGGAAATGTAAGCTATGTGTGAAGGTTAGGCATTTAACCTTGCTGATGCAAAATAAAAGAAAGACGTGAAATCTCTGGTGCCAATCATCTACAAAATCTCACCTCATCAATATTAAACTATACGACTTCAAAGCCTTTCTTCTTCTCTCTGTCTGAGATTGAAAAGCCCTGCAGTTTGGTTAATTTTGTGATTGCATTATCTTCAGGCCAGCAACGGAAAGAATTCAGAGAGAGAGAATGTGGTGTACCGGGAAGCGGAGTGGGTAATTACAGACGGCCAGCATGTGGAATAATAATGACAATAATGACTACATTAACCAGCATAGTACCATTTGTTTCTCTATCTGCGCTGCATAAAATGTGCATCCAGCTTCACTAATGAATTAAAAAGTGTGGTTGTATGTCTGTATCTCCGGTTCTCATTATGGGATACATGGGATGAGTCACAAAAGAAGCATTACTTTATCTTTTCAGTCACCTTGTGAACTAATTCTCAACATGTTAACGCACCTAAGGCACAAGTTTAACATTGAAAATAAAGAAGCTTTTTCTTAGCAAGACTTAGAAGCAAAACTCGCCATCGCACACATGTCTGTGGGTTAGGTAAAAAGCTGCGTGAAGTTAGCTTAGCATAGCATAGTCTTCCAAACCATAAGACAATGTGATGACAAGATTGTAATGTTGGCAGTTTTTAAAACGTTGTTGATATTGTGAAAGTGAAACGGTCACAGTTTAGTTAGGTCTAGGCACCAAAACTACTTAGATGAGTATAGGAAAATATCTTGTTTTCAGAACTCGTTTGATAATATCAAAAAGTTACACACTAGAGCTTTAAGTTTCGAGGCTAAGAATATGAAGCAGACCCTCAACCCCATCAGTTTATAAAAATAGTGCTGAAATATTGAATGCAGCCTTGAAGATGTTTTGTTGTATGATGTTGTCTGTGTGGTCATTTTACTTTTTTCATTCTGTCTCATTTGACCTGAGCAGAACCAAAGTCCAACCCACTGCTCTGCCTTTGGTCATGATGACCCCTGTGGGTGTCTCAGAGCTTTCTATCAGCACCATGCCTCCAGCCTGATGCAGTTCAGCTCTGCGTCACCCCCAGTTAATATTGAGGTTAAGACATTAATCCCTAAATGTTATGAGAGGGAAGTTTTATCTTGTTAAAATAGAAAGGATTTATCAGACACACTAGTAACTGCTGAGGAGCAATAGACAAACCCTCTTGCTCTGAGAAGAAGATTAACAACAGATCAGGGTTTGTCACTGTCCTTAGAGTCTCTAAACAGCAGGCTATTCCTCTCACAAACTACCCGATGGTGACAATTTATACTATCCAGTCAGTATTTGCTGAAACATTACACACCGTCATCAACACTGCTGTCTCCAACTGGCTGATGATTGCTGAGAAATCCATAGAAAAGATTCTACTTTGCAGCTCATTAGAGAGTATTGCCTCATCAGCTCCTTTTCTTGTATTTGTCATCGTTCACTGTTGGCTTGGACAGTGACAGCATGCTGGCCGGGTTCCTAGGCCCAGATAAGTGTCGTCAGAGTGCGCCTGAGTCAGGATGCATGCAGGGGATAAAACAACAAGTCTTCCCAAGTTAAAATTCCTGTTGACTGTGGCAGAAGCTGCACAGTCTGCTGTGTTGGAGTCCTGTTAGACAAAATAGATATCCCTGTCCAAAACCAGTCCTTGATAGGCATTTGGGCTGCTCCATAGGAATCCATTCACTTCTCAATTCTCTTTTACCTTTTATATTTTTTCAGTACAGTATGACACTCTGAAGCTGGCCCTTTGACTTATTATGGATGCACTGTGAGGGTTTGATCTCTGAAGTTGATAGGCTCAGCCGTTCAACAAAGGGAATACTTCTACTTTGAAACGAAGCGGTAAAGCAGTCTAGTGGGAACAAGACTGGCAGGAAACCTTCTTTTAAAGCAAGAGAGATCAATCCTTCGAATTGTAGCAGTGGTGATGATCACTGGAACGAGGTGGAGGTAACCCCACGGTCTTTCTTTAAAGTCACTTCCTGTCATTTTCACTGGAGCGACACCCAGGACACAGATTATGACATCTAAATCAAGCCCTTCCCCTATAAACGACAGTGCTGGGTTCATGGCAAAGACTTTGACTGAGTTGTATTCGGTGGCATCAGATTACATACATAATTCTGTGGAGAAAAAAAGGGAGAACTGACAGCAGTGGTGGAAAGTAACATATACTATTTACATTTACTCAAGTACTGTACGTAAGAAGCTACTTTATTTAAGCCTGGCCCTGCCCTCCTATGTACTTCTACTTAATTTTCATTTACCTTCGGCACTACGTCCGGGTTTGCGATATATTGGCGGGTTTTCTAATCTTTGCCGATCCAATCAGCAAACAGAGGAAGTGGCTGAGAGCCATGATATTGAGATTGTGCGCTAGCTTGAGTTGTAGTTCTGTGATGGAAAAATAGGAGCAAAGCCATTCGGTTTGTTTTGGCAACGCAGCCGTATGTCCAGAAGTTAAAGTTAAAGAATTTTCTTGGTGGCCAGGATGTTGTGGTCCTCCTCCCCCCGGGTTTTGGGAAAAGTTTGATTTTCCAGCTCGCTCCGTTAGTGAGGAAGGAGTTAGCTAAGGCTAACGCTAGCGACGCTAAGCCGACTTCACGACCAAACGTTAGCGATTGGTTATGGCAGATCCAGAGTTGCTCTTGACAGATCCAATGGTTTTAAACTTCAACAGAGTACCCGCCTTCAAGGAAGTTAACACTTGTCAATGGAGAGTGGCCAAACTCTGTCCAAATGAAATGTACCAGAGTCTGGTAGGACCAGACTAATGTACAAGAGTCTGGTAGGATGCTGAATGATGCTGAAGGAGGCTAATGTACCAAAGTCTGGTAGGACCAGGCTAATGTTCCAGAGTCTGGTAGGACCAGGCTAATGTACCAGAGTCTGGTAGGACCAAGCTAATGTACCAGAGTCTGGTAGGACCAAGCTAATGTACCAGAGTCTGGTAGGACCAAGCTAATGTACCAGAGTCTGGTAGGACCAGGCTGACTTTATACTTCTGTTCTGCTACATCTTAGAGGGAAATGTTGTACTTTTTATTCCACTACATTTGTTTGACAACATTAGTTACAAGTTACTTTGCGGATTCAGGTTAGTAATACAAAATATGACAAATGAATGATGTACTAACCCGGCAGTTTTACAGTTGTTAAAATCAGCTCCTCCTTTATCAGCTGTAACATCAAAATGATTAACACATGGATCCATTAACAATATGATCACAATATTGTTCTGAAATGGGACATTCTGCATGGTAAGTAGCCTAATTTAGACTTTTTGATACTAATAATGTTGTAAGTGTTAAATACAGGAATTTTACTTGTGTCAGATTATCACAACAATGGGTTATATCTACTTAAGTGAAAGATCTTAGTACTTCTTTCACCAACGACTAAGTGCAACTTGTCCTTTGTTTCCAGGTAATGCTCTATTGACCACGGTAGCCTTCAGCATGAATAGGATGTCAAAGGAAACCTGCCACAAACATCCTGGGCAGCCTTCCATCTTCTTTCCTCAAATGTGTCAATTTTTTGCCTTTTTGCTGACACACAGGTCTCCTTGCATTTGCATGAAAGAGCACCTTGCCGATTTATTTTGAATGGGCAGCCATACATTAGCATCTCATTTCTTCAGGGCATGAGTTATCTTCAGTACTGACGGCCCTCCTGACAATTAAAGCTCAGCTGAAAGTGATCCTTGTGAAATATAGCTCTGCAATGAGGGGATTGGGATATTTTAGCGTTTCAGCAGTCAGGAAGAGTTTCACACTTAAAGATAAACTTTGAATGCAAGCAGTATGTATGTGCTAATGGAACGTGGCTGTAGGAGAGATAAGAGAACTAAGGCATAATTATTATTCCTGGAATGGGTGTGCAGAGCGGGCAGTCAAGCTGTCTAACACGCTCGCAAGTGTAAAAATGTTGTAGCCTCCAGTTTTCTTATTATAAGTGGTTTGGTGTAACGGACTTATTCTTAGTGGTGACTCACTACTGAACTGTTTTGGGTAGAACATATTGGGAGCAAAGATCACAAATGATCAAAAACTACATTTATATCAATTTTTCTTTCTTTTACTGCAATGCTTCAGTTAATGCAACCATTATTATTACTATTACACTTTATACAGGTTAGAAAACTATGCTGACACGCCTGAATCATATGTCAGTATGCACAGTTTTTTTAAAATTTGATTTTGTTGATGCTCCTCAAAGGTGATGCCGTGAAGTATATTGTTCCTTTAATAATTAATTAAGACATAAAAAACATTCTGCTTGGAATGATAATTTTCATGTAACATGGATTATCCACAAAAGAAGATCAAGTACCTTTTTCAAAGTTCTTAAAACTGTATCTACTTGTTACCTGAATTTAAAAAATCCAGAATATCTGAATATGTACATACTGTTCATAGCAAACGTTTAACTACTGGATGTCCTATGTTTCCCACCTTGATGAAAGTCCATTTGCACAACATGTGCACTGGAGGTTTAAATTCCCACATTAGAAATTGTTTGGCTGAGAGCAAAACAGCTTTGACTTTACAGCTAGCAAGCCACATAAATCACGTTAAGATGCAATTTAAATTCTTAAGAATAAAAGCAAATCATCAACAATTCCATTTTCATTGTGTGGCTGTAATTAGATGTTTCTCAGTTAGTGACTACACATCCTTCCAGATGTTAAATTGATCTTGTAAACTCAGGTCATGTTGGATGCCTGAATACTGTTATTTATGTAAATGTTTCAGCCAAACTATTATCTTAATCCTGTTTTACAGTGTTTGAGTTATGCCTATGAATACAGATGTGAAATGTCTGAGTGTGTGTGTATGGCCTCAGGTGTGTGCATGTGCAAGTGCATGGGCAAAAGCTGTGACAATGTAACTTGTGCATACAAAATGTGCAATTCATTTTACATATTAGCTGTTAACCAGAGCGGCTGAAACAGGTTTGCGCATGAACGTTCTTTAAACAAATGTATGCTATTTAATGGAGAGCATGCTGGCTCTCCCTGGAGGCTGTCCATGCAATCAGCAGGAAACACATGCTCTGGAGAGAGAGGGAGTGGGGAGGAGAGGAGGGCCAGAGAGAATGTGTCCAACTCTGTTCACAGCTTTTCCATTTTCATCATTAAAACCCGGGGCCTAATCCTGCAGCTACTTTAATCTCCTAATTCTGCACCCTATTCTCTCTACATACACACCTATTCGATTTTCTCTCTCTGTCTCTCTCTCTCCCGCTCCCTCTCAAACACTATCTTTTTCTGTCTGTCCGTCTGTCTCTTTTACACTGACTTAAAATCTTGTGTTTCCATAGATTCAGAGTGAAAGCTTTCAGAGCCCCTTCACCACACACACACACACACACACACACACACACACACACACACACACACACAAAACACACACACACACACACACACACTCACACACACACTTGCTTTGAAATCCTTTTCATATATTAGAGGTTTCTATGCTCATTTCTGCCATTTCCGTGATCCTTGTTTAAGAGGATATACAGCATCATCATGGGTAGTCCTGCATAATGGCAGGGAAGCAGGCATGTGGAGATGAGCAGTAGCGTGAAGTAGATGGAAACATTAGACGACTTGATTACCAAGCATCACATAAAAGAGTGTAGATGGTGCGGCAGATGGCCTGATAGTCCAATCTTTGAGCCAAGTGCCTGGCCTGCCACATTTCTCTGTGGAAAATATGACATGGCCTATCTGAATGCACATTGCCTCGTTGCTGTTTTGCATCGACTGCTGCATGATTGGAACAGCCTCCCTTTCTCTACGTGGGAATTAGTACACACCAAATATAGACACAAATATCAAACAGGCTAAGCCTCCTGCAGAATAGTATATTTAGATATCAATGGTATAGCCACGCAGTTAAAATGTAATACTCCTCACAGCTGATCATTTGAATTGATTCAAATTCAGCCACGTCATTTCGACAGTTCCACGTTTTCTTGCTCCACATCACTTTATATTAATCTCTGCCTTTTGCAGATAGTTGCAGTTTTATTCGTACCAATGGGTGCCCTGCTGACACGTCACCCTGCAGGCCATCTGCTGTCGATATGGAGCAGAGTCCTCAACAAAGAGAATGCAGCTTGACGTGAATTTAATCTTCAGGCATCAGAGCTGTCTGGTTTGTGCTGTCCTCTGACTGGTCCTGTCTCTCTGTGTTTAATGAACCAAGAGATGGTAATTCAGTGGATTCGTGGTGAGATGTGGAGATTTCACAGCATTGAGTGAGCACAAATGAGGAAAAGCATCCTGCTACTTCAGCTCTCCATGGTGTTTTTGAGAGTGTTAAAAAATATACAGCATATCTGACAGTGGGAGACCAAAGCACTGAAGTTGTTGTGAGCAACAGAAATTCTGCTGATGGTAATGATGGAAATGCAAAGGCATTTGTAGAAAATGTCCTTAAAAATAAGATGCATAGAATTCCCTTACTGGGTCAATGTGTAAAAAATAATAATAATGGGGACCGTTAGAGCATTTAGAATGTGATCTGACCCTTGGGGACCGTTAGAGCACTCCGACTGTGATCTGACCCTTGGGCTTGAACACTTTAAAGTTGTTAATTGTGCCTAAAACCCCTTAATAGCTCAGAGGTGAGGAGATAGCACAGCACTAACAGTAGAAAAGACTGTTGACATCCAGAGAGAAAGCTGCCTTTCAAACACCAATTAGCCCTTAATCCTATTTCACCTTCAATGGCATTAAGACCATCCCTGCAGGTCTCTCATTAGCTGCAGTCTTATCTGGACCTCGGCAACAATGCAAATAATCTGGTTTCATAAGTGCACAATTAGTAGATTATTCTTATGCAGTTTCACTTGCACGAAAGCGATACATAAAAAAAATACATACCGCTAACTGAAGGAAGACTTTGAAAAAATACATTTCAATGAGTTTGTTGAAAACCAAATTCTCATTTTGGGTTTTCATTTGCAGCTTCATATGACCTTCTGATCTTCGCCATGTGTAACAAACATCAAACACTTTGCTATCATTTGGAGGTATACTGTAGGATCCCACATGAATTCATAATTAATTAATTTCATCATTAAGTACTCATTCCCATGCTATGAGACATTTCTCGCTAAAAAAAACAAAAACAAAAGAGAGAAGCATTAAAATATGGAAACACTGTTACCCATTGTTATTGTTTAAAAGTGAACATTGAGCCCAAAAGCAGAATTCATGCATTCTTCATGTGGCCTTGGACAGCTCAGCCCAAATATTTTGGAGACAAACGACTGAAACAGGGAGAGATAGAAAACAATAATGCAGTAGTCTCAGAGAATCCTGACCACATTGTCTGAAAATCCCCAGTGTCTAACGACATTATTAAAACTATACTTTCTATATTATTTTCTACCAGGAGGTTCTGCAAGTCCAAATGTGCTTTTTTACTTATTTAGCACAGCGTGGATTTCAGCCTCTGAGGGGCATGTGGATGAGATCAAATAAAAACTCAGAATTGCAAGTGTTCAACATTCAGGGACTCAGGCAGCAGACAGACAATAATAAATAACAAACAGCATTACCAATGGGGTTAGGGAGTCTTTGGATACTGTGCTACAAAAGCTGCAAAGCGGCATTGTTTCTGGCTCAGGAGGAGTTGTGGTGCACTGGGAGCAGACAGTAGTTTCCTCGGCACTACTCTCCCACTGTGTCAGCCGCAGCAGTCACCGCACTCTCCTGGCATGGTGTACTGCTGAGGAGGCTCCTTAACGCACCAGGGCTGTACATCATCATCAGTCCCTGCGTACTGTGTGTGTGTGTGTGTGTGTATGCGTTTGTTTGTGTGTCTTGTCTGCAAGACTCTCTCTCGAGATCCCACAAACTCCTGAGTAACAAACAAACACCGCAACAACAACAGAACCCGCTGTTCCCAAATAATACTGGATCGTTGTTGGCTTCTTTTCTCTCTGCATCCAAATGGGCTGTAT
The DNA here is from genome assembly GCF_013103735.1 of Etheostoma cragini. Taxonomy (NCBI): domain Eukaryota; kingdom Metazoa; phylum Chordata; class Actinopteri; order Perciformes; family Percidae; genus Etheostoma; species Etheostoma cragini. The sequence goes on along the minus strand of NC_048416.1, from coordinate 12,912,750 downwards.
GCAGCAACTGAGCAGAATTGGCAAACTGCCAGTCACATACAGTATTACACTACACCACAATCTCATGCCTAAAAACTTGTCCTGGAAAACCTAAAACTGCCATTCACAAAATAGACTTTACTTATTGTTTTGTTATATGTATATATACATATATATACATACCGTTTAGCATTAGCAACTGAGAAGAGGAGCTAAATATTGGACTAACCTTCATCCGAAGTCCAGAAACATGTCTCTAAATCAATGCTAATGTGTCTATGTGTCTGCTGAATGTGTAAATAGACTGTAGATGTAACTTTTTGCTGTGGCATTTATCAGGTACGGACAATCAAATAGAAGATGCTATTGTGTTGCAGTGTGGGATAATTTATTCAATTTTCAATTACATTTTATTTTTAGTTTCTAATCATAACAGAAGTTATCTCGGAACACTTAACATATAGATTAGGTCTAGATCCCACTCTATAATTTAAATAGACCCAACAATTCCCCCCAGAGCATGCATTTGGTGTGACAGTGGGGAGGAAACCTCGAACAGAACCTGGCTCTAAGTGGGCGGCCATCTGCCTCCACAAGCATAATGGAATGAAATGATGAGTGAGACAGTGGCAATTCTAATAACAGTAAATATAATAGAACTATGACTACTAACAGTAAAATTAAAAGTGAGTGTTGGGACGATCCAGGTGCAACCACAATCCAGGGAAATCTGCAAGGCGAGAAAGGACACCAGAGAAGAGGCTAAGTTAGTAAAATGCAATAATGGGATAAGAATGCATATAGATGGAGAGAAAGAAGAGCTCAGTGTGTCATATAGGATTCAGTGTTTAAGGAGCTCAAACCATAGGGACTAAAAAGTTAAGATATCTTGACCTCTGCTACTTCAATTCCTACCATTCTTTCTAAAGGTCTCTTTTGAGACAGTATTTTTAGTGCTATGGTAGGTCGCTGGAACACCTCTTTTAGTAATTGTAATTTTTCCTCTGAGAGTTGTTATGAATGTGCATAGTTACCAGTGTGGGCAAAACAAATAAGATTGACAGGATTTTAGAGCGCCTCAGTTTTGCTTGTGAATGTCTTTTTTAATTCCAGCAGCCTCTCTAAGGTGGCCTCTCATCTTATTAAGGTGCCTAAGGAATAATTACCTCTAAATTAATTGGAAGGGAAGAACAAGGCACTTCAGAGCGGACTGCTCTTGTGTCATCCATTATGTATAGGCCCTGTGACGGCTTTGAAGTGATCATCACACTGCTGTATTCTTCTCTTAGTGTTTTGTAAAGTCTCTATTATGGCCTGTAGCTGTGTCGCTGTCTCCAGCACATCAAGGTGAGCAGAGAGAGCCTGCAGCCACGGCTGTTACAATGTGCAGACTAAATTCAATTAAAAATACACTCCTAACAGAACACGTTGGAGTTATTGAGATTTAATCAGTCTGTTGCACTGGAACAATTCAGCAGAATGTAACCAATTAATGGAAGGCAGATTTAATGGATTAATGGAGGCCTGAAAGAGCAAAATGCTAATTCTTGCCTTTTGCTCCTCACATTTTCCCAGGATTGTATTTAGAGCTTTTTCATTGTTATAAATATTTAAATGGATAAGATGTTGATATTTAGCTTTCAACCTTTTACCCCGCATTCGGGTACACGCTTCAACACAAAAATCTTGAGTATACTCAAGATAATGAGTAAGACAACAATCTACATTTGAGCGTTCATACCAGGTTATGGTAACAATTAAACAACCTAGTTCTTTTTGTGAAAAAAAAGAAATAAAGGCTTTTTTTTGTGCGTTTTTCTGTAGACATTGTGTGCAAAGCGGGCACTGCCCCAGGTCCCAGACTTTAGGGGGCCCCAAAAATTTTGTTCTTTCCATTTTGGGGTTTTTAGAGGGCCCATGAAGCTCGGTAATCCATCCATTATCTAAAGTCATTTTTTGCTGTACTACTGTTGACAGGCATGCCCCAGACAAACTGGGTTGCTGGCACGTTTTCAAAAGAAGTGTTTTTAAAAGACCTGATTTATTTGTTGCTGAGTAGGAAAAATACTTGCACAGTCAGTACTTCTAATGCAGATGCATCAAGGACTAGATATTGAGCTTTTGCCTGAGCCATCACCCCCCTGTCCGATGTCATTTCACTTTGAGCAGCTCCTCTCTACAGTTTCTATTTGATACGACATTGTCGTAAAATAGTGTCCAAAATTTGTTTGTGCATGTTCACATTTTTTGTCATTTCTTTCTTTTTTTGTCTTTCCAGTGTCAACTAAAATCTCTGCTTAAATTACAGTCTGGTTCTGTACACGCAATAAACACCGCTGCAACACAGGACGTCTCTGGTCCAAGCCTGTGCAGTGAGTCGCTGCACGTCACCTTATATTTCCCAGGACAAAGTCTTCTACACTGTAAACCCAGATTTAGTTATAATTAAACTTTTTGGTGGTCACTCTTTCTTTTTCATGTTTTGTTAAAAACACATGTGTTACTAAATCACATAAGGTGTTTGTAATAATCATCTTAAGTATGTGCACTTAAGTATGCAGCTTAAGTGCACAGATATATATTAAGCAGAGATTATTTAGGAATGGTAAGTTTCTGCATGGGAGGGCCGGGGTCATTTGAACTGTGTTGAAGCATTGCAACGGCTCGTAGGAAAGAAAAATATGAACAGTTTCTGTCCTAGAAAGGTGTGTTTTGATAATGTTCTCTTGATGTTTTGGGTGTGCATTTATGGTATCTGGGATTTAGTTTTCTATGGATGATTTATTGTTTATCTACCTTTATTGTTGCACCATGACCGAGCCTCGGGTGATAACTGATAAGGTCTGGGCAGTGGCAAGGTGACATTTGGACTGTGCTTAAAATGGATTCTACTCTGCCTGCAGTACCAGACACTGGTAAACTACAATGTTCTACACGTATTGTTAGCCAGTCTGTTGCAGTGGAACCAGTGAAGTGAGCCTGTTGTTCTGGCTTGAATGTAAAGGGTATTCATTAATACATAAGTTTAAGTTAGGCACTAAATTCTTAACTCAACATGCTTATATTAGACAATATGACTCCAGAATAAAATGTTTTCATGATATATAAATTTACTAATGATTTTAGGTAATTACTAACGTAAACTGTAGTTTTCTATTATATCAACTTACCGCTCTGTGTTAATACAACTCAACTTGTTAAGTTTCACCTTGTCTAAAAACGTAGACTGTTGAAGGCAACGGTTTTCCACGTACATTTCCAGTAAAGTCAACTAATTTGGGATAACAGTGTACAGAGGACACAAGCCTTCCTGAACCTGTTTATTATCTCAGTGAGTGCGACCTTGATCTCTCGATCCTTATCTCGAGTCATTCAACATTTCAAAAGGCCCATTGAATCATGTCAGTCATTTCAATATCATGGTGCTCCTGCCGTTTTATTTGAGTTTTAGGGCGAGCCCGGATAATTGGATTTTCTAACCTCAGACTGTTGGCACTGCCAGAACGGTTTGGGGAAATTAAAATCTTCCCTGTGCTGTGAATCAATGTGAAACAATCCCCCTCACTCTTAAAATGTGCTAGACATGCATAGAAAAGCAATTAACCCAATGCAGGAATTGATTTGGTCCACTTCAGCTTATCTGTTTTGGCGTGGCCAGGCTTTTACATACCGCTGGGCAGATCAAAGGTTTTTTGTGTTTCAAAACCTGACAACATCCTCGAATTGGCGCTGATTTTTATCTTCACCAAGCAATTACCTGCAATGGTAATCAATGCAGGGCTGCTGTCTTTAATAGTCCGTGGAATCTCTTCCTCTGCAGGCTTTGAAAATTACGGTAATTCATCATCGCGCTGCCAGCAATGCTAAATCTATTCATACATACTGTACACACACAGACACACACCTTCAAGTTGCTGTTGCTACTACGGTGGCTGCTAACGAGCTCTCTGTATCCTGGTAGAGAGGTTGCTAAACGACCTTGATGCCTGTAGTCTTTAAAGAGGAAGCATTTCATCAAAACGATTTTAACCAGGAGTTCGCATATTATCAACAAGAATGGAGGACATTCACAAGTTTTGCATCTCACAGCAACAAATCCACAGACCCACACAAACACAAGCTGCCAACAGTGGTGAAGCATCTTGATGAAGCGGCTGTCCAAGTTTCTAACAATCAAGTTTTAAATCCTAGGGAGGGTGTTATCTAACATATTTTGGCCCCCTATATTCAGTGTCTGAATAGTTGCAAACAAATGTCATCTGAATTCCATTGTAATCAAGAAAGTGGGTTGAAAAAGAAAGAACCATTTGAGAACACTACTTATAAAAACTGGTCTGAAATTAAAATAACAATAAAAGTCTTTATGAGTGGGAGAGATTTGGAGAGGATGGCTTCCGCATGGTAGCTTGTGGTTGGGGGTCAGAGCGGCAGCCTCAGAGAAACTGATGAACTTCAGGACAAATGCTTCTGCTCCAATGAGCTGCAATGAACACATCTGGCCATTCTACTTTTTTTACTCACTCCCTAAATCTTATATGCACGTGCACCAGCGAAGAAAATCAATAACAATCACACCGGTTTCTATCTCCAGGTGACACCTCCAACTCCCGCTAATGTAACATCTCACATCAAGACGTTTTAGACAAACACACAGCCGTCGAGCATGTGCTCAACAGGAAAAGGTGGAGACAGAGAAAATGAAAACAGGAAAACATCTGTGTGACTCCATGTCTGACAGGTTGGATACATTGTGGCAGCGCTGTTCACACTGAGAACAGGACTGAAGGGTGGGAATGGGACACTTCCTCTTCTGCTGTCACAACATTATCTGAACTGGGTCATACATAAACCAGTGACGCTGCAATCTTTTTTAATTATTCAAATTAGTGTGTCATATTGCATTATATTTAAAAACATACCACAAAATGTAAACGTTTAAACGTTTTCATGTGTGGGTGAATTACATCTGGATTCCTGTCCTACTCTGTTTAGTTGATTTGGGCTGAGCATGCAGACAGACACTTCTTATTCTGAGCTCTGTTCCACGCAACAGGGAACTCTATCTGAACAACACCCTCCGTGGTATTCGATAATCTAAACAGATTGGCAGATAAACACTACCCGGAATAAATCCATGGCTCACGATTGCAACATTTTCTTCGGTTCAAGCCCCAAGGGTGAGGGATCAGCTGTGTTTGCATCAAGAGCCCAATTTGGTTCTTTATGAGGCAGATGATGCTGATAAGAGGCACTAAAGATGCCCACAGGCAGTATGCCTGTGAAGATGTAAACTCTAAGCTTCACAGACATACAAACATGAACGAGGGACTTTTAGTGTCAGAACACCTTTAACTCTTATGTTTGGACAAACAGAACAATATTCTTGGCTGGCGCTAATGTGAAAATGACGTCATTGTGATTAAAAGCATCCACATGAGCAGAATGTAGCTTCAGTTCCTGGAAAAAGAAGATTCAAGATCAGATTTAATGAGATTAATGGTGCAGCAACATTAACCCACAGATGGATTTAAAGGAACAATACATAACGTTTCCGCATTAAAATGTCTGTACGACTAGCCCTAATTATTTTATTGATTTGTGTACTTACATTGTCCCAAATGTTTTTTGATGTGTTTCACACATGAC
>NC_048416.1:12818705-12907111 GCF_013103735.1 Etheostoma cragini | reverse complement strand
CCCCCCCCCCCCCCCCCCCCCCCGTTGCTAAACAATAAATCCCAATGTTACAGAATTGTACTCAGTGACAGTAATCCAGTTTTTTCTTCTTTTTTTATTGATTAAATGCCATTTTGCAACACAGTAATCTAGTAGAGACCTAATTTATTGACATGATATTTTAATATTGATCCAGTTTATTTTGATGCTACTATGACAAGTGGCTTATAGCAACAACCAAGCTAATGCGTACAATGACGTTACAACAACTTGAACACGCTAACAAAGTTTTTTGTAGTTTCATTTTTCTGACCACTGTTGTTTTGACTCATTTAATGGTAAGTTAGTAAATTAAAGTTATGTTAGCTGCATTAATGTTACTTGCGGCTATTTCATTACGAAGAAACGGCCTAACACAAATAAACGTAACGTGGATAAAACTTTAAAACATTAACTCGTCCGTATCGTGTTTTCTAACTAGCCAGAAGTCACGTGAGACAAAGTTTCATTGACAATGGTGGTAAACCCGCTACTGTTGGGTAGTTTAATCTATGACAATGTGTCATATCTTGTGTTATTTCTTTAAACAAAGCAGCATGATGAAAATATGAATGTACAAGTTCCCTTGCACTTAAGCACAGTAATTGGAGTAGATGTATTTTTTTTTTAGCAATGATAGAGTATGTTGTAGACAGTCTGCGGACCAGACAATCACAAGAATATTAATATGTATGCTTAGACATGCAGATTATTATATGGGGACACACAGTTGAGTGCCCGAGGGTAAATCCCTCAGAGCCTGTGTTCACTCCCTATCACAGCTGGAGGATTAGAGAGTAGTGAAGTCACAGTATCACTCTAAACAGGCTGGAAGAGTTAATACTGTCTGTTGACCAGGAGACAAACAGAGGGTGAAAGCAGCTCTTAAATCTAACCACAGGCTGTAGCACCTATCCACTGTTTATAGAGACTCAGAGGGACTTGTTATTGTTTAATTTTGGATTTCCGCTTAGGAGTTCTCTTCCGTCACAAAATGCATGCCAGCCCATTTTCTACAAAGATAACATTTACTTAGCTGCAGATGGGAACACGCTGCAATAAATTTCCCATACAGATGGACGGGAAGTATTTGTCCTCATGCAACTCTGCCTTGAGTCGAGAAATCTTGCTGCGTCTATCCCCAGGATAGATGAGAGTTAATGGAACAATTTGTAATCACATCACATCCATCCCATGACAGGTGGCTTTGTGGGACTTTGTTTCAACGCTCTGCAGTTCCATCTTTGCTCAAGAACACCAGCATGTTTCGGGGCTTTTGCATGCCAGTGGGGATGTGTTGAGTGCTCAGATAGGAACTGAGAATATGTCAGATCCTGTGCTGGATCAAAGCAGCCATCACTCTCGCTCTGTCAGGGAAGACAAAATGCAGACTGTCACATCTGGCTTGCTGGCTGCTGGCTGCTGCTGATGTTTCTGCAAAAGCTCAAACACGCTCCAACATCTTTATTATCCCACATCATTTCCTTAAAGTGCTTCCCTGCCATGCTACCAGCACCTCAACTTATCTTTCTTTCTTTTACCACAAGCTGCAGGGCGAACAAAAATCAGAGATCACACAACATTAGTGCTTGTAAGCTCCGTAGAGAGACAGAAGGTGAGTTGAAAGCAGGATGTCGGTGCCTCGTGTTTGTGAGTGTTTACACATTCAGGAATGTGAATATATATACTGAAATTGCCTTTGCCTTGCCAATCAAAATAAGGCCAGGGGTTACTTGAGATAGAAAAGAATTGCTTTGGACGGAGTAAAAGCTCCTATATGAAAACACAAGTGCTCTGTTTATTGAATTAAAAGAAAGACAGCATCCTGACAGCTTAGTGAGTGTGTGTGCGTGCGTGCGTGCGTGCGTGCGTGTGTTTGTTTGTGTTCTCCTGATCTCACTGACGTAGCAGAGTTTCTCCCTTCAGGCCAGGTTAATGTTTCTGTGTTCAGTAGATAGAGCATGTGGGTCATGCTCAATGAGCAGGGAATTTTGGGGGCAGTAGAAACACAGAGGAACACTTTGGCAGCAACATGCATTCCTCTACTTCTCAGTTCTTGCGTAAAATGTTTCTACGTGCAGCCAGAAAACCAAGGCTTATTTCCTGTAAAAACTTTTTTTTTTTTAAATGTTAGATAATAGGAAGGTGACTGACTGCATCTGTCTCATGTCTGAGTAGGAGAATGAAAAGTGTACCCAAGTGATTAAAAATACATTAGTGGGAGCAGGCGTCTCCTGACTTCATCCTCCGCCAATCCCGGGGGTGTCGGTGGCTGATGCATGAAACAAGCTGCTAGTATTTTGTTTTTGTTTGACGCAGGTAGTTTCAGTTCCCACGGGAGGTTTACCGTTAATGATTTAGCCAAGAAAGAGCGTAGGTGTTGGGGTGGGTTGGGCTTAAAAGAGAAGGGAATAAAAGGAAGAGCAGGAGCTAATCATCAAAGGCTAATTAGTCTTTCAAATTTATGCAAGTGTTCAGGTTTGTAGTCTGGAGAGATTTCATGCAATCTGTGCGATTTCAAGGTAACTCAGGCAGTGACAGCGTTGTGAATTAATGTCAAATTATTGTTGCATCTGACTTCTCGAGACCAGACGATGAATTTTAACGTGTAAAATAGAGCTTGAGGCTTAATTAATTAAAGAAATTCAAGGAAATAAAACTCACTTTCCTTTTTGTCAATATGTTCGAGGAGAAACTTGATACCACACTCATGTCTGTACGTTAAATGCTGTATTATGCTGCTGCGGGAGGCCAGCATTATGTGGGCTTAGCGTACCATAATGACTGGAAATAACACAGGTGGTTGTTTCCAAAAGCAAAAAAAAATTTGCTTACAGGCATCTTTAAAGTTCATTGATTAACAAGGTATATCTTGTTTATTTATTCAAAGACGGAACTGCAAAAACAACTATTTTGCGTTTTACTAACTCTTGTGCGTTTTACTAACTCTTGACAAAACAGCTAATGTGCTCATTGCGAAAATGTGGAACTATTCCTTTTTTAACATTCAATAGGAGCTCTTTATTGATATATCAATATGTTTGCAACCTTAAACTTGCTCTGCACCATGTTTCCAGCCCCTGTCCTGAAAGACTTCCCTGTTAATATTTAATACCCAGTTCTTGTATTACTCCTGGTGTCCATTCATGAATCATTCTCAAACCATAAGCCTTAAACCAGGCCTGTTTTCTCTAGATTGAATCCCTGCGCTGCTGGTCACCTTGCCCGCCAGCCATTTGCGCCCTATACCCAATCCTCAGCGGGCTTTATATGCGTATCAGGGCTGGGATGGAGCGTGCCTGCCTGGAGACAGCCCAGTGGGATAGCAGCGTCCACCCAGCTCCAGGCTTTATAACCTCCATCTGTTTCTTGTGAGCGAATCCCAGCTGTGGCGAAATAACAGTGGGGCATATGGGAAAAGCAGCCACCTGATTTAGGAGTCACAACACTCCTTCCACTGACCCTCTTTCCACTCTCCATCGTGCTGAAGTTCCCTGTGCTGCATTTTATGCAGGCACAGTCCTCAATGTCTGGACAAATTTTGCCTTCTTTTTTTTGTATCTTCCTATCACTTACTGCCTCCATCTAGGATTCATGTTTCATCCTCCCTCATCATGCTTCTGTTGCTCTCCTCCATCTCCATCCTCTTCTCTCCAGTCACCTTTAACTCTCTCTCTAATTAGGATGCTGCTCTCCCCGTAGGGCTGAGAGAAGCCCGCCCTTGGGGTTAGTCTCCTCTAACCCTCCCTTTATAGATTGTTAAACTTCCTGGGAGCTCATTTGCTTGCACACATGCAAACCCACACACACATGCACATGCAATAAAGAACTCCTGATCTGCCCCCTTCCCGTTTTCTCTTACTTCTCCTCTCAGTCTTATCAATAATTCAAGCATCACTTATGGTGGCCCAGGCAGGGTGAGGCAGTGGAGCCGGCTCAGGGCTTTGAACAGAAGGTCAGGCCTCACCAGGGCGTTAATCAGATACTTCCTGGTGACCCCTAAACAAACATCTCTACACTGGAACGGCTCTCATTACCCTTCTCCTCGCAGCAGGTCCTGAAGACTCTGACATATCCAGACAATAACACCAAACGCGTTCGCCCTGCCTCAACTGCAGCCCCCCGACCCATTAAGCCAAACACGCAGATGCACACTCTCATAACCTGACCTCAATCTGTTACCAAGCCCCCTGTATGAAGCAGCTATTTCTGTCTCCCACTAATGCCACAGTGTTTATGCTCTTCTTTGTTTTGTCACACCTCTGCGTTCAGACCGCCAGACTGACCTCCGGTGGGTTGATCCTCTCCTCCCCTCCTCACTACCCACTCACCCTAGTTCGTGTACCAGCACCTCATTACAAGAGTGATGGCTCCCTCAAGCTCCCCACCGGGCTGTTCGTGGCAGCCGCCTCCATCCTGATCTGTGGCCATCCATCTCTCTGGCAAAATGGAGAGGAAGGCGGAGGGCGATAAAGTAAAAAGTGGGTATCGTGGCAGACAGATATATTAAAGGAGAGCAATGCATTGGCTTTAAAACCAGACAAAATCTTGTTAAGTCAGTCTTATTGAATGGATGATGGAATATAGTATTTATGTTTTTTCTGTAACAAGCAATTTATGGGATGCCTATAATGTTTCCCTTTGGGGCACTGAAACACCATACATTTCACCTCAAATGTAATGCCTGCAAGCTGGAAAGAGTAAACGTCTGTCTTGCAACCTTTCTGTTCTGTCTGCATTAGGTTTTTGCTTTAAAATGTCGCCATAAAAATGCCTGCATCGTCATACTGGCCAAACAAGATTACTATTCTAATGTTGCTAGCAGCTCTGTGAGGTTGTCTCTAAGCACAGCAGTGCTTTGGGTTAAATGCGAAGATGCTCAAAATCACAATGTTGAAATTCTAAAATATGATAGTCACCAGTTTCATTGACTAGGTTAGCATGCCTAGCAATTGTCAACTATAATACATATTTTTGGTTCATTTTCTCAAGGAGGCATGGCAGTGCTGTTAGTAGAAAAAAATTTAAGTACACATCAACAACTGTCCAACTGTCAAAGGGACATTAAGGTCATACCACATGGTCTATCAGCAAGACTTCAACAGCCAGAAGGGCCTTTTAAACCTCTCCTCTCTCGTCGTCCTTCACCATCAAACCAGTCTATCTAGACATCTAACCAAAGTGGCCAAATATATTGACACACACATAACCCCACCGCAGGCTGCAAAAACATACTTTATCACTGAGGCGGCCAAGCAGGAGAGTGCAGGGCACAGTGTTAGCCTTAAAGTATTCCTTGGGCTTGTCTTTCCAGCAAGATAAAGGATGAAGGGGTTGTCCTTCACTGCATAGTAAGTCTGATTTAAAGGGGAGAAACAGAGAGAAAAGCCAATATACATCTCCCTCCCCTGCTGCTTCTGCTATTGATTGAAGACTAGCAGGGGGAATGAACAGGCTGGCTATCCATTGGTGCGTCATCAAGAGCCAGACGGGAACCTTAAGATTGGAATCTTCTGTGTCTCCAACACCTGAGGCCTCCAGCAAACTAAAGACCTCTCACATCCTAATAAAAACCACAGAGGTTATTTTGCCCTCATTTTTACACTCTCTTCATTTTGCATCCAGTCAGTGCTGTTCGCTCAAAACGACATTTAAGAGCTGCGCTCTCTCGTCCTTTATACCTGACCCCAAGCAGACAATGTCACCACATTAAATATTGGTTTTCATAAATCAATTCCCGCTGGAGCTCATCATTTATTTTTAAATGCACAGAAGAAAAAAACAAAGGCTTGTGAAATTGGATGTTAATTGTGTTCCATCAGAGTTGATTAATAGGGAGGTGTGTGCATGTTTGTTTATGCGGCTGCATGTTGAGTGTGCGTGCGTGTATGTGGTTGCGTGTCTGTGCATGTGTGGACTCTGCGTAGGCTGTTGAACCATAAATCTGTTTTGGCATTGGAGAGAAGCAATGCTGTGCATTTAATGACAGACATCTCTGTCAGTGACTGGAAGTCTGACAAAGACCAGGACATGATTGGCTTGAAAAAATAACAAAAAAAAACACTAAGCTACTTACATTTGCAGTTTAACACAGGCCAACAAGTCTACAATCATATACAAAAGTAAGACTCTGGGAGAGCAAATTTATTTCAAGATTCAGTTACAGGGAATCCGGCCGGATAGCTGAGGTAAAAATTAAACAAGATCCTGACTTCTCCTACGAGGTTTGCCTTCCAGGAAACTACTAATCACATCACACCAGAAGATGATGAATTCCTCCTCAGTGTTTAAAGTGCGTTTTCACAACAGAATCAAAGATGCCCTGCCCAATATAAATCCTTGGCTTGAGAGATTGTCAATGTACATCCTCATCAAAGGATGCAGACTTTATAAATGGGAATGAAAGGTTGCTCTTGAAGGTGTGGTCACTTTTGCTAGATTATTCACTTTGAAAACCTTGATTCTAGGTGTCAGTGCTTCTTCAACAGGCTGAACCATCTCACGAACCAGGCACTATATGACACACAGTGTATGGTTTCAGATCTAAATCTGATTGTTGTTGAGAAACACAGGACATATAGAGAAGTTGGGACTTTACAGAGCCTCCAGCTTGGCTGTGCACTGTGACAAGATGATGTCTTAGGACAGGTGCAGTTGTTGCTATATTGTTTATTTTGACTGTGCTGTTTTGTGTGGTGATAGATTGTCCTTGTAATGTTACACATTATATACAATATTAAAACCAGCGTGTTAAGAGGCTGACAATGTCATGGCATGTTGTCCCTCCTTTCCTTTCTTACCTAATTTCCTTCCATCTCACCACAAAAAAGAACAAAAGTCAGTAAAATATCTGTGAAATATCATTACAGCAGAGGTCACAGTGCCCATGTCTTAAATGGTATGAGACAAATTTAAACAGTCCTATAGATTCCTTTCTTGATCCTCTTTTTACTTCTCAAGCTTACATTCAGTTCAGCACTGTGGGCATTAGGGATTCTCACTGGATGTTTTATTCAGTACAAATCTTGTTCATTTACCAATGGGCTTTGTGTCACGCAGACATAGATGTACCCTTTCTTCAACTGTGAAATTAACACTGTGGGGGGGAAAAAATAACCCTAAAGGGCGTCACAGAACACTGTAAGGGGAAATGTGTGGCGGACTTTTGTGTGCAGGAATGCATGCACAAACAGCATGTCTGTGTCTGAGCAAATGTTGAATGCATGCTGATTCTATTTTGTAATTATAGTGTACAGTATATGTACTTTTGCACTGTGTATACTTTTGTTTTAGTGAGGCCTTGTGTTGTCTTAGTTAACTCTGTGTGTGTTTGTGTGTGTGTGTGTGTGTCTGTGAGATTCAGTGTAAACAATCATCCTGACCTTCATTATGGGAGCAGAGAGCGAAGGCAGGCAGGAGTCAAACACACTCTGCCATGCGGTGCTGGCAGTGATGGGAGGAGGTAGACTTTATTAGCGATTAGTGCAGAGCCCCAGGGGGAGCAAGCTTCAATTACTGCACACAGCGTGCTTCCCAAGCCATCGTTGAAGCCCAACCAGACCTGTGGTAGGCTTCAGTGGAGAGCAGAAAAAGCTCAATCAGGAATGGAGCTGTGATTTTAATTAAGGGTTGTTTGAGGGTAATGCTACAGCTTGTTTCTGGTGGGGAAGTGGGATGTGCATACGGATGTCAACGTGTGAAGTATTATCTACATATTATTTTACTATATAGTTTTTATCCATCTCCCCTCCTCTCCTCTCCTCAGTTACGCTCTTCAGGATGCAAATGTCTAAGTGTCAGCCTGCAGGTTACCGTAGCCTGTGAACGGGCTAATTTCCTGTTTCCATGGTCACAGAAAAAGCTGTCAGTCACAGTATGTCAGATGTTATAAAAGCAAACCATCTATTAAAGCACTCTAACATGCACTGTCTACACATAAAAACATCAACACAGAAAAAGCACGAAGGCGCACATGTTGAGCGCATCTCAGCCAATTTTTTGCAAAGATTGTGATACGGGAAAAAGTTGGACTCCATGATATTTCCTGTTGATGTATTTTGAGTCAAACAGATGGGCATTTTATCAAATAATGTGTACATGTATTCAAGTTATTAGACTCTAGCTTCTGCTGTGTGTTTGGGTGCCGATAAAACAGATACTGAGGATATGAGGCAGATATTTTCACAGCATGCATTGGGACGCTGGAGATGGTTAAGGCATACCCTCCACAAACCGGCTTCCAATGTCACCAGACAGTCCCTTTCATGGAATCCACAAGGGAAAAGGAAGAAAGGTCAACCCAGAAACAGATGGTGGTGATACCTGGGCAGCAGTGTCAAGAGGACAGTCCACAACTGGAGAAGCTTGCTCAGGGCCGAGACGGCTGGAGAATCCTTGTGGGCGGCCTACGCCACAGTAGGGGGATATAGGTGGAAGAAGAAGAAGATACATCAGGACGTAATGTTAATGAAACCACCGGATGCGTTGGTATAGATGTAAGTGGAATATTTTTCTCTTTTTTTGTATTATGTGCTTATGTGCATTAGATACACTTACACAATATTCTTCTCAAAACATTGATAAAATACAGGATCTGCGGGGCTGTCTCTGTCTGAAGGAAACTTGAGAAAACAAAGATGACCGTGCAAAGGTCTTGTCACTTTTTAAAGAAGAAGAACAGAAAGTATCCTGACTTGAAACATTAGAAATTGACGATGGTTTGTGCACGGCCCAGGACAGCAGGGCTCTGCAGTGGGGAATAAAAACCACCCAGAACATCATTGGTGCCCATATGCGCAGCATCAGTAATATTGGTGTGGTGAGGTGATCCCAAATGACATTAAAAGATAATACCCACTACAACTACAGCCTATTCACCCAGCTGCCTTCAGGCAAGCGATACAGAACTGTCTGCTGTATAACATGACTACAGAGCAGATTTTTTCCTCAAGCTGTAAAAACCCTCAACTCATCCCTCACACTTTTTTTTTGTGTGCATAACTGTGGCCCAGTTCCTTCTGTGATTTGGCCCAATCATTAAATATGCAAAGCATGTGGAAACCTTTTTAATTTTTTCAGTGTGTTTTAATTTTTTCTCAATCGCTGAGACATACAGTATTTCTTTAAACCCTCACCCATTTTCTCTCAACTGTAAAAAACAAAAAGCCGCATTCACAGAACACCTGACTCTTCAAAGCAAGCTTTCAGATCATACACACAGCCAGTCAAATAACAAAACATAAACTAAACAACTGGACATTACCTAAAAAATTCCAGGGCATGTAGTAGACAGAATTCTCTCTTTTTCTTTAATACAGTAAACATATTTTGCAATAAAATCCCAAAGTATATCACATCATGTAAAGTGAATATCTTGTAGCGGACATTGCAAGTAGTGCAAGTACTACAATATTGAACTTCTGCATACTAGGCACTTGTAGAGCAATACAGTACAGTCCAACTGCATAAGGCTAAAGAACAAAGAAAACAAAATGAGAAGCACATGACAGTACACTAAAAATATTGTGACGCCACAAAATCAGACATCAACATTCAATGCTCCTGTGCCACCTGTGTTCTCTGAACTGGCTCATACTATCTACAATTAGTTTGATCACCTTAGAAACGTGTGCACAGTTTAGAGTTGTGTGTGAATGATGACAACTGTGTTGCAGATGTGTTTACCTTTCACTTCACATCCCAGTGTGAAACGTGTTTTAGCAAGTGAGAATGTGTTTAGAGTTTGACAGGAAGAGTGATTGATTCGATGAATGGGAACTGAGCACTTGGTTCAGAGAATGGGGTTTACTGTTTTAGCAATTCAGTCACATCTGTCAGTCTGTCATTGTTCAGGCATCATACCAGCTCAAAAATGTTTTCTCAATAAAGTCTGAAGGAAACATTCTTACCTTAAGCTTCCATTTATACCTGCTCAGCTTTCAATCATACCGCAAGATCTTTAATGGATTTTGTCCAGTTGTCATGGAACTGAAGACATTCATTTCTATTTTGTACCTGAGCACTTTGGGGACTCAATGTTGACTCAAAAGTTGAGGTTCAAAGTTAGTTCCTGATCTTTCTGTAAGCTGTACTGGCCCATCAATAGTTCACATGCCCCAAACTTCTCACAAAATGAATCCTCCTTCTACCAAGAGTGATAAACAATATCCAACCATTCATGTCTGGACCCTTTGGGTTTGAAGGCTAAAATAAGGACAAGAGACAAGCACAATGAGCACCATAAGGACATTTCTCCACTGATCCATTAGAAACCAAAACAAAGCGATAAAAACAGGGGGAGATAGACTTAAGGAGGGGAGAGAGAACAAAACCTTCTCATTGAAAGTTGCATTCTTCTTTTGTCTGAATTAGTCCTCAATGGCTTCCTAATTGCAGCTTAAGCAGACACTAATGATAGTCACAGTTGAAGCAATAACTGCAGTTTATCAACGCAATGAGATCAACATCAGATATTACTCCTTGAGGGTAAACAGCTCTTTTTAAATCAGCAGATCTTATTTCATTTTGTCGTTTGTTGAAATAAAACTTCCAAACTGCAGTGAGAGCAGGCAATGAGGTTTATGCATTGCGAGCCAAGTACAACAGCCTCTTTGGCAGCTGTGTGTGCCCTGTCCAAAAGAGGCTCAAATGCAGAGACCTCTCAGTAATCCATAAACATTTTAGACACAAACAAACACACACACACACACACACACACAAACACACGTGCACAAAGAGAGAATCCAATCCTCTTTTTTCACATGGGACTAAAGACAATACGATTAACTCTTGGAAGGGGAGGGCTCTTTCCCTCCTTGCTCCAGCTCATACAGCACCTGAAGGTACCATACCAGTGTCATCCTCTGTGACATCAAAGCCCTCAGCTGACAAATGAAACTAAACCAATAAGAGATACAAATGTGCATTTCAAAATGCAGAGATCCGTAGGGAAAAGAGATTGCCTCTGACCACGGGGAGAGAAAAAAAAAACAAGCCCAGCTATACAGTATAGAACGCAAAATAGCTCCATTCTCCTCTAGCGAGCATTTTCCACCTGGTTAAACGACACAATCTACTTCGATGTGAGCAGAAGGGTGAAACCTGCTCCTCAAAGACGAGACGGATGAGATCAAAGCAGACACAGCGCTGCAGGAGAGCGGTAACCAAGGCAGCACAGGATGTTCTGCCTCGACACAGACAGAGGCCACAGTCCCAAAACCAGCAACTCTTTGTCTTTTTTTTTGTGATGAAATATTTTTCTTTTATTTAAACAATTAACAAACAATACCCTGGAACATAGGAACGTGTCCCAGGACCCAAAAAAAACACAGAGAGGGAAGATGGGGAGGGGGAGACCCAACAAAAACATAACGGCAGGAATGGATCTCGCAGCTCACCAACAAGACACACAAAAACAGACACACACAAACAAAAAAACAGAAAACATTGACAGAGAGACGGACATAAGACACACAGGACCAAACACATGCACAGACAGAAGCAAGGGGGGAAAAACACAAGTCTACAACAAGACTTCAAGGACTTAGCAAAGTTGAGCCAAGAGTCTCATTCTCATTCCGTTTATGCGAGCCATAGAGAGCTCCATATGTGTATAACATCCAAAAAGGAAAGTGTTCATGTACAAATAAAGAAGTCGTGAGATGGTTTCTAAAGTGTTGGAATCATTTTCTGTGCAGCTGTAAGTCCGGCAAATACAGCACGTTTTTGAATTTAAGAGAGCTGAAGGGCTGCCAAATCATTCAGAATCAAAACACAGTAACCGGTACAGTATCATTAATCAAGGCAGATATTTTGGATGCAACGTTGTTCCAAAACTGACCAACAGAAGTGTAATCACAGATCATGTTAAGATATGGTATACCTTGGGATTTTAGTGGGCAGAAGGACCGTTGTCTTAATTCCTGAAATGTGTGTTGCTGCAATGAACCACTCCAGACAGGAAGACTGTCTGATTGCTTCATCAGTTCTTTCGGGCTGCACGCTCATCTGGCTGAGGGTTTGCAGATGTTTTTCGAGTTGGCAAGCATTCGGTGTCGGTTCAGTACCGGCCTAAATTGCTGTGTGACCTTTTGCTCGCCGCGTGAACTGACAAGTTTGTGAAAAGGTTCCGCTCTCTTGCTGACAGATCCCGGGGATAGCTGACACTGACGCACATCAGAAAGCAAAACAACGGCAGAGAAAGGACGAAAGGAAAGTGAGAGGGACTGGTGGAAATGTGGCTTGTTTAGACTTAACAGTGTTTGGTTTCATGTTGTCTTGAGTCATTGAGTCTAGAGTTATGACAGCTCAGACAGAGCATTAAAAGCAAAGTTGTAGCTGGTAATTGGGAAGGGCAAAAGGCTCTCCGTGTGTGGTCTGCCATGTCTCCAGTCCAATTTTAATGAAGAACCACTAAACTCAAACTCAGCTCATTGATTGCTTTCACTCACATCTAACCACGGCTTGTCCCACAAAGATCTCTCTTTTTTTTCGCCACTTCCTTTTTCTCACATCATCACCCACGCCCCACGGTGGTGTGATCGTGCTTCTGAAAAGTGTCAGAGTTTGCTTGCTCTGCCACCCCGTGCCAAATGGCCTCTCGCCACTGTGTTGATACAGACATCAGTGAATGACAGCACGCGGACAGCCTGGGACTGCGCATCAACAATGGCCACATAACACGGAACACCTAATCAGCCTGCTGTTTGAGCAACATGGATGTGAAGAGGGCACTTGAGGACTTTCTGTTCCCAACGCTGTTAACTTTAGTGATTGTCAGGCAGCGGTTTCCCACCTCCGAGCTGCAAACCAACATAATTACTGTAGAAGATCCGGGTGTCTGTTATTTGGGTTCTCTCTGTCCTGCTCCTCTGTTTGCATCTCTCTTTACACGCTCACATTAGCTCAGCGCCTAAAAGTCTTTGTCATTAGGCCTGGTTCCGCTCAACATTCAAATAAACTAAGTAATTAAAGAACCAGTTTGACATTTTGGTAATTATGCCAATCCACTTTCTTGCTGAGAGTTAGATGAGAAGCTGGAATCACTCTGTGCATTCCGTATGAAGCTAAAGCCGGCAGCTGGTTAACTTAGCTTAGCTGGTTAGCTTAGCTTAGCTGGCTAAAGTATACTGTAAAATTTACATTTCAACTCCAAAATCTTTGTCACTGAATCATAATGTATGCCCATGCTGTCTTTCCATTACTGTCACAGCACTCACTCATTCACCTCTGCCACTAGTCCTATTTTGTTTGGAACACAGCTAACAGCCTTCACTCCCCTCTGTGTCCTTTTGCAATCTCATTTTCCCTCTCCTACAGCTGGAACACTTGAATGCAGAACCGCAGCTTTCTCATTCTCGGTCTAGCTGCAGGCCATCTATTAGATCAAGGCTTTTTTGCTTTTTCATCTTAAGACAAGGAGAAGAAGAGGAATCTCACCAGCTCCTCGGCTGAATAGAGCAGAGAGCTGCCCGGCCTTTTGGCTTTACCCAGCGCATCATCAAACGGACAGTGAGAGGGAGGAAAGGAACCAGGGAGATTGAGGAGCGATAGATAGAAAGACAGAGCTGAGATCAGGGTCCCAGCGGAGGCCCACACTCCCACTCTCTCCACACTGATGACTCACAGAAAGCACAACTGCTGGTTGTCTTACCCTCGGCTGAACATTTCTTTCAGCCAGACCGAGATGGAGCACAGAGAAAATCTCACCTTCTGATACGTTCAAACACAAGGTTCGCCGTGTGACTATGCAGCATGAAAAACATCTACATACACATCACACACAGCGTAAACAAATGCCCGTTCAGTTTGGTGTCTATCACGAACAGATAAATGTGGAGCACTGGGACCTGTTTGATTTGTTTACCTTGGACGACGTTATCTTCAACTCTGCCTTCCTAATAACATAAAGGCAAACAAGAGTAGAAACTAAAACCCTATGATCAGCATTTATATGAGGTTTTTGTGTAGGGAAACCTCCCAGAATGCACTAGGGCAAAAGACTCATGGACTTAAATCTAATTTAATGTGTGCTCCCGCAGTGTTAATATTAATGTTTGTACCATTTTATTATTGTCACACAATTATTCATTATGAGCAACTGTCGCCGGATCATGAGTCTCACCAGTGTAATAATTAAGCAACATTATTGATTGATTATAAAAAATAGTTAAGTTAACAAACCTTCTGGTAGCTGCAGTCAGTTAAAACCCCTTCCTTCAGCCTAGGAACGTCCTACCTGAGAAGTCTGCCTTCATTTACCTTTGGTCTATAATCATAATCAAATAAAAATGAATTGATTGTTGTACTCTATATACATCCTGCAAGTAAAAAGTACATTTGCCATTTCTTTCTTGTTCTATCTGCCTTTTAATAGCGAGTTTGTTACGTTAATGTCTTTATCCCAACTAACTGTAACGTGTCGTGTATTTTATCATGTACATGCCATTAAAGTATGAAAAAGTCCCAGTTAGGATCAAGCTTCAGATCATTTTAGGCCAGTTGTTAAAAAACTGTAAAATCCACACTTATCAACAATCAAATCAAGCACACTACAAATGTACAAAGCAGGAGGCTTGTGGGTTATTTAGCTACTATACACAAAAAGGAAGGAGGAAGTTAATTTCAGACGATTGAACTACTACTTTCGCAGTACAGTCATGTGAAAATGGATCACCTTAACAACCAGTCTCATTAGTCCGCCTGATTTAGTTAACGCAGAAAGCAACAATTGTCGCTCATCTCACTACTAACTTCTCCTGAACGTTTTTATAACTCAAACTTGGCTGAGTTCACTGAAACAATACATCAATCTCTAAGTGACAAAACTTTTACAGGCTGTAAACATAAATTCAGCAGTGTTTTGGTTGTAAAACGTTTAGACAACCCCCCAGAGGAAATGGACTTGAAATGTTGCTGCTGCAGTGATGTTGTAATGAGCCTTTGGTGGAGTTCAACACATCTGTCATTTGTCAGCGCCACCACCCATAAAGGTCAAGGAAATTTTTCAGAGTGAGCAGCGTGCTGGCTTTTTAAGCTCCTGCAACTGACTGAACTTGTGGGTGTCTGCAGAGTTGAATGATGGCCCTGAAAACTGGATGGGTATAGACCATTAACTCCAAATGTACAGAAAAGAAGAAAAAAACAGGCTTTAAAGAATGGTTTTCATTCTGGGTAATATGGAGCTGAGCTAGAGGGCTGTGTCCATCTAGTGTTCGGACATGGTAACTGAAATGGCATTTCACATGAAAGAAAATGAAGTGTAAAATATGTATGATCCAGGAGCATGGTGTGGTTTCCTGAGCTGAAAATAAAAGTAGCTGTGAGTAAATGTGTGACTCAGCTCTCAGCGTGACTGTTCTTCCATTGCTACCCAACAGCTGTTCAGTAATGTGCTGATTGTGCTTATATCTAGTCTTTTAATAAGTCACCGAAACAGAAACACTGTCTGGTTTTAACCATTTTATTTGGCATAATTTAAAATCATCTCACTGTTAGTTCATTTATACAAATATGCTTTTGTTATATATAAAACAATTACAAACAGATTTCTACAAATCAAGTTCCCAGTGTAAAAGCGTAGTACCACGCACACGGCAGCATACAGCTCCGGGACACAGTCAGAGAGCCCCACAGGTGTATGTTCCACTTCAACAGCATTATCTGAGTGAAATCAGGACATGGCAAAAAACAAGCTCACGGCAGTTTGACATATTGTGCACTTACATTCAACCCTCCACACACCGATCTGGGAAATTGTCACACATCCTTTGGCAGATCTCAAACCGCATTGCTGTTGTTAAACAAAGTCTCCTGCTCGTGTTGCGCTTCGGTTATTCTAGACTTTACACAGGCCAGGATCTAGGTTGACATAATATAACCCGCTTCAGTGAGTAAATGAATAATTACCATAGTAAAAGGGCTGCCGTTATTACTGGCAGCTGAAAGCACAAATGAGCGATCAGTCATTACTAAAATATTTTATAAAAATGTATAAAAGTCTTCAGATGTGACAAGGCTCGATCCACCAACGCAGCTCTTGCTAACCGTATGTGCAAGTTGTGCTAGTGCCTTGCCCTCACTGCACCATGCAATGCAGGGATGTAAACCACAATCTGTTCAGAGCTACGGGCCACGAGCACTATGCTCCATTTCACAAATGCACACAGACTTGTCGCACAAGACGTCAGTTTAACACCTGTGTCTTACAAAGGGGGCTGTAAGAAGAGTGTTTACTGGCAGGAACAAAGGCAGAAAGCTTCTTAAAAAATTACAAAAAGGAAACCCAGAGATGGATGGACCAGCATTAGAAAGGTCTCATGGCACTTGCATCAATATAATGAGGAGCTCTGACAAAGGAGCACTGCTGGCCTTTGGTTTAGATAAGGCCCCTGACCAAATAATAGGCTCCAAACATATTGTAGATATACTGCTTGTACATGGTAGAAAAATTAAGGCAGATATCACCCGGTGCTTTTCCAAGATGAAATGTTTTCACTAACCAGAAACATATAGGAACAGGAGGTGTATACAGCCTAGAATAAGCTGGTTAAAACCTATTATTGTATTATATGCTAGACTGAATCAATTAGGCAGTGGTCATAGTCGGTTGATCTTACATGTAAAGCAATAATGTAAATGACAAACGGAGCAAATGGAAATGACATGGAGATCTGGTTTATCAAATATGAGTTTTAACTATTACACAAAAACATCTTACTGATCAAATAAACATTAGCTATTACAAAAAATATATTCAACTTTGGCCATAACCGCACTCGTAGGTTAAAAACATTTGAGGACAAAAAAATCATTTACAGAGTAAATTCAACATAATTAGATAAAACACAGTCTTTTACTCCCATCCTGTCAAAAAGTAATTCTTAGGCATGTTTTAATGGCACTCGGTGTGAGCCTCAATAGTTAAGACATAGACAGAAGAGCTGTGCCAGCTTGAGAATTCCTGGACCAGTGTGGGTTAATTTGGCGGAGGCCTTATGACACCTACTCCTCTATTACTGAAGAGCGCAAATGGTCGGCTGCTTTGAATGGGTCAGGCTTATCTTCAAAGGCCTACTGGCTCTTCATCCATGTGTGGCAGTGACCGAGCAGTGCAAGAGGCTGGCAAGGCCGCTTGCCAAACAGCTCTAACATGCCAGACTGAGCACAAGGGAAACTGCAGCTCAAGAGTTTAACCTCTATTCTGTGCATTTTGGTTAAGGGGTACTGGCATTTGTCCGGGAGTCACGACCTCATGTCTGGACTCAAGATGCTTGAAATCAAAATTTGTTCACCCTCTACTTAGCTGTTTATTAAATCTAAATAGGCGAGTCAAAGCATTTTGATGACGTTGCTTGAGACTCATGAGATGCAACCTAGGTGAGAGTATGAGGTAGTCATTATTTCTCCACCTGAACAAAGGCAGATCTCTTCTCTCCAGTCAAACAGGGTAGCTTGGTTGGTTGGTTTGGATGTTATTATGGCTTGTGACAACCATGATCAGTTTTTATAAGGCAAAGCAGAGAAGCTATAAATCTAGAACAGATGTAAAATTGGAGAAAAGTGTAAATATCAAAAGTTAAAATGCAAGGAAAATAGGAGTTGGTCTGTTGCCCCCATTTTGGCATAGTCACTTTGGTGATGATGGCAACGGAGTGAAATCCTCCAGGAGATGAATAAGGAAGAGAGGAGTAATAGAGGAGCTGAAAACAAAGTCTAAACTGCCAGTGGTGGTATGGTGGCAGTCAGATGGCAACGTTTGTTCCTCAGCCTTCCTTTGCATCTATGGATCTCCATCATCCCTCTCCACAGTCCAAATCTGGGAACCATTTATTACAACAGCACACACTTCTTGGCGCTCTTTTTCGTGACTGGATACAACACTGCCTTCACAGCTTCCTCAAACACCCCCCTGACACCATCCTGCAGGAGAGCAGAACACTCCATGTATTTAACAGCCCCAATCTGCTTGGCCAGGGCGTTTCCCTGCTGCTGGGTAGTAGGAGCCAGACCCTGCTCCTTCAGCTTCTTCACTGTTTCTGCATCACCCCTCAGGTCCCTCTTGGTGCCCACCAGCAGGATGGGCACGTTGGGGCAGTGATGAGACACCTCGGGGTGCCACTTGTGCCTAACATTGGCATGGGAGGAGGGGCTGCCAATGGAAAAGCAGATGATGAAAACATTGGTCTGGGGATAGGAAAGCGTGCGCAGGCGGTCATACTCCTCCTGGCCTGCTGTGTCCCACAAGTTGAGGCTGACAGTGCGGCCATCTACGCTCATCTGAGCGCTGTAGTTGTCAAACACTGTTGGAATGTACTCTTCGGGGAAGGCATTGGTGGTATAAGAGATGAGCAGGCAGGTTTTACCGACTGCCCCGTCACCCACCACCACACACTTTATGGTCTGCATCCTGCCTACGACCACTGGGGCTGCAGCACCTGACAACAGGAAGAAAAAAAATGTCACCTGGGTAACTTATAAATGCAAAACTCATGCTCGGCGGGACTAATATAAGCTTTTCAGCACCAGTGATAAAGGGATGAGTGCGGGCCAGTAACTATGAGATAGCAGCTTCTACAGAAACAACTTATCACCCAATTAGCAGACAAGCTAACCGCCGCCAAGGTTAGCTCATCGACGTAATTAACGTCACATAGGTTAGCTCCACTTTCAGCCGTCCACAAATAAACATTGTCTGGAAAGTTTACAGGGGCAAGTTAACCATTGTCTTCGAACAAAGAACAGCTAGGGAATCTATAGTGAAACGCTAGTTTCCCGGTGTTGATTTCGCACTGTTCACTTATGATACTAGGCGTTCCCCCGGTGGCTAGCATCAAGCTAAGGAACTAGCGCGTTTAGTGGCTAACAAGCTAGCTAGTTAGCAAACAAGTTGAAAGTTTAATGGCACGCCACTTCTCAAAAAGGTCTGTTCCTAGCCCAATAACCTCCCACAGGTTACTCGAAAAAATCTATCTCATTCTAATGTATGTCTCAGAAGTAGTTATTTGCTGTAACAGTGAAATTTAAAGGATTTTGTGACTTACCGCCACTCTTTCGATCTCTTTTTGCCTGGTATAGTCAATCACAGCCGCATCCGGGGAGCTGTCCAATACGTTAAAATCGACGTACGGAAATAATGCAAACTGGTAGTTGTAGTTTTATTTGGCCACAGTATTTTCCGTGACACTAGATGGCGATGTACATCCATGTGTTAAGCTGTTTTGCTTCCCTGTGTATTCTGTGTTGACAACTGTCTGTGCACTGCAGACCAGAACAAAGTAGGCTACTCGAAGTTAATGTGTGATACAAAATTCAACTTTAAGATTTGTCTACGAGTGTGCTGACAAAACATTGCTTAGTGTGAGAATAACAGGACATGTTTTATTATTGAGAGCTTTCATTTAAAGTTGCAATATTTTAGCGTAGCAATAGTCTATTAGCCTACACGTAGACAAATAAGATACTTTATTTCTCATTGTACACAGATACGAGACATTGTTGTATCTATCAGAAAAGATATAATTAGAAACGAAACTAAAGTAGGCCTACATGCGATGGCCTCCTTCATGTGTTGTTTTTGATTAACTGATACATTAACATGTAAACAGCCTTTTAAAGTTGTAGCTGGTCGAAGTGGAGCTTATGTTAATTATATTACACTCTTGAGTAGCTGTAACTTTGGTTCATATTTCATATGATGAATGTTAATTGACCATCGATTTATTTATTAGTAGCTGCTTATTATAACTAAATAGGCAAGTCAAAGCATTTTAATGGTGACCTTGCTTAAGACTCATGAGATTCATCCTAGAGAGTATGAGGTAGTCATTATTTCTCCACCTGAACAAAGGCAGATCTCTTCTCTCCAGTCAAACAGGGTAGCTTGGTTGGTTGGTTTGGATGTTATTATGGCTTGTGACAACTAGGATCAGCATTTTATAAGGCAATGCAGAGAAGCTAGTGAGGGAGGCTGTTCCTGAATTTGACCAGTCTGTCAACAATTCAGAATAAGTCTGAATGCTCTGATTTGATCCTTTCTCTTGAACTTGCCACATTCTCGCCATTAAATGCCAGTGTGTCTCTGTATGCATACATACCCCACATTTAAAGGCTGTAAAACAATCCTGTATCCTGGTCCTTATCTTCTCAAAGGGTCAGCACTGATCTTAAAGCCCATTTACCACTTATTCAACTTTAGACAAGTAATTATTCTCACTAAGCCAGTGCTTTCAGATCAATGCAGAATACAAGTAGGCAGCTAAAAGAGGCACTACTTTAGACAACTCTGTCCTGCACCCCTGGAGACTCGTCGATGATGTCAACTCTATACACTGAGTCAGGTTAAGAGGCCAGCACTGACCGACAATCGGACACTCGAGAACACAAAGAGGCACCGGTTTATTGCCTTTCCCAAGAGGTTCTGGCGTCACTGCAGCCTATAAAGAGAGAACTCCCACTGGGACCCTACACCCACAGTCACCCTCCACCCCAACCCTTGCACCCCACTATTCTGCCAGGAGATTCCCCGGGACGTCTGTAGCATTTCCATGACAACAGCCACTGACAGAGATGGGGGTGACTGTGTCAAGAGATGCAGCAAGAGGAAGTTCAGACAAGAGGGAGAGAGAAAATTGAGGGGGACAAGAAGACAGAGGACAGCAAGATGCAAGAGCAGCAGTTAATAAGGAAGAGTGGGGACCATGAAAAGGAATGGTCTCAAAGCAAGTGCTCCTCTGAATATAGACTGAAAAACAAATGTAAATATATATCAACAAAAAACATACTTTTTTAATTTACCTTTCTCAGAGACAGAAACTACTATTCAGAAAATCTTTGTTCATCCCGTCTTTTTTTTATTTATAAATCCACATTATACAGTGAATAACAACCAATGCTATTCAATAAAGTTATAGAATCTTTTGATACAAAATAAAAACGACAAAACAAGTTACAGTAATCATCTCCTTGCGGCCTCTTCTTCAGTTTGTAAAGTGCATCAGAACAATGAGGCCTCTCGACAAGAGGATAAACAGTTCAATATTGTACCGAGTTCAGTTCGGACTGTAAGACAGCCAAGTGTGGAAAACATTTGGAAAATGGAATTTTTTTTCAATGCTTGAGAGATTGAAACAGTTTTCCAAATAAAACATCTTTTCAAAGCACACTTGGCACAGACTAAGACAAGTCACTTGGTTGTGTTCTACAGACGTTTTTTTACTGCTGTACTATTTATGAATAGTAGTAGTAAGATGCGTGGTCTTCTGGTGTCCTATTGCCTGCAAAGGACACAAATGGGTGTACAAAGAGGTAGGATTTATTCTGCTATTGGGTGAAGCACATAAGAAAACGTCTCCCCAATCCTCCCAGTGCAGCTCCCTCTCACATATGTAGAACCTAAGCTCTCAGAACTACATACAAATTTCATAAAAGTTGACCTTGAGCTGACTGATGACATCTGACTGATGACTCACACTCTCAAGTAATACCCACACTGTTGACATTAGACTAAAATCCATAAAAAGGCATGAAAAGTGTGAAAGTGCAAGCACTACATCACTCCCCTCACTTCCACATTGGCGGAGCTGCAGTGGCCCGGGGAATTTTGGGACCAGGTATCCGTGAAGCTGTAGGAGCTTTAGAGCTAACCTCAGAGTTGCTTGTGCTTGTTGTTTTGGCAGCTTTATTTCGGGCAGCAGAAATGACAGCTGTGCGTATGGTCTTGGCGGTGGCGGAGGACGGGCTGTCGGCAGTGCGAGGCAGGGGGGGCACCTGAGTCTCTGAGTTCGGGGCGAGTCGTTTTGACACACGGAGAGGAGTTCCTCTGACAAAGGCTGGCTGGGTGATGCCTGAGATCTTCTCTGGTAAGGATCTGTCTGAGGTCCTGCGGGTTAAAGCAGGCTTCCCTGGAGTCTGTGGCTCACTTCCAGTCCTCTCCCGTGTACTTTTACTGCGTTTCACCTCTGTCTGAACAGCTGCAGGCTGTGTGATAGGAGAAGAACGCATGGATGTGCTGCGAATACTAGACAGCCGGCTGGGAGTGGGTGTGTTAGCAGGGGTTGGGGCTCCATTTGAAGGCTCCGTTTTGGAGCGCACCCTGGGAATGCCCGTGGAATTTGAAGGTCCGGCACGTGACACAAGTCCCCTTTTGGCCCCTATTCCACTACGCACAGGGATCTTCATGGTTCGACTCTCCTCCTTTGATATAGGAGACATTGGAGTTGTCCCAGCTCGGAGGTCGCCCTCCCTTTCTTTCCTCCACTTGGAGCAGAGGCTCGGTGCGGGTCGGGGGAGCGGGGAGGTTGGGGATGACAAGGCATCATAGGATCGGAGGCCTTTCACCAGAGTGTGGCACTCAAGTGTTTCACCAACACGGGAGTAAGGCCTTGGCTTCTCCCTCTCAGAACTTGGCAAATCGGAGTACTCCTCTCGCTGTGATTGGCTGAATTCTGGTAGACTGGAGGGCATCCAGTTCTTCTCCGCAGGTGTGGACGCCACTTCTGTGTTAGTGTGCTTTGTTAAGGCCTCATCAGGCGACGGCACCACACCACTTGTTGTTACGGTGCGCGTCTCACTCACCTGTGGTTGTGACAGGACACTCTCTGTAGCATTTACAGATGATTGTGATTGGCTCTCAGATCTCTGGTAGCTTAATGACCCAGTCCTGTTATTACTGTGAGAAAGTATTCCACTTGTTTGAAGAGAGTGAGATACAGACTCATCAACACGAGAGCTGTTAGATCTACTCTGAACAGGCCGAGTATTGTCTGTCACTGGCAGGCCAAACCTGTGCCTGTGAGTGGGGGTCTGGTTTTTAACACCAAGGGCAGTTTTATCGGTGGGCATAGCAACAGAGTTTGTGCAGGAATCGGGTGAAGATTCAGTGGTCATCGAAATCATGTGTTCATGTAAAATCTCTTTTGGTCTTTCTAGTCCCGTTGTTTTCAACTGGCTGTGCGGCACATAGGAATTGCTCTCAGGCCCTTTCTGCTTGACTGGGAAGCCATGTCCATGCTGAGAGTGACTGAATATGGCAATGTGCGAGTCCTGAACTGCTTCCCGGCTCCGGTTAGCTGCTCGGCTATACTGAGACCTGCTCCGTCCACCCAGAACAGGTTCTTGGTCAATAGGAGAACATGTGCCGTCGGTCTCTGGGGAGCTACAAAGCACAGCAGTGGTCTCATGGTCAGAAGAGCTGTTGGAGTGGTAACTGGTGGAGGTGGGACTGCTGCCCAGCTCAGGGTAGTGTTTAAACACGGATGTGTTGTGGAGATGGGTGTCGTTGTGGAAGTAATGGGAATGCCGGCGAGACTCGGAAGCTCTTAAGCTTCGTCGATTCCAAGTGTAGCTCAAGTTCTTCTCCAGCAGTTTCTCGAGCTCATCTGGGTTCTCTTGACTCTGAGACTCTCTGGCGAGGCTGAGGCCCAGGTCTAGCCCTGTACAAACCGCCAGAGAGCGACGCTTTTCCCCCATCTCACGCTGACGCTCCAGACGTTTCTGCTCCTTCAGCTCCCGCTCTGCATTCTCCTGTAGAAAAGGGAAAGAATCATTCATTAGTGACGCTTAGTGCTGAGTTGAATTTAAACTATTTTTTTTGATAATGTACATGTTTTAATCAACAAATATTTCCCTCAGTGAAAAATGTTTGCTGTTATACAGTGTACAATTGCATTTGATTTGCAAACTGATAACCAATAAACAAATTGTTTAATATATTTGCCATCCACTTTTAGAAATCAAACCTGGACAGCTCTTTGGAAGCGGAGGCAAAACGAATGGAAGACCCTGCAAGCCTCCTCTAGTTTGAAGGTGCCGTCATCTTCACAGAAGAACTCCACCAGAGCCTGACTAGACATCCGCATGCCCTCCACCTCATCCTCTGCCTCCTTCAGACGCTCCTCAGCCACCTGCACACAGGCGAAGTGTACACACAGTCATCTTTTGAAACAAGATATTAGACAACAATTAAATATATTCCAGATAAGTTGTATACCTCTAGGAAAGGTTGTGTATGCTGCTGAATCTCTGCCTCATTATGGATGTTTGCCTTGAGTGCCACCACTCTGCTCTTTAACTTGGATAAGTCTTCCAGCACAGACTCCTCACTCAACCTGCAGAGGAGAGGACACATACAAATATACAATTATAATAGGAACTGTACAGAAAAATCTGTGCAATATTTCTTGAAAAGGGTCTCATAACCAAAAATAGGTAATAAATGAATGCAAATGACACAAAGTTGTCAAATGTATTGTAAAATGGACTCCATCAATTCCTTAGCACCTCGCAGAAAAACCCTCCTGCAGAGCTTAAATATCCACCTGGATTATCTCTGTTGTCATGACCCCCTTTTCTCAAGCAGCTAGCTATAGCTAACAGCTGGGCGCCATGTTCTGATTAAACAATGCAATAGATTTACATGATTTTTGTTTAGCAGCCTGTTGGGGTGTACTGAGGTTATTAAACAGGGCTCGTATATTCCCTCAGACACAGTCCCTTTAGGACCTTAGTTTTGGAAAGAGACGGACCTGGAGGCGGAGCCAACATGGCCTATTTGGCTGGGAAATGACAGTAAACTCTGGTCCTTTTTCACAGCTTCCTGTGGAGACAAGCACAAATGATTATCCAGCTATTGTTTCAAAAGAAGCAGCATGTCATTTGCAAATGTTGACAAAATCATATGCTTGGTGGAGCAGTTGAACTTGAGAGGATACTTTTTTTTCCAAAAACTTTGTAGTCAGAAATGATTGTTTCTCGCATAAAGTGTGCTAAATGTAATTTTCCCTAAATGTTACAAATGTTTTTACAAATACTTTTACCCAACATACATCCTCTGCATTATGAATAGTGTTCAAATGAAAAGAAAAACATTAGATGACCGGCACATACATTGCTGTGTTCTCTTACTTGCTGTGTTTACTCTAACTGGGTTTTAAAGGATGTTTTCTTTTCAGATCTTACCATAGCTACAAAATGCAGCAGATTCATGCCCGGCTTGTTGGCTTTGGTGTCAGCCAGTTTGAGCAGCGACGAAATTCGGAAACCAGCAGCATTCCCTGCATATCCACCCTAAGAGGCCACACGCAAGGTTACAATAACACATACACACACACACACACACATGTGACAACTTTAAACAAACAATGATACAAAACCCAGGTGCACGGTCAGAGCGACGCCCCTGAACACACACCCAGACCCCGAAAGACAGGTGTATTGTGTACACAGATAAAAGGACTGACTCTGTTTTGTTGGGCTAAAGAAAAGAATAGAAATAAAATAAAATAAAGACGCACTCACAGCGTTCATATAGTTTCCTGCTTTCAGCACCAAGCGAAGGATGGAGTGTAATTCAGGACAGCTCAGCAGTTCTAGGAGAGAAGACAGGAAATTCATTACTGTGCTTCAAGGTTGAGGAATAAATAAGGATGGATGTGTATGCAGCAGACGTCAAGGCCTAATATGAGTCAGCATCTTTGAAGAACTGACGCTCAAGCTGACTGGAGAACTAAAACTTGTATCTCAAAGATAAGTAGGCTATTCTGATTCCTCATCACATTTGCATTCTAGGTAAAAACTTTACCACTCTATACCAATTCTAGGAGCCTTGAAAGGAGACCTAGATCTTTATAGCGGTGGTGTGCAAAGCTCCCTGCTGTTAACTTTACCTCTGGCCGCCTCCCTCAGACATCTGGCTGCCACACAGAGAGAGGTCACAGCAGGGTCAAACTCTTGTTGTAGGATCATGGCGTCCAGACGCAGCCGAAAACTAATGGAAGAGGAAAGAGGGTGAGTAACCGTCAGGGGGTGAGTATCCGACGGTGGAGACAAAAAGACACTCCTGATCAATCATCAGTTAAACAAGGGCATGTCATCACAAAGGGAAGCATGTGAGTAAGGGCAAGTGTCACGTAAAAAATAAACAAGATAAGGGGGAATTTTCAAAAAGTTGGAATGTGCAAGGTTTTTTTTTTCTAGTCATTTTATCTGATCTATGACCAAAAGTACCTGGGGACTTCCACCAACAGCAGCAGGAAAAGATCAGGCTCTCCCAGCCAGCTCCGCTCTCCACTGAACCTCCTCAGGCGGGACTCCTGAAAGAGAACACATGCTAAGTCGAATCTGGGAAGCAGGTTCGATTGAAAAAAATCAACATGCCGTTAACAGTCAATCCAAGTCAGCGTCAATATCTTTCAACGTGATTCTTCTCTGGAAACAGAGCACATCATACGACTGGGTTCATTGGCAAACGTTTGATTACCCTAACCAGAGCCAGATGATGAGTAAGAGAAAAGGAGAGGCGAGGGAGGGGGGTTGTCACTGTTGTATTTGTATGCCAAATAAAAGCCACTTTACCTCATCGTTGTCGGGCAGCAATTTGCAGAGCTCTGTGAGCTTCTCTACTCCGTAACGGCCCCCAGCACCGTGCTTGATGTCCTCAACTATCTCCTTAGCAGGCCTGCAGAAAGATGACAACAGACATGGTTTTTTTTCAGCCTGACGCCCCACGAAGAGAACTTATATTTGTTTTGCTTTAATCACACAACGTTCAGGCTTATCCCAATCTTATCAGTGAAAGTGTTGGGGAAAGAGGGTTGGTCGACGCCACACTGGCGACACAAAGTGGCATATCCACTTGGCAAATAGAAGGCAGACGTGCAGAGAAAATATCTGAAAGGCCTTGAGTTGTCAAGGTGAAAGAAGAGAAAGTGAACTGCTTCGCTGTTTGACCTCTGACTTACTTTCTCTAAGTGACACATCTGTCCAGCAGTTTTCCATTATCCCCACCTCTCCCTCCCCTCCCCCTCATCTTACAGCCCAAGCACATGCTCATACTCCATTATGAAATGCTTCTGTGTGTGGCTTACTCTCCTCATTCATAGCTCAACATTTTAGACACAAATGGTTTAGGGTCTCCCTATAAAGACATACAAGACATCATCTTTCTTCTTCTTATAATCATTATATTATCTCGCTTTGAGAACGGAAACATGGTTTTACAATCTCATTGTGTGCTGTGTTATCTGTCCCGACTAGTTCTATTGACAACAAAACTCTGAGAGCAATCATCTATAAACAGAACTATCACACGATGAAAAGATATTGAAGTGACTACTCAGACACTGACAATACAAAACCATATTTTGTTTAAACTACACCCACAATTCAACAGTAGCTCTGTCTGTGTTTAGAACAGCAGGCAAATAAGCTCCCAACAAGACAAATGTTTGTGTGCACAGGAGGCTCGTTTCGCATAATGGATTTCCCTACAAGTCTTGACAAATCTGGTTTAGAAAAGAACCGCTCGTCAGTTGAGTTTCCGGGAACAATTCACACATGGCGGCATGACAATAAAGCAACTCAGCACTTATTTTCCATGTCTGTGTATGATTATATTATATACCTGCAAAGGTTGCACAGGTCATGATTTTTTTCTAAATGAGAAAGTTTCAGACATTAAGCTGTATGCTTCAACAATTATTAAAACAGCCCTATTCATTTCAAGAAGGGCAGTTTTGTTTGAGCCAGGCAAGCATGCTAAACAGGCTTAAGGGGATGGATGTATGTGACAAGCCACCAGCGGGGACTCTCTCTGTAGGGGGTAGGTTTATACATTAGAAATTCTTTAAGGACTTCAGCAGGTGTCAACTCTGACTCCTCTGGCTTTATCAGGCCACCCTCCTAAAAGAACCCCAGACCTGCTGCTCAGTTTGCACCCCCCCTGCACCTGTCCCCTGCAATATACTCGTGTCTCCTCCCCGACACCAGACATCCTCTCTCCTGATGAGACTTCACACTTCTGACACACACAGACACCTACCCATCTCTGACATATGGCCACACACTTCAGTTCAACTACCACTGAAATACTATTCCCTAGGGCCCTGCTGCTTCCTGCTCTTAAAACTACTTCCAGTTTTGATGGATGGTGACCTCCTGCAAATGTAGACAAAAAGGCCAAAAACGGTTCAAGTGCAACACATTGTTAACATGACGCATCAGATCTCTTTAGGGGCCGCCATTGTTGTTTTGAACAAACAGTCGCCCAGAACACCCTCCTAAATCACGCCCATAGCTACCACTAGCTCCTCAGAGGACGTTGATTGGTCTGAACCGCTGGTTGTTCAGACACAAACAGATCATTTTCATTATTGATTAGTCTCCCAATTACCCAAACCCAAACCCACATTGAATAATTCACAATGATACAAAACCTAAAAAAGCAGCAAATCCTCCCATTTGAGTAGCCAGAACCTGCAAGTCTGGCCACTTTTTCTTAAAAAAAATGAATTAAAAAAAGAACCAATTATTTAAAAAGAGTTGCAAAAAAGAGACACATTTTCCATTCATCCACTTATTGATAAATCAACAACTTGTTCATGCTCTAGTTAAGAAGAACGAAGCTTACATCTTGAACTGGCGTAGAAATATTCCGATGTTCATACTGCGTTTGGAGTCCAACAGGGAGATCTGTAAAGAGGGGAAGGAGACAATTGAGTGGAAGGAAAGTGCAAGATATCTCACTATCTTTAAACAAGGCTGACAAACATCACCGCTATCCTCATGAGCTTACCTCTTCTGAGCTGTCCTGGGGGGATCTGCAGCGCAGCAGAGCGGACCGCCGTCTCAGGGTGCTGGTTCTGTCCTGAGGCTTATTGTCCCTCTGACCAAACAGCTCATCCAGAGAATGGAGGTCTATGGGGAACTCATCCTCGCCCGAGGCCGCCCCGTTCCACACACTCTTCCTCCCTTCAACCTTCTCCTTGGGGATGCGCTCCCAGTTCAGCTTCCTCAGCCGACTCCGACGGGCACTGTCCGTCCGGCTAAAAGGCGATGAGGACCCAGGTGGAGGTGGGGGCGGAGGAGGAGGTGGAGGCGGAGGCGGAGGTGGTGGAGGTGCCAGGGGAGGCGGCGGAGGAGCGACCACCGCTGGACGCGGCTCCATGGCAGTCACTTCCACAGAGTCAGGGGCAGGGGCGGGAAGGGCAGGCTGTGTTCCATGAAAGGCACGAGATTCCTTGATGGCCACAGTCAGGTTGATGAGCATAGAGGCTGTCTGGGTTTAAGACGGAGGAAGGGGAGATAGCGAGCGAGCAGTCTCCACACAGTCAGGGACTCCTTTCCACTTTGCAGTGAGCTCTTGTTCAAAGGTCCATCAATAGTTCCTGCCTATAACAAGAGAACATAACATTTTATCTTAGTGTTATCCCGGAATTTTGGAACAGCAAGCGAGTGTAAGTG
This sequence comes from Etheostoma cragini, assembly GCF_013103735.1. Classification (NCBI taxonomy): domain Eukaryota; kingdom Metazoa; phylum Chordata; class Actinopteri; order Perciformes; family Percidae; genus Etheostoma; species Etheostoma cragini. Next base: position 12,877,858 of record NC_048416.1, on the reverse strand, counting down.
AGGAAGATGAGCTCACCTGAGCTAGTCACCTAGCCTCACTTCTCCTTTCGTTTGCATGACTCCGGTACATAGACTGATAGAGTTAGGGCTAAAAATGTGACCCCTGGTTCAACCTAAAGTGGAAGTTCAAGGCGTTTTTGGAAAAGTACTAGCTGAGTAAGATTAGCTCTCCTCCTCTGTAGGCTGTTTCAACAGCTTGTCCCATCCTGTTCAGTTTCACCTCACTGCATGCACACACACCTCTCCCTTCTAATTAGATTACATGGAGACCCTACAGGCAAGGATATGCATGATTAACCACAGATATGAGAAACAGAGGGTCTGCAACTTCAAAAATCATGAATTAAAATATGCTTTCCTCGTTATGGGAGGATCAAATCTGAAAGTCATGGTTGCGCATAGGCTACTTGAACCAGCAAAGCAAGTTGTAAACAGGATTAGTGATCCAGTATGATTCAGAGGTTTCAGGTGTCTGGTTCAAGTAAAACTCTTTAATCATGACATGGCTCAGCATTTGGCCCAAAACACATCCGCTCGTCCTCCTCTCTCGCAATCACAATGAATCACAACTTATGGGAAACTTTTTAGGGATGCGCGTGAATGCCAAGCTGCACGAGCGCGCTGAAAAAGCCAGCGCCGGTGATCTCACCCTCCATCATTTAGAGATCTGTATCTTGCTAAGCGAAAAATCATTTGATAAATCTTGTTGTTCAAGAGCTCATATGAAGGTGGAAGAGTCCAAATCTACCTCAGCTATGATGACTTAATTTAGTTGACATTTTGGTTCAAGTTAACAAAACTGGTTCTTATAACCCGGTAGTTTATCCCTGTGGACTTTAGGTTCACCTCAAAATTAAAAGATATGCCTTAATTAAAAGTTGACAAAACTTTGTTCAAGTCATTTTCAGTTTTTCTGAATCAGGACAACCCAATTAAGTTCTTTAACTTACCTTGCGTTAACGGAACTGAGACGTAACCCCACAAACACCGACAAAAGCTCCCGGTTTAACTGTACAGGAGACTTCGATAAATTTCAGCGTCAATCCAAGTTTTTGGTTTCCTCTATCTTCTTTATCCATGTGAATTGTGCCGCTCCACTCGCTGCAGTCCTGTTTTCCTTTCTCAACTTGCAGGGAAACTTCCACAGTCTACCAGGAACGCGCAGACGCGCGCACCCGCTCGCTGATCCGCTGGTATCCTCCCAGTTTTCCCAAGGGCGAATTTAGGGGTTTTCAGGTGGGATAAGGCCAAAAATCGATGTTATATCCACTTTACTCCACTTTAAAATGTTATTATGGGACTGAGTGTCTGGTATGTTTGCCATTTTGAAAAAGAAAGTATTTCAAGTATTTCAACACTCAACACAATTAATAATCAGAATATGTCAACTATAGTATTTTCTTAACATTTAGAGTACTTGTTTTAATGGCCTTGATACGGCTTGACGTGTGCCATTATTTTTCATGTTTGTCCAGATAAGATTGTACATGAAAGCTGGCTGTCCGGAGTTGTAGTGACAACCTGAAGTCTCTATTTCAGGCTTATCATCACAGTGGGCAGGACTCTGATCTGTAATTGGTGCAGAAGACCTTGATCAGGCAAAGAAGAGTATGCTATTGAGAACCTGAGAGAGGGAGCAGATGGCTATCAGACATGGGAAATGATGTCCACATCTCCTCCCTGAACCATAGGTGAAAGCCAAGAGACCAGAAGTCCCTCCAGGGTGCTGAAATGGCCCAGGTGCTGGGATGTAGACCCATAACACAGACCTTTCATCCAAGGTGCTGGAGCGACCCAGGCCCATGTCACCTAGGGCTCCGTAGTCCGGCTCAGGTAGCCCTTTCACAGGCCACGCTGAGAGGCAGTCATCATCACTTCTGGTTTCTGCAGTAATTAGTGGGTTACGACCCGCAAGATCTGGCTATTGTTGTGTCTGTGCAGCAGGGCATGTTTTAGTGTTCCCGTGCCAGAATAAACTTCTCTCAGGAAACTTCACTTTCTATTCAGTTCCTCAATTCTCAGAGTACAGTGCACTTCTCAGAATACAAGGAAATGCCATGGTGAGAGACAGCAGCTTTATAGTCCATAAAGGCCCTGAACAACCCTTCACAATTCCATATATTATGCCAGCATTCATGCAACATGGACAATGGGACTTTGATTAATGAATAGTAAGGAGTTAACTTGGCATCCCTAACTTGTTTTACCAAGACAGTTAAATTGCAAGGAGACAAAAAAGTCTGTGATGTGTTTACAGGCCCGCTCCCAGCCGGTACCCCCCTTTGCATAACAGTGAGCTTGAATGTGAATGAATGTGCATTAGGGTGCTCATGTGTGAGATTTGTGTGTGCACCTGAGTGAGTGCGAAGGGGAATCCATGCATTCAAGTTAAATTGTGTTGCATAGACATCAAGGATTCAAAATGTCTTAAAATTGGTAGATCATAACCCTGACATTTGTTTGATGTTTGCTAACTTTTCCCTCAATAGAGAAATAATATAAGGTTTAACAACAGCAACACGTCTTTAGGAGCTCAGCACCTAGTTTGGTTGGGTAGTTGCAGCCATGCATCATGTGGTAGCTTTTCTTAATCTCACTTTGAAGTCCAAGAGGGGTTACGTAAAGGTGAAGGCCATTAGCTCCCTCCTCCCCTAACATACACACACATAATCGTAGCTGCACACACACGCACGGTCAAAAACACACAAAAATGACATTTGTTTGGCACTGTACTTTTGCCACAGTGATCAAGTCCTATGCAGTGACCTCTGCTGTAATTGCCTTTTCACACTGCAGAAAAATGTATCCGGATGAGAAGAAATCAATACAATAGATTATTAGCCCAGATGTCCCATTTTTGTAGAATGTAAAACTGGCTGTAAAACTGTTCCGTGTGAAATTATTGATATAACCGTATGGGGGCTTAGTGGTATTCTGCCAGTCTGGTCAGCCACCCGGGTCTTGGCCATTTCCATGGTGGAGTAAATAGGTCAGAATGACTGTGGCTCTGCGGGGTATTAAACACAGGATGGGTGTATGTGTGCTTGAAAAAAGGCGACACATACACACACACCTGGGTCTGATCCCAGAGTGGGACAGGAGGTCTGGGGAGGTATTCCTAATCAAACCCAGCTTCCTTAGATCTCCTTTGGTTTCTCAGCTGCACTCAGATCAAGTTCAGTTATCCAGAACAGCCTGAAAAAGATCTCTGGCTTTGGTCAGACCGCCGGCCTGATAAGGAGAGACAGCAAGAGACAGACAAAACAGACCCATTCTCAGCGTCTTTCCTCTTTTCCAAAAAATCTCTTGCACACAAACATACATTCACTTACACTAACTCATACATGACTGCTCCAAATATGACAACATAGCGCATATCCACTCCCGCACATATGTTATACATGGGAGTAAAAGACACACACTGGTGCTGCACATTGGGACTTTAGGGGCTCACAGACAGGACATGATACAAACATTATGGAGACCGAAAATGAGAGGGCTGTGAGACAAGCCACGCTATGAAGTACTAGCTGTGGAAGCTTTCACTTTTTGTGGTTTTCATCTTTTTGCAGAGCAGGCACGTGTTTAGACGCTTTTTTCTTGCTCTCTTTTTTAGGAATTTCCACTAGCTCATGCTTTATTATCAATCGAGAGAGTCATGACCAAACCCTGTACCTCGTTGTGTTTTTGTAGACCGTGCTAAGGGCACAGCTGATACTTTGCTCTGTTTACCAAGCTGTCTACTGTCACAACAGTTTTAGCAGTGGAAAAGTGTGTATGCGTGCGTGCGTGTGTGTCAGCAGGGTGGCAGGGAGACTGAGGTGCTTGTGGTCAGTTGTTGTCCTTGGGGGATGGGTCTACCATGTTTGTCTTTGCACATCTGGCCACTAGAGCCACTTCCGAATCCAATTAGGATTTCCTTAGACTCAATAAAGGGGATTATTGGCCTGCAAAAACACTAGCCCTTAGTCGCCTTCCTGCCCCAGCTGCTACGGTCATTAAACTAGCCAGAACTACAGTCGCACTCCACTAGAGGCTCACAATGACACAGTGACATACAGCGACTTAGACAAATCAGTCCTTTTCTTCCCCTCCTTTTTCCTGTATCTCTTTGTCTCTTTTTTGTGAAATGAGAGACTCCTCTCATATTTGATTTCTGCTTTAGAGTCTCCTCATATGTGAAATTAATCAAACGCCCCATAAATGATGTCAGCCAAGCAATGGAAACTAAATTTCTCCCTGGCTGATGAGAGACCACAAGAGTCTGTATACCAAGCTGTGGTTGGGCACAAAGCCCTGGAGCAGAGTGCAGGGGAGCTGGGCTGTGTAGATAGGGGGTCCTGAGCGACTGCTTGTGTGGCAAGAGTGATCACACAGTTAATATTCAAAGGGCCAGGTCTGTTGTAAAGGAGCCACTAAATAGAGGTTGACAAAGCGCGTCGTACAAACAAAGGCTTCTTCCTAAGTAGGCTGTGTATTTAGCACGATGGGCAGTGAACGGATGGCTAGGGTGGTCATGTATGGAGTCTATAGTGAGTTATTAAAGCAGGGCCTCCTGTTCTTCCTCCCCCACCATCCCAGTTAACTCCAAACCACACATTATTCATTTCACGTCTCTCTAGCTTTAATGCATATTAAAGACTATTGCATTTTGCTGCTTCAACCTAGAATTTGGTCATTAAATACGAACTGCATTGTTTATTTTACCTGTATTGCATAAAACCATACAAATAAATCAATCAGACAAAACTCTATTATGTATTTCCCTTGGGTTCCATTTAAGTATTAATTGTAATGTTTACGTGCTTCACATTGAGTAAAGCCTTGCAAATTCCCTTCTACATCACCAAACACGCTCAACGTGCACATACACACAGTTACCTCAACCATCTAAACCTAATTATTCTCCCCCTGCTTCTCTGTGCCAACCAATGATGTCAGCCAACCCACGGAGAGACAGTAGGACTGTTGGCTCAGTGAGGAGAGGAGAGGAGAGCTGAGGAGAGGTTAGCAAAGAAGAAAAATGTGGGGGGGGGGGGTACCCCTGTAGTTTTGGCTGGCCCTTGTGTTGGGGCTGCAAGGATTAACCAGCCTGCTCTGCTGCTGGACCCACAGAACCAAGCTTCCTCCTTTCTGCTCCCTCTTTGGCTCCGATATACATTCAACCAACACATTTAAGGCTGAAAGGAAAACACGGAGTAATTATGAGAGAAAGAGCCCAAGGAGACTCCCTCTGGGATTAACCTAGCTGCTACTCTTTTCCCATCATTTCCACTGGCGTTCACTGGGCCTGTGTTGGAGCAGTCATTCTCACTAAACTGTTGCATAACAATGCGGCCTGCATTTTGCTGCAGCACTGGAGCTGTTGGTAAAACAAGGCACCCTTGGGCCCCCAGAACCCCTGAGCCCGAGGCCCAACGTTTTGTGTTGTGGGTGAAGCTTTGGAGGCTGGAGCTTTGGACTCTGGACATTTGGGGCACACGACAAAGTGGGGACACACGTCATAGTGGAGGCAGGAATTAATGAGTGAAATGTAAGCGCTGAAGAAATAGTTTGACATTTTCTTTAATAGGCTTAATAGCTTTCGTGCCAAGAATTAGTTGAAAATATTGAAACGACTCTAATGTCTGTCTGTTGAAAATTAAATCAGCCGTTGGCCAGTTAGCTTATCTTAGTATAAAGACTGGAAACAGGTCAACACATTGGTTGGCACATAACCACAGATTTACACAGATTGATTTCTGTACATAAATTTCGAGTTGGTGGTAGTTCTTTTGGTCGGAGCCAGGCTAGCTGCTTCCTTCCTATTTTGGCTGCTGGCTATCACTACATAATAAGAAAGTAATTTGAGGTGTATTGATCTTTCTCATCTAACTCTGAAAGTGAATAAGCATATTCTCCAAAAACTCCAAAACCTTTCCTTTAGGTATTACTGAGAGTATGAAGTGTTCTTTAACACGAGGGCCCAAAGCAACAGTAGTAATTGTCACTTGTCACATTGTCATTTAAAACGACCAGATGATTTCAAAGCCATTAAAAGACAGGGGCAGAATAAGGGGAAATGACTTAATGCAGGTCAGATAAATGGGGAGACAGCATGCGGTTCATTCTACTCTCTGGAAATCACGTGCAAACGCCTCTCTCCCTTCCTTCCTCTCTCCCTGACACATGGAGATCTGGCATGTTTTGGCAGAGGCAGAAAAGACAGGGAACAAAAGGATGAGTGACAAATGCAGAGTTGCGATGGCCAGCTGAGTTATTTGGTCAAAACCCAGTAAAATGGAAAGACAGGCTGTTGCTAGGCTGTACTGTGAGAAAGAGCGAGCACTCGGGATGAGCTCACTAAAAACAACCAGGCCTCTGTTTACTCACACAGATATATCACTTTAGAAGCACTGCGGTCACCACCAATTAGTATTAATACCCACTGTTACCTCCCATCACTTTCTTTGAGCCTTCATTAACCACTTAACCTGTTGAATGAGATCAGAGAGGCCGAGAGAGAACATAAGTAGTAGTATGTTATGGATGGTAATAAACACTGCACATGGAAATTTACTATGCCACGAATATATGAAAATGCACGGCCTTTTCTGTTTCTAAGAACACGTTTAACTTAGTTTGTTACGTATAGCTCACTCAAATATAACACACCCTATTCAAACAGTTATGACATGATTCACTGTATGTAGACCTGTTCGTGCAAATGTGAAAGTGATTCACATTAGTTTAATAATGGTAAATCAAAGGTCAAAGGAGGGTGTCAGCATGGCCTCTCTGCCCTTGACAACCAAAGCAAAACACACCAAACACACAGAACTCACACCCCTGTTGTCCTGCATAATTCTGACTGCAGTGGATTGTAAACACAAATGGTCACAATGGTCAAACCACACAAAAAATGATAATCAGGTTCTGCATGACCTGTGAACTGATGAAATGGCAATGACTATGGATGCAATTACAATCACTTTGATATCGTTATTCTCACGGATTTTGTGAATACCATTTGGAAAGTGGACAGTTTCCATTTTAGTGCACCAGTGTTCACCAACCTTTTTATGATAGTGATTCTGACAGTATTTTGCAAGAAAGAGGAAATTATTTCAGTAACTTTCCTTGAACTGCCAATCCAACATTCACAACAACCGTGTGCAGCGGTGAGGAAGGAGCTAGGATTTCTGTCCCAAGCCCTGTTCATTTGTTAAAGAACTATTCCTGTCATTTCTTATGTGAACAACTGAGTGCAACACTATACATGTCTTAAATACTTGCCTTTATCCCCATATTTTAATGATTAAAACATCAACAGCTACAAACACTGCCTTCTGTCATGGGCGGACAACACAACGTACAAATTCGTTATTTTCAGTCCAGTCTCATGGTAGTTTGGGAAGTGGTCACTTTATTTATCTATTGATTTGTGTACAGGTCACGTCAAGGTCACGTCACTAATTTTGTGTGTTGATCAAAAATTTTGAAGTAATGTATTTCAATGGGAAGCCTATTTCGTGATCACAGAACGATTACGGTATTTGAGTAGTATTGAAAAGCAGAAAGTCGGCCCAGGGAGGTTGGTCAGGGTAGTGGACAACACAGGACTTTCACCCTGGAGACCGGGCACCGTGTCCCACGTGTTGCAGTTCCTTTCTGTGTTATTCCCTTCCTAACCAGAACTGTCTCGTTGTTGTCTGTGTGTCCTGTGTGTGACGGTTCCTTTCCCCGTTCTTTTTTTCCTAACCACCACTGTTCCGTTGTTGTGGCCGGCGTGTGGTGTTCCATTTCCCCGTTGTTGCTTCCCCCAGAGACTGTGGATCGTGGCCTGGTGCGAGTTGCTGTCACCATCCCACGTGTGGCATTTCATTTGCCCGTTGTTGTGCCTCCCAGAGCAGCCCAGTGTCATGGCAGTTCGTAAAATCATGACCTGTACATGAAATAAACGAGAAAATCGTGACCTGTACACAAATCAATAAATCAAAATAACGTGACCATTTCACAAACTGCCGTAAAACCGGATTATTTTCTAGCATAACGCAGCTCTAATGTGTAATTGGTTTTGGTATTTTCATGTAACTTTTTCACTTTTTTTCAAACCTTTTAAGTTGGATTATTAACAATGGAGAAACATTGAGCAAACAATAGAATCCATTTCATTTATTGATATACCGTCTTCTAGATAATATTGGGCAATTAAACAGAAAAAGTTTTAGGTATCAGTTGAAACAATCCTACTGTGTAAACTGGAGAAGTATCGCCCAGCCCCGAGCAGCTTAGAAAAAAAGATCTATGCGTTGCTGTTTACCCCTCAAGTGTAAACCACAGCAGCCCCTGGCTCTGTGTTGTGAAAATGTAGAATGGTCTCTAAAGGAAACAGGCTTTAAAGGATTATCTTCGGCCGGGCTTAGACAAAAAACAGAGAGAGATACCGGAGAACAAGATAGAAAGTAGAGTGAGAACCGAAGAAGAAGAAGGCAAAATAGAGAGTGAAAAATGAAACCTGTTAAAGATATGTGTTAAATCCCTAGAGGCCAATGTCCTGTTTTTAGAGCCCTGAGGTTAAGGTCAGAGGTCACAGGTTAACCTCAGGGGTTATCAGCAATCGTTTGGGTTAACAATTCTATGAGTAGATGAGCACTTATCGTTAAATGGATTAACTTAGTAAAGGTATTCAGGCCCATGTTCCATGTGCACACAAGAGCAAGCACACATCCACACAAACAGAGCGTTCACATTTTTGTGCACATATACTGTACATTGGCAGAATTACTGGGAATTGTATTGCTTGTTGCTCTGGGTGTGGTTGATTGTGAAGCTGGGGTGTGAGAGGAAGTCAGTGGGGAGCAGAGGTGTTGAACCCTGTCATCCTGTTGTTACTGATCACACCTGCCTGTCGTTACCAGAGAGTGTAAAGAGTTGCTGTGTTTATATATTGAGACCAATAAGATTCATCAGTGAGGAACCACTTAATTATACCATAACCCAAATAGGGCATGGGAATAACCTATTTCTGACTGACCTAAAGGCTTTGCACAGTACAGCCACAACAATCACCCCCTCGTGCAGTACACTTCACCCTTTACAGAAACACACACTTATGTGAATGATAATGGTGGAGCCCCTTTCATTCAGCATGCTGGGGGATGTACTACAGTACATTCTTATTGGTCTAACTGTGACCTTAGCAGGAGGTGTGGAGGAGGAGAAAGACAAGGAGAGGAGGAGTATGTTAAGAAGAGCGGGAGGGAGGAGAAGAAGAGGGTGGCAATGTCTTTAAAAACAAATAAAGCTTTGGCTCAAATCTGTGTTCTCCACTGGCCTAATTACAAGACACAGAAAAATGTATTCACTTGTTGTGTCTTGGTTTTTACAATAAATCAAAGTTGTTTGTTTATGTATTGAATGCATTTGACTGAAGCTTGTTCCTGTACTTATATGCACACTAATGTCACTACACATTGCGTACCCGCACGGCCGCTCTGTCCATGTAAGACATCCCTTTCATCATTGTTTTGATTCTTGTTGCACAGGAGACCCCACAGTGAATTCTGAGTATCTCTGGGAGTCAGACAGAGCACGCCTGATTACGTCCATACGACTCAGTGACAATGTTGTCATCAATGTAGAGAACTGTGCCATTATGTGGTACATCAGAGCTGCAGGGTCCAGGGGCACAGATCTGGGCACAGAGCAGTTCTTTCACATGAAGGCCCTTTGAACCCTGACTGACATGGACATTCCTTTGAAGTTCTGTGGTGAAGCCTAAACGCCAAAGCTGATTTAACGTGTTGAAATGGATCCTTTGTATTCCCACACGATGAACACAGATCTCACATATGAGGACACGTAGCAAGCATCCACCCAACCTCCTGTATGATATGCCATGTTGTTGTTGTTGTTTTTCACTGATCAAAGCAAAATGTATAAAGGAGTGGCCTATACAAGGAATTGTAATGACATGTTGGAGTCTAACGCTAATTCTTAGCCTATTTCCCTCCAGGTGCTCGATATGAGTGTAAAAACAGGGGAGGGCCACAAATTGTGCAGCCACAGTGCTCCACAGGCCATAATAACATAGTGCTCCCATAAAAATAGCTGATAAGCTGAGGGTACTTATTACAGCTGAGCTGACAGCAACGATAAAGTCTACTATACAGAGCAGTGTTATCTGGTCTTGCTCTGGCAAGGTGGATTATAAATAACCAAACAGGACAATTGCAGCCGGACAAGGCATTGAATATTTTGTATCATCGGTAAAAGACCACAAACATATTGGGAGATGGTAACAATCAGGCAAATTGCAATGTCCTACACATTTATATTGACTCCCACATAACCCTTCATCCAGTTGTCCCTCTTCCACTCCCATTTCCCAGGTGCACTGGGCAGGTCTTCGTCAAGCAATGCTAATTATGAGCTAGTGGGTTTCAACATTGTGTATCACACAAAGGGGATTTGCTCCAAACAATACCCAAGCCCAAAAACATGCCTGCACCCACTGCACATGAGCTGGGACGTCTGAATTACTGGTGAATACAATTACTGGTTATGTCACTAGATCATTTTTTTTGTCCCTCCATTTGACAATAATAATAACAGAAGCATGACAACAGCTGGCCTAATAATAGCGTTGCTTTAGAAATAATAAAACTAGAATAAAATATCAGACAACTGCCAGATAATAGTCAAAAAAGTAAAACATGTACACAATGAAAATAATATAGCTAAAACAGTAAAGTCTATAAAAATGTTCAAAAGTGACAATTGCCAGCCAAAGCCCTTTAATATGGCTCTTTAAAACCCATACACCATTCATTTTTTATCTATTTTAGATTCCTTCAATCTCTATCCTATTATCTATTCTCTGCATCCATATGATTTACTGTATGTGCCCATCTCTCTTTGTAGGAATGCGTTAGTTCCTGTTTCTGTGGCTAGCCCCTCAGCCCCGAGATAGAAAGAGAGTTACTCACCCAGACTGTGGCAAGCATGGCAGCAGCACGACCACAGGTCTCCATTGTCCTTCAGTGTTTCTATTTTGTTTCGGCCTGTAAATTGCCACACTTCAAAGTGAGTAAAACATTTGGGTCAACATTTGTTATCTGTCCTTTCCATGCTGCTGCTGCTAATATATTATGTTCTCATTTAGAGCTGCTGGAACAGCCAACATCCTTCAGATCCTTCATGTGGTTGTGTTTTCATCTTATTTTCAGCAGAAAAATAATGACCCTTATCTGGAACAAACACACTCTCTTGTAGTTGATTCAGTGCTCCAATCTGAGCCAATATCATGCATATAACATGCATTTCCCCTCTCGCACTCACCTCTTGGCCTTCAAAGCCTCAACCAACAGCCTGCTGGTCCAACAACAATATGTGGGCAGGCCCATAACTATATCTTACGTTTTGAATTTCAAAACATTATATCAAGTAACCCACCTCAGATACAGACTAATGAATATTGCCTGGCTATGCTGACTAGCTAACAGTTGCTAGCCAGCCTACATGAGCCAAAACGTTAGCTACCATTACAATTCTCCTCCTGTCCCAACCTACTTAATTGTCCTCGTGTTATCATGACAGATATTTAGCTATTGTCAAACAATTGTTACTATACTCCAATTGAATTGAGAACATGAACACGTGAAGATGAAAAGAACTGCCTCAGGGTTGGAATAGGATTAGTGTTAGCTATAAGCTTGCGTGAGCTATAGCTACAGAGTTGAGTTAAATAACAGCAATTAAATACATGTGACATTGCATAGCACAGGTGTAAATAGTAACATTAATAATTGGATGCTATTTCTTTTATGTGTGTCAATTCCCGGGCCAAGGTTTTGTGTTCAGTCACTGACCTGCTGGCTTACTGGGACACAGAATGGAACACAGCTATCATTAATGATACATGTGCATTACCAAGCGCTGTACCCGCTGAAACAAATCAAAATGTCTGCCACAAAAAATGCTTATTTATGTTCTATTGATGACGGCCTTCATGCCACGCTGCAGGCTTATTGAGTTCTTGTTAACTAGTTGTATATTAGTATGTAATTAACTAGAAAGTAGACATTTAGTAAGTCATTTTAAAATGATTGGTGGTTAAAGACTTGGAGTCTGCAACTCTTTGGCTGTGATGTCAAAGGTCACCACCCTATCCACTCTCTCACTGACCTTTGTTTCTGCCTCAGCAACCCCTGACCTTTCACCCCCATGTTTCTGTCTCCCAGGGCCTGTCTTTAGGGAAGGACCTGGAGCTGTGGAGAAAGTGTTTAAGATCTTACAAGTGTACAGGGGGTTACATTTTTAACACATGTAACATTACATAGAAGCACACTGATCACTTCGGATTCATTTCGGATGTCAGCCACACAGGGGTACTGTAGATTCATCATAGATAAATACAAGTTTAACATTGGTTGTTTTCACTTTCATTCATACACACAGCAAGACAAAAGTGCACAAGATTCCTGTAATTGTTTTGCAAGAGATAACACAGGAAAAAGAGAGGATGTAATCATCCAAACCTGAACAGCTTGCAGATAAATAGAGGAATTATTCACTTATATTGTGACATTCCAGAAAAGAACTATCTCTCTGTGGATGTTAAATAAAGAGAAAAGCTTGCCTTGCTCGCACAGTAGATTTCACTACCCTCTGGTCCCTTTGACCCTTAGCGCTTGGCCACCACAGCTACTGAATGCCATCCCAAGCTGTCTCTTCGCTGAGTAAAATTACAATTTTAACCTAGAAAACTAGTATAAAAATAGAACACACACTTTTCCTAAAAAGTTAAATCTCATAAGATCAACAATTTACTTATTTTGTTGTAGTAGGTGACTACTGAATGTTCTCTTGGTTTGTTAAATCATGTATAATTTGATTTAGGGTGTGTAACTTTAAGTAGATAATGATATAATAACTGTCTGCATGTACTTAAGAGCTCAATTTGATGTCAGAACAGGGTGTGATCAGTGCACATTCAAGGTGAGAAAAGCGAAAGTGGTCTTGTGTTTAAACCATTTAGCCCAGTCCCACACAGATTTCTGCTTCACTTCCTTATTTATATTTACAGTAAAACCACAGCCTTCACTCTGTGGGATCAGCCCGTAATTCTTTTTTTTATGTATGAGGAGGAGATCAGAACAGCTACAATAGTGGTCAGCCATGTACTTTGTTATTATGCGCTCCCTGTTTATGTAAATGCATAAGTGTAAAATTGTCTTGGGGGTGTTTTATTGCACCCTTTGGCATGGGCAGTGGATTTGGTGGTCGACAGGCTGCAGTTACGCCTTTTCCTCTGGAGTCGTTCCCTGTTCCTTCCACAGCCGTTTTGGTCCAACCCGTTTCCGACCTATGCTGTGTACACACAGATACAGACACAGAAAAAACACACAAATTGGCCACACATGATTGCAAATGTACACTCTTACATGTATAAAGTAACACACATATATATAAGACCACTTTAAGATCCAAGCTGGTATATGAAAAGACACAACCCTGAGCAAAGTTAGATTTAAGTGACAATATTTACAAAATGTCACAAAACCTTTCCTTCATACACACACTCAAATCAAGTGTGCATGTTGAAATGAGTCCCGGTTTCCACAATATTTCTACAACTTTTTGTGTGCGTGTGTCATATAAACAGGATACATAGAGAGGAAAAGAACAGGGTGGGAAAAGACGGGCTGAGATTGGAGGTAAACTGTTCAAACAACTGTATGAAAAAATAATTGTACAATTATTGTACGAGAGGAAATAGTGAATCCCCACATGGGAGAAAGTCCAAATAAACTGATCCAAATTAAACTGCTACCTAAGAGTTATGGCCGGGAGCTGCAACTGGCGATGGAGAATGATATAATAGATTAAACAAACACCTTAGAGTTCAGAAAACCAGCTCTGGGCTGCTACTGCTTATTATTATTATGAGGCTTATCTCCTCAAAGTTGGTCTAATCCTTTATTGTGGCATAGTGTGCAGTTACATAACTTGGAATGGCATCAATAAAACAGAGCGGGAAAAGTTCTCACACACAGTAGAAGGCCATAATAAATTGGCCATGACGTATGAATCTGCAACGTCTAATGCGAACAGGTGCAATAAGTATATAACTAACTAGTACAGTTCAAGCAAATGGGCTTCTTCTTCAGCAGCTTATACAAAGGCAACAAGTGGAGACCTTTGGTTTTTAGGGTGAACAGTGGTGTATTGTGCCCTAATCCTGGTGAGAGCCTGATTTCTACTCTCTGGCCGTGACCTTCTTTCTGAACAAATTGTTCCCCCCACCATGGCTGACTCACAAGGTACCTATTACACAATCAGTGGGAGGAAAGGGGCTAGAACAGGGGAGTGGGGTAAGTGATGGATGATCCACTTTTCGGGATAAAAGCTTTCACAAAGTGGATGACTTCTGCGTTAGAATGAGACACAACACCAATCCTATTTGCTCAAGGCTGTCCACAGCAGGTCAATTATGTTGTAACTGTCAGTGGTGAGGAAAACCGTTTGAATGATGCCAAGTGACACCGAAAGAGGCAGAAACTCCTAGGTGAATGACCGTCTCCATTAATCTAAAGAGAGAGGACCATCATATAGCCAAATGACTGTTTTATTTGGTGGAATCAGGGTGTGAGTACTTTAGGCCCACAGTGCAATCAACCTGAAATCATAGTGTACAGTATGTACACTATGTAATTATAGGTTAACCTCTGACAGCTTATTTAGTGTTTTTCATGTAAGTTTCCACCTCCATTAGATTAAAAAAACAAAGGGATGGGCCACAACATGTGCTCTGTTTACAGTGGGAAGGAGGAGAAAAGTTACACAGGAGTTGTGAGCACGTTCCCAATGTTTTGTAGGGGAGAGACGCCTGGTTGGTGCAAAGTCAGCTTCATTTTTGGATTTGAAGCAATAAAACTGTAAAGGGGTGTAAAATAAATGATGAATATATATAAGAATGACTTAATAACACTATAAAACAAACTGAAGATGAGAGATGCAGCTTCATTTTTAATCCGCTCAAAGTGTTTTAACAAGCAAGTAAAAGAAAATGTCAGAGTCATAAAATTAATAGGAAAGAGCTGAAGGATGAAAAAGATACAAATTGGTTACAACAGTCAAAGTAATAAAAGACATGAAAGACAAGCCATTTAAGAAGGATTCTGCTAGTCTCAAGCTGTCTGATCTACAGCTGCACACTGGCTCAGGGAAGAATATAACAACATCAGACAATCAGCTGCACAACACACACTCACATAGGCAAACAGGAGAGCCTGTCAGATAGTTCAGGACCCCAGCCAGTCGGGGGAAGTCGCCTCTAATCCTTCCCCACCCCAGACATCCCGTCTCTGGGATCGCACGCCACAAGATGCCCTTCAAGGTGGATCTAAATGAGATCTGGCAAAGCCAAGATCAGTGGAGTTTTCCATCCGAGGAGACTTTTTACATGGTAGATTTAGTCTAAACCCTTTGAGAAGTCACACATTCACCATTCAAGTGCACTGCAGTGTGCAACATATCCAGTGACATCCTTAAAACATTACTAAAAGAAAAGTGATGGGTTTGAATAGCAATGCACTGCTCTGTTGGAGCAGTAGGAAGAAGTCTTGGTGAGAAATGCAGGTCTGCATCGTCGTGGAGATTAGGCCGGAGGTGTTTGCTGTCGTAACTGGTAGAGATTCCCAGAGGGTGATTAAAAGCCAGGATCAGGATTGGAAAGGGTGTCAGTCAACCGGTGTAATTGATAGCAGAGACTGACAGCTGCTGTCATGAGAGGTGTCACCTGGTCCTAAACACTGCCCCTCTCCTCCTCGCAGAGAGAGGAAGAAGGATGGACAGTGGAAGAAGAGGAGCGTGCTGGGGGAAACAAGAAGGGTCAGGGAGTCAAAGGGACGACAGGTGATGAATGCAGAAATTTGAAAGAGGGCACCAGGCAGGCCCTGACACCTTCACTGCTAACACCAGGCCTGACCTGTCCTGTCTCTGCTCTCTGACACTGGTGGACACAGGAACAAGTAGGGTTAAACCTTGTTATGTGACTTGAATGATGACAAAGGATGATTTTGATGGGCCATTTTGTGTTTTGACCCCCATCTGGACTTAATAGCTTTAAATGAATACCCCTGGTAGAGATTTGCGTGAAAGTAACCTAAAACAGAGACGATCTGTATTTTTCCACCTGCGCTGAATAACTTTGAACCAATAACCCGAGAGAGATGAGTATCAAACGTAACTTCAAACAGAAACAAACATTTCACAGCGGTGCATTTTTCTACATAGTTTTGTTCAGACACAACTTCCAACCACAAAATGTCTGGCTATAAAACATCAGTCTGCACCTGACAAATGTCTTAAATAAAGGCCAGAAGCATGAATCAAACTGTTCGGACCTGATGATTACCCTGGCAAGCAGCTAAAAGTCCAATATCTGCCTGCCTGGGATCTACAACGTGCAGTTTGTCTTAGCACACAAATCCGATTTTAAAGCTTCACACATTTAAAAGTGACAGTACACTTTGTCTCACTGTGTTAGTGTGTCAACATTCACAGTAGGTGCGCTGAACTGTGCTACAACGGTAAAATTGTTCCAGAGGAAGTGCCTTTGTTCTGTCTTTTTTTCTGTCTATCTTGAAGAGAAGCATGTGCTTTGCTGCAGGCCATCCGGCAAAGCAATAAAGTGTTGCACTCATGCAGTTGGATTGTTGTCTACTTTCTGCCATAAGGTCTAATCTAATCCATTTTGCCATTTTTTTTTAAATCACTGAGTTCTGTATGACGACAACTGACAAATATAAGAAGCACATAATCTATCTACTGGTTCTTCGTTCCAAGTTATGATTTCAAGAAGGAAAAGTCTAGCAGATGCAGGGTTGTAACTGTTTTATTGTGTAAGATATGTATTGGAAAGATGCACTCCGTGCAGTTGGGTCAGTTATCATCATCGGTTAGGTCTTGCCATACGATCATCATGAAGTGACATTCAACTTCTTCATGAACTTCCACTTGATAATTGTCTAATTGTATCCATAAAATGAAAGAAATACTTTTTTAGTATTAGGACTCATTGATCAGTATTAGCCTGAAACTATTGATGGGCAGCCTACTGCAATCCTTGATGCCTGTTCCAGATGTGTGTCTGAGTAAAATAAAATTACCTCATTACAGTATAATATGTAACTCTGGCTGAGCTCATGCACTGTAAGACATGAACAAATAACTCCCTGTGTATCCCAAAGCGACCCTATTCAAGTATCTAGGAAAGTGTCCCAAAACACTTCACACAATGTGGGTCAACAGCTTGCATTGGATGTTCTCCTAAAACGAATGGGCTGAAATAATGTAGGCCACTCATTTTGTAGCAGAATACTTTGGCCTAGCAATGAAACAGCACAACAAACTCCCAAATATCTCCAGGCTATGCTGAGAGTTTAATAACAGCTAAATTGACCTGTGAGTAAATGAACCTCTTGCTCTCATGTGCTTCCTAAAATAGCTTGTGTGAAAGCAGGGTCTATTGTGGAGAGCTGCCACCGACCCTTTAGGCAGGGGAAGATGCGTTCACCCTGACCGCCTTCCTAGTGACGGTAGCCCGCACAAAAATAAAGCACGTCAGATGCAATTGCCATAGACACACGGTACCCATGACATCATTCTGTGCACAAGTGGCCACTAAAGCAGTGTAAAGAGCGAGAGTAAAGGAGAGGAACGTGTGGAAGAGTACACAAACCCTGCACCCTGTGCATGCTGTGAGCACACAGAGCAAAGCCAACATGAGCAATGATGTCTATTTTTCCATAGAGGGACTATGGGAAAAACTGGGATGCAGAAAGCAGTACCCCCCTTTTTATCACCTTCATGGCAAACTGGCACGTTAATGATGATCACTTCACGGCCACATCCTTAAAATTGACGTGTGTTAAACAGTTAATTAAGGATACACTGTGTGTTATGGGGGAATAAAATGATGACCTATGTGGCATATAATGCAGGTTTCAAATGGGGATAGACTGAGGTTTCTAATAAACTTTGACATTGGCCAAAATGCTTGTAGGTTTTGTTAACAAACTGAAGAAGGTGTTCTTTCAGTGGTTTTGTGAAATGTAAAACAATAATCTAATAGTTGAATACACAGACATATTATATAACACAACCCAGGGAATCCTATTGCCAACTACAGACAGATAATTATATACATGTGGGTCCTGCATAAATAACAAAAGGCAAGAGAAGCTGATGCAAAAGAAGGCTTAAAGGCTTTTTGGAGGGATCCAAAACTCTTTCTTTGAAATAGGTTTTCAGAGGTTGCCCTCTGTTGGTGATCATGAATCTTGCATACCTTGGACAGAAGCCATCCACAGATGACTTGTATGCATGTCCTGGTAGGCCAAACAACAGATTCCACACACTAATGTTATAAACAGATCAACAAAATAATTATAAAGAGGTAGAGGTCATCAAATGGCTAAATCATTTAATTGAAAATACAGTTTGCCCCTGGACACTGGGATAGCACAATGTGTAACACCATACAACACATTGATAATATTCATAAAATGCAATATCTAGGAGTTAAATTGATGAATTTGTCACTGTTCTGCTTGTTTCAAGGCTGTTGCAACACAAACAGCATCCGCTATAAGATATTTTGCCTTGGTGACCTTCACTACTGTCTTGCATTGCTTGTGCTGTTTCTAATTCCCAGTGAAGGATTAGTTACTTAACTACAACCACAAAACTACCTGCTTGTTTTGGTGTAAACACACCAGACATTAAAGTGCTGGACCTTAACCTACATCCTGGACTACTACACCTGTCCATTGCACATAGGCCCAATACATATTTTTCATGCAGCATAATTTTTCTTATGTTAAACAGGTTATGTGTATATATTTGTTTCTGTATTTATATTATATAAATGTTTAATATGTACGCACCAACCACCAAGGCAAATTCCTTGGAAGTATAATTTATTCGTCAATAAACCCTTTTCTGATTTCTACATGCAGGTCTACAATGGCCTACACGCCGCATTTACTTTAATACTTGTACCAATTCATGAATGCATCGTATGATTAGCTATCCTACATTATTCATTCAATCTTCTGCCTTATTGACTACAGACTTTGACATTTTATTTCAGACATAGAGTTATTTCCATGCTGTCATCGAGGAGAAAATAATCCCATGAATCTTTGAAGCATATCACAAATCACTTGCACTCTGTCTCACTGCACCACAGTGTTCTTCCGCGCAAGATAATTTGGAATCGGTTTATTTCCCATGATGAAACGTATAACGCACAATTAGTAAACAATAATTCAAATCTGAATCCCAAGAATTATTATTTACTAATACGAGATAAATTTAAATGTTACATTCGTGTTTCCTCGTAATGGCGATGAGCGGATCTAGTTTCTCTAAAAAATGAGTTCCACCCATTTCGCCATTTTACGTTCCATAGCTGCTTTGTTGTGAAGAGAAACCAGTCTGAACCATAAGCAACGGCACATTTAATGCAAATTAAAATCTACGTGTTAGAGATTGTAGCGAGGTTAGGGGGTTAACGAGCTAAACTGACGTTATGCATGGATTACTGCTAGATCTTTGTTAAGCACTGTACGGGAAAATCAAAGATTAGGGTGACGTTAGCTGGTTAAATTGACGTTACTTAGCTTGCCTGGCAACGTGTTTGCTAGTCAAATACTGCTCGTCGCACATTTTTTTCTCTGAAACTGTAGTCTATCCGAAGACACGTTGACGACCACAGTGCAAGACACGAAGACTGAGGAGATGGCGACCTCAGTGGGAAACGTGGCTGACAGCACAGGTTGGTTGATTTTATTTAGCCCACGTAACATAGAAAGTAAGCTGTGAAGACTTGTTAACGTCATGTTACAACATTAGCTAGCTAGCTTGCTAGCTAAATGCGATCAAGCTGTCGGCTAGCAGGCCGTGTTAGCTAACGTTGATTAAATGAGTGGAGCAAATGCGAAGTTAATAATCTTTCAGCAATTTAAAATTTTGGGTGACATAAATTACGTTAATAAGCATTTGACGCCTTACTAAAGCGTTAAACACGGTGATAGTTGCAACGTATGCCCAGTTTCTGCCTATTCTTGCTTCAGTCTCAGGTTACTAAGCATAGCTAACGTTTTTTTTGTAGCTGGTTGTAACTTAGCTAGCGTTTATGATTCTCTTAATATAGTTTACGAGTGACAATTTAACGGTTACGGGCAAGTGTATACACGTTGTATCAACGTTAAACTGAACTATACACCGGTATGTAACTTTTTTTAAAGGATTTTTCATAATGTTTGTTTGTAGTGTAGCTAACTTTTGTTAACGCGCAGCTAGCCAGAGCATGTAGCTAACGGACGTTGTATTGTGTTGCTCACTGAGTGAGCAGAGAAAATGGCTTCCTCTGTTAAAAATGTCACCATCTTTGGGCCTGATTCTGCGTTCCTTTTACCTCGGTCACACCCGAATAGATCGTCTTCCAGTTACAAGTCGGAAAAGCGGGTAGGGGACTTTAACAGGTTAGCCATTGTTAGCAAAACCCCTCGAAACAATGCTTTATGTGGTACTTTGATGTTTGACTTCTGGGGACATTTCCTACAGAGGAAGAAGAACAGAAGACATTACGACTTCCCCTCTGTATATTACTGTTAATCTGATGGCAATCGACACTGCCAGGGCTCTGCAGCGGTCTGCTGTTTAAAATACCTGTACAGACATCGGTGTTTGGCACATATGCACACTGTTAATGACTTTTGTTATCCTAAAGGTGCTCAGTGGGTCTTATAACTGAGTGTGGTCTTTAACTGCACTTTGCCTGACTGTGGATCCATGCATTATGCCTGGGCTTTTTATGTAATCATCCATCCTTCTTACATAGAAGCATTATTGCAAAGAACACCGGATCTCCTGCAAACTTAATGTATGGCATGTGTATCCACTGTACACCAGTTGAAATCAAATCAGTCCTCAAACCAGACCTCCTCCCCTTCCACACACTTAGCAGCAAGTGACACTGTAGGTCATGGTTTCTTCTATTTTGGCCCAGAGCGTTTTGATAAAATGTGAATCATATCATCAATATTTACAACCTCACATTATCTGCTATTTTAAAGCCTCCAAACAACCACGCAGGTGTTACCTGCATACATTGAAGGTTTGATGGATCACAAATCTGTATCTACCAATAAGAATACAGCTGTAATTTTTCCTGCACTTTCAGGTAAAACAAAGCTTACAGAAGGAAGATGTGAATCATTCTGTACACACTTTCACAGTCCATAGCCAGAAGGGAAAATACCTAAGTGAGGGTTTAGAACCTAAAAGGCTGTATGTTTTTTTAAATATGACTTGACCATACTGTCAAGCTTTTGATTCATCTTTTAAAATGTGAAATCCAAAAGTGTCCCTGGAATTTCTGTCATTGTATCATCCCCCTCCCTGTTTTGTTTTTCATCTCATGCATTTATTTTGTTGCCAAATCTTTTATTACTTTTTGCTACTTTGTGGGTGTAAACCCTGTTTTTTTTCAGGTGGAAGTAAAATTGCATCTCATTTATCTGATTTGTCTATCAGTAATCAATTCTAGGGCTGCACTATATGATGAAAATATCTAATTGCAATTGTTTTAAAAGATAATGCAATATAATTCATAATGTTGGAGATCATTATTCTCATTTTAATTTATCAATGTTGAAATTGAAAAAATATATTGGGATTTTTGCAAGGATTTGTAGTAAACGAACTACTTTTGTCTGTTTGATAGGATTTTTAGACTCCAACAACTCTGCAGCACCACAAAACCTAACTAGGACTAGTTTGACATATTTTGCCTTTAACAAATATTTGGCCCTCCTGCAATTTAGATATTGCACCAGTCAATATTGCTATTTTGATAAAACTGCGATATAATTGTGCCACCCTAATCTAAACTGTGCCAGAAACTTGGCACACTACAACTCTACATTTATTTGGAATTTATTCAATCTTAGTAGAGGTCTTTTAGCTTAGTGGTCTTGTTTTAAAATCATTCTCACGCTAAAACATTGACGCATACAGTTCTGCTCGTATGTGAGCAATGCAATTCTAAAACAACCTTACATTTTACCATACTTAAAAAAACAGTAAAAAGCTTTATTGACCAGATAATTTGTTTTTTTTATCCAATCATGGACCCAACAGTTAAAATCTGAATGTAAAATTACCAAAGATTAATTGTGAGTAATCTGTGCTCTTTTGTTTTTTGTTGAGTTGAACTTAAAATTCGTTATTTGTCATTGACCACATTAGCTTTGTCGCTTTTATTTACTTTTTGTTTTCATTTGTCTGCTTTCATTTCTTCCATCACCTCTAACATGTTGTTTCCCCCCTCCTTGGGATGTGTTGGTGCTCCAGAACCGACAAAACGTATGCTTTCCTTCCAAGGGTTGGCTGAGCTGGCGCACCGGGAGTATCAGTCCGGGGACTTTGAGGCAGCTGAGCGGCACTGCATGCAGCTATGGAGACAGGAGCCTGATAACACTGGTGTGCTGCTGCTCCTGTCCTCCATCCACTTCCAGTGCCGAAGACTCGACAGGTGAGGTGGGGTGGGGGGGGGGGGGTTGCAACGCACACTGGGCATGCGGCGTGGAAGTAGCACAGAATAATGGGTCATCTGTGAATTTCGGTGCACACACAGTGGTTCTGGGGAGTCAAGTGCAACAACTGAGCAGTCTTCTGGAAATCCTGTTGCTCGGTTTAATATGGTCTCACTTTGTCCCCCTCATAATTTTCAAACACTGTGGTGTTACTCTGGGGTGGACATACTCTTGCTTTGCAGGTGCCATGGTGATGGTTTCGGGTCTTCTAAGTTACAGGTTTAAGTTTTCAATGTTGGCTCTTTTCTTGCAATGTCAGCAGGATACTCTAAAAGTAATTTCAACTTGGTATCAATTGTAATTTCAATTTAGTGTTGTACTAATAATAAAGCAAATAAAGGATTGAGAAAAAATGTGCAGACAAATCTTAAATGATTACTTGATAAGCTTTAATATTTCACCAAATAATCCCAGTTTGGTTGGGGATCTTGCATTCTTCATTAAGTAAAAATGTTCAAAGTAACTATTAAAGCATAGACACTGTGACCATCAAAACAAAAAATGGTGCACATTCTTCATTATATATGCACCACTTGTCTGTGTATAGTACTGTGTACTTTGCATTATGGACACTCAGATAATGGATTCTGTAAGAATAGAAGTTTGTGAAATGTGTGTTATAGTGGGTCATGTATTAATGTTTTCTACATTTTAAGGCTATTCTTCTCACTGTGCTATTTAATTATTTACCTCCATGCCTAAAACAAGTTTCTCATGTTCTCCACTCACACCATGTGGCTGCCTCTGCTCGAGGCAATGTTCCAACACCGTCAGCCACTTCCTTCAGGTTTGTGACCATTTTGTACCCATTCTGGCCCTACAGGTCTGCTCACTTCAGCACCTTGGCCATCAAACAGAACCCAATGTTGGCGGAGGCCTACTCCAACCTGGGGAACGTCTACAAGGAGCGTGGACAACTGCAGGAGGCCATAGAGCATTATCGCCATGCTCTGAGACTGAAACCAGATTTTATTGATGGATACATCAACTTGGCTGCTGCTTTGGTGGCTGCAGGGGACATGGAGGGAGCAGTGCAGGCTTACGTGTCAGCATTGCAGTACAACCCTGTAAGTGACATGCCATTTGTTGAAATCTTTAAAGAGTAACAAAACACTAGGTTGAAAAGCGGTGTTTTGCTGCCCTCTGGTTCCGGCAAGTCTGTTTCACCTCTGATCTCTGGTATGTGTAGTTGGGTGTGCTCAGAAAATTCCAGTGTATTTTACTGAAGCAAAGGTAAAAAGTTAAGGTCGGATTCAAACCCTGGACCTCCGCATTGAGGCATAAATCTCTCAGTACATGTGTGCCTGCTCTACCACTGAGCCAACCTGGCCATGCTAAGTTACTCTATAACTTGACAGCAAACTCTATTTGCTTCAAATTTGTCAACACATTAATTGGCTTTTTTTTGTAGCATTAAAATTAAAATGTTTGTTTGTTTGTTTTCCCGCCAGGATCTTTATTGTGTCCGTAGTGACTTGGGCAACTTGCTTAAAGCCCTTGGGCGTTTGGAAGAGGCTAAGGTATGTTACAGCGCGTTGGCATTTGTATATTTGTTTGTTTGTATTTTCGTTGTAGATTATTATTATTATTATATATATTTTTTAAAATTTGTACAGACATTTTTGGTTTAAGTGTCCTCCCACTAAGGCCATAGATATTGTTCCTTTCCCCTTTTTGATATTTTAAGCCAAATTAGGTCCTTTCCTACAACCCCCTCGGCCAAGTAAAGGACCGGACAGGGTAGCTTTTTCTCATTTCTCGGTTGCAGGAAGCTTCTACCCCCTAACGTTTTAAAGACTTTTGAAGTTATTGGACTGCAATTAGTCAACACCTGTATGAGGCAACCCATTTTTCTGTAATTTAAAAAATAATCCCTGTACACAGACTTTCTTTTGATTACTTTTTAGACGGCTTCATCTTTTTTTCTTTTCTTTTTTTTAGGATAGCATTTTGATCACCTTTTGTCCTTTTGCTTTACCCCAACCTTTTACCAGAGGTCAGCCCCTTTCAGGAAGAAAGGCTGGAATTTTTTAATCGAAACATTTGATCTATATTTTCATTTTTGAAACTCAGCCCATGCATTTTCATATAGATTTTGGAGGGAAAATGCTGGCTCGGTCTTTGAAGAATATATGAACTGATGAGAAGCTAGTTTATTTTTGCAGTGCAAAAAATAAGATGGTTTCTAACCTAACCACTACACTCCGATATTTACCAAGTGTCCACAAACAAGCTTTTGGTCACCGCATGCTGTCAGTACAGTTGCTGCCAGTGTGGGTCACAATCACCTTGTCATTAAAGATTTTATAACGGGGCTCCCAGGGTTGGGTCAAATCTGGAGATATGGAGTAGTCTCAGTGGTTACAGGCCATCTTATTTCGTGCTAGAGGGGGGTAAAGGAGTGGGGAGGAGCATCAGGGAGTCACAAGCTCCCCTGCTCTGTCGCTCCACCCCCCGCGCGCTTGCTAAGGATTGGTGGAGTAGGCTCTCTGAGAGCTGCCTTCCTGACCCGATGCCCGTTCAGTGCTGAAGCACATCCCAACCGTGCTTTTCATGCACACACGCATGAGTTCTTCTTTTTGACTATGGTTGATAATGAAAGTTGTACCCAGCTGGCTATTTATTCAGATATCCACTGCTGTTGAATAGTGTGTTAAACTGTGTGGGTTTAAGAGAGCTCATTCTCAAGTGCCTTAAAATGGTTCCAGTGTTGTCAGGCAGACAGCTCACAATCTGTACTCCACCACCTGCGCCAGATGCTGGGTTAGAAAGACAGGCCCGCGCAGCAACAGCGATGACTTCTTTATTTCAGAGCTTTCGGAGGCTTCTAGATACCAATAATTACACCACAAACTTTTCTCCCCACCCATTGGCCAGGATTCAAGAAAGCAGGCCAGGATAAAGAAATACAAGATTTGAAAATATTTCATGAAAATGCTAAAAGATCAAAAGAAAATGATTAATACTTCTTCCCTTTTCCTTCGAATATGTAATACTATTCCCAACGAAATGGGATCAGTTCATTTGGCCAAGATCAAGCCAGTAACTGCCCTCCTGTAGTTTGATATGAAAACTGAATTGATGGACAGCTGGAAACTGATCTAAACCTATATTTTACTGATAAACTGAACATAACAAAGCCTTTCTTCCCTCCCAGTCACCCTAAAAGCATTTTTTTTCTTTGAAATGAAACATTCATTGCATGAATGAAGTATAGCCTATGTTGTGATTTTGGAAGAACCTGTTTTATTTCCATATTAAAAAAGAATGTATTGTTTAAAGACTTTTACTAACGATCTTGTTTTCTGATTTTGTCTCTTTTGGTTTTTCCACAACTGATATTGTTATTTAGAAGGTTTCAGGTGGGTGACACTATTCCTGCGTAGGTGCCTGGAGGAAAGGAACACTAGGGCAGCCTCAGTCCTCTCCTCTTCTTCCAGCCAGCTGCGGCCGCCACTCTGACACAGTCCAAAAATATGGTAACGGGTTTGTAACTGACAACAAAAGAAAAACCACCTCACTTCATGCTCCTCTGTCTTGTGGCTGCCTTTGAAGAGCAAAAGAAAAAAGTAGCAAAATAAATTACAGTAAGCATTTCTGACAATATGCTATACTAATTACCCAATTCTGTATTAAGTAAAAAGAAACTAGGCTTTGGAAGCAATAATCGTGAAAATCAAGTAAGAACCCTCTAACTCTTACATGTTGTTTATTTTTCCTGTTTTGTTTTTCCTTCTTTATTTGGAGTTGCAGCGTTCTGATGATGCAGATAATGCGCTGTGAGTCTGCAGTAGCGCAGGGGCTGCGCAGCGATGTCCTCCAAGCGGAAAGCGCAAGCATGCGACCCTCACCCCCTCTCTCCCTTTGGCCTGTTGCTTGCGGACCTCTCCCCACTCACAACCAGCCTCGCTCCCAAATGCCCCTAAATCTCAGACATAATTGGTTTTTGAAAAACAAAAAAAACCTTATTTCCTCATGTGCAGTAAAACCGTTTTGCTATTTCAAATTAAAAATATTGGCTGTTTATTTCCAAATGCCCCTGTCGTAAAATCCCAGTGTAGCCACGGGTTGACCCCTCAATCCTCCCTTTATTCTGAGAAACTTTATGGGTGCTGAGTGTGTGCCGGTCTGGTGTTTCAGGTGTCCTGCAAGGGGTTGTTGGTCTGCAGCTGTCTTACCTGGCCATTCAGCGAGCGCTGCAGCGGAATGAATGAATTGATGACCATTGCCAGGAGCATGGTCACACGAACAGCATTAAATGGAGCATTGTGGTGGTGGCAGTAGACACACACCACACGCTCGCGTTTGTTGCGCACGCATTACAGGGACCATCATTTGCACGAACTGTCAATCATCCTAGGTTGTAAGATATGCCCACATGAAATAGATGTAAATATTTTAACATCATATTTAGTTCTTTTGGGTTATAACTAATCAGTGTGTGGAATTATAAGAGATCAGCAGACTGTACCTGATGTGGGGACCACTACATTTGGTGTAAATGTGGTCATAACTGAAGGATGAGGGCATACGTGTGGGTGTTGGTTGGATCCGCGCAGCGTAGGAAAAAGCAAAGCAGCTTAGCGCGGCAGACTTATGCGCACGCGAGCCCATGCTGCAGACTCACTTTTTGCTGTGAAGGAGAATAGTCACTAATTTTGATTTCTCTGCCCTTTTTGTTTTTTCTTACTTTTATTCTCAATCTTCTATTTGTTTTTATTTTACAAACCCCTGTCCTCCCCTCTACACACTATACCGCTCCCATTCTACCTATTCTCCTCCTTTCCTATGGTTTTTCATTTTGAACCCATCGAAGGCTTGTTACCTGAAAGCCATTGAGACTCAGCCTAACTTTGCAGTGGCTTGGAGCAACCTGGGCTGTGTGTTCAATGCCCAAGGCGAGATATGGCTCGCCATACACCATTTTGAAAAGGTCAGTTGCATAATTTGTAAATTCTGCCACTTTCTATCTTGGTATATTATGTTGTCCAACGTTTTTAAGCTTGGGTTTCAATTTTTAGGCAGTGACTCTGGACCCAAATTTCCTTGATGCATACATCAATTTAGGAAATGTTTTGAAAGAAGCCCGCATCTTCGACAGGTGAGTTAAAATCATGACATACAGTTGCTTGCAATATTTACACACCCATGTTAAAGTTGATTTTTAGAGGAATAAAAACATCTATTGGAAATGGATCGTAATGTCTTCAAGAAATTTAGGAATATCCAGCCTTTTAAGGACACCAAGTTTCTTTGTGAATGAACAATGTATTGTAAATAAATGTTCATTCAAATACAGGGGGCATAAGTATAGGCACCCCGATGTTAAATTATCGTAGAGGCAGGCA
Organism: Etheostoma cragini; assembly: GCF_013103735.1. Classification (NCBI taxonomy): domain Eukaryota; kingdom Metazoa; phylum Chordata; class Actinopteri; order Perciformes; family Percidae; genus Etheostoma; species Etheostoma cragini. The sequence continues at coordinate 12,849,858 of NC_048416.1, read as the reverse complement.
GATTTTATTTTTAAAGGCCAGTTAATTCACGTATCCAGGATACTATGTATCCTGATAAAGTTCCCTTGGCCTTTGGAATTAAAATAGCCCAACATCACATACACTTAACCATAATTAGAGATAGGCATGGGAACGTTCCATACGATCATCTCTCGATGCAAATCCAACTAGCTATTAAGCTAACTGAAATTAAACCATGCATATCTCTATGTAAGGAGAACGGTATGGGGTTATTTTAATTCCAAAGGCCAAGGGAACTTTATCAGGATGCATGGATCCATGAAATAACTGGCCTATAAAAATAAAAATGTGCCTGCCTATTTTTTTTTTTTATTAAGGCATTAAGATCAATTTCCAAAACATTTTTTATTCCTCTTTTTAATCATCTTTAGCAAGGGTGTGTAAAGTTATGCAAGCCACTGTAGCAGAGAGTATGTTACTACCTTCATACCTTCATGTCTGCTCTTTTGTCTTTTAAAAGCACTGCCCTTCCACACCCTATGTGGAATCTCAAATGAGTCAAGAACTAGGCTGGGCAGATTTATTCCACCTTCATAACTGACACCACAGTCATAGCTGTAACTGCTGAAATCGTGGTTTTATTTTATATACTGTGTGCTTCAGTAGTTATAAAAGTGTGTGAGATGTGACCAATTCCTCAATTACGCTGTTGATGGCTTGTGAGAAGTTATTTTAAAAGAAAGTGGACTAACTACAGTTTGAAATTATGCAAAAGATTGATCTTGGGCTCATCCTTGTATCCATCTTTTCTTTATGTTTCCAGAGCTGTGGCTGGATACCTAAGAGCCCTGAGTCTTAGCCCCAACCATGCGGTTGTCCATGGAAACCTGGCCTGTGTCTACTACGAGCAAGGCCTCATTGACCTGGCTATTGACACCTACCGCCGGGCTATCGAGTTGCAGCCCCACTTCCCCGATGCCTACTGCAATTTAGCAAATGCCCTGAAGGAGAAAGGCAATGTAAGGCAGCATTTTGTGTGTCCCCAGTGAAGCCCGTCTTAAATACCAACATTTTGTGTAGTTGTTTGGTTTCTTTGAGTCCGTTAGCATTTACTGAATTTAACTTATAAAATGCCAATGTCTTTTGCAGGTCTCTGAAGCAGAAGAGTGCTACAACACAGCCTTGCGTTTGTGTCCAACACACGCGGACTCTCTTAACAACTTGGCCAATATCAAGCGTGAGCAGGGCAACATTGAGGAGGCCGTCCAGCTCTATAGGAAAGCACTAGAGGTGAGTTTAGGAGTTAAATAGTATTTTCTGCTGTGGAAATGTCCGTTTAACAGGACTATCATGATTGCGGTAAATGAGCATGGCATGTCTTGAACTAATCTTGCTGACCCTTTCTGTTTTTTATCAGGTGTTCCCGGAGTTTGCAGCAGCCCACTCTAACCTTGCTAGTGTCCTGCAGCAACAGGGAAAGCTCCAGGAGGCCCTTATGCACTATAAGGAGGCCATCAGGTTAGTATACCATGCTACAGGTACCTGCTGACTTAGTTGGTATTAGTGTGATATTTTTGAACAATTGTCAAAGCAAAACTTTTTAATGCACCTCATAATATTGGCATGATGCCAGTTATATTCGCCTAGATATTCCATCAGTTGGGGAACATGTAAAAGCTCCATGTTCTGTACAGTTAGACCTGGGGGGTTTATTTGTATTTTATTTTTAATTAAATGGTCAAAAATCAAGGTGACTTTTCACCTTTTTCTTTATTTTTATTATTTGTTTATACAAGACTTACCACAGCCTTATTGAGTAATGTTGTTATACACATTAAAACTGTTTTTCTGTTTGCTTTTTAGAATCAGCCCCACATTTGCTGATGCCTACTCAAACATGGGCAATACACTGAAGGAAATGCAAGATGTACAGGGAGCGCTGCAATGCTACACCCGTGCCATCCAGATCAACCCTGCCTTTGCTGATGCTCACAGCAATTTGGCCTCTATCCACAAGGTAGGAATTATTCTTAATTTTAACTTTTGATATTATTTCCTTATAGTTTTCCGCTGTGATTACTGATTTGTTCAGAATTATGCCACATCACTGTAGGGCTTCACTTAGCCTGGGTTGAGCCAACAGCTCTAACAGCAATTACATTGCAATAAGTCTCTCAATAACACTGAAGTTATATTTGTAGTTATCTATAGACACATTTTGATTTGTTCTATAACCGTACACTACCTAATGGGTTACTGCTAGTCAAATGATGTTTGTAGGTTTAATTAGGGCTGCACAATTAATCACATTTTAATCCCAATCACGATTTTGACTTCCCACGATCAAATTTGCGTGATTGAGCAATTTTTATTTTTTTAAAGCGTCATTTCACAGCCCATCTACCGCTCCATAAACCACTGTCTGATCATGTGCCGGTCAGAGTAGTTCCCTGCACCCCGTGCAACTTAGTTTCTAGATGTAGACCGTCACAGAGGACAGAGTAACGGGAGGAAAACTCAACAGATAGCAGTCGGTTATACGTCTGTCTCAAGGTTTACCAGTAAACGCAACATTTTGTCCTGTGTGTGTTGTTTTTAGACAACAGCAATGACCAGTGCTAGTAGCGTCTGTTAGCTCCTCTAGGACGCACCGGTGCTAATTTCCTCGCATCCGCTGCAATGTTGTTTATATGGAAATGGATTAAAATAATTGTGATTATCATTTTGGCCATAATCGTGCAGCCCTTGGTTTCATGTTTCAAGAAACAGATCATTAAAATTTGGCTCAATAAAGGGGTAATTGCAGTTTTATAAAGAATGTGTTTTGATTCCTTTTTGGAGCCGCATACAGATAATGAACACATACATGGATTACCACCTGTTTTATGTGCTGCATTATATATTTGTTTTTGTAATTTCATGCATTTTGGTTTTGTATTCTGAACTTTTTCTTGACCATTAGGATTCTGGAAACATCCCAGAGGCCATTGCATCTTACCGCACAGCCTTGAAACTCAAGCCGGACTTCCCTGATGCTTACTGCAATTTGGCACATTGCCTACAGGTTTGTTCAAATGTGTCAAATATTTACTCTACATACGATAGTCAGTTGTTTTACTTTTGTTGAATTAGAAGGTCAATTACTAAACTTCTCTCATTCCCCTCACTCCCAGATTGTGTGTGACTGGACAGATTATGATGAGCGGATGAAGAAGCTTGTGAGCATTGTGGCCGACCAGCTGGATAAGAACCGCTTGCCTTCAGTGCACCCACACCACAGCATGCTCTATCCACTGTCGCACGGATTCCGCAAAGCCATTGCTGAACGCCACGGAAACCTTTGCCTGGACAAGGTACACGCACTGATCAAAGCAAGTAACCTTTATTAATTTTTTTGGGGGGGGGGGGGGGGGGGGGGGGATTGAAGGTGGCTGGTGATGGCAGTGGCTGTCTGCAGGGATATGGGGAAGGTAAGGGATGGGCGAGACACTGGATATATTTATCTTTCTAGAAACAAAGTGAAAGGTGGTGGTGAATGGGTTGCTTGCAGGGATGGGGATATGGTTTAGGTTGGACATGATTTAAGATGAATTTGTGGTTGTTTATGGTTGAGTACAAATGTATTAATTTATTGATAGAAGTGTTGTGGTTTCCTTCTGTAGTCCACTAGCAGTCCAAGTTATATTGACAAATCACATTTAAAGCTGGCGTTGGTTGCATGCTGGTAAACGGCCTGTTTGGAGAGTAAAAGGCTAACAGCGGAACCCTAATAACTATTGGCAGTGTGTGTAACTATCCTGGCTACCCTGCTGTAGCTGCATTCTTACACTCTGTTGTTAATTCCACAGATCAATGCACTTCACAAACCTGCTTTTGAGCATCCGAAGGATCTGAAGGCCAGCGGTGGACGCCTGCGTGTTGGCTACGTTAGCTCTGACTTTGGCAACCACCCCACTTCCCATCTGATGCAGTCCATTCCTGGAATGCACAATCCTGAGAAATTTGAGGTAGGGGGTCTTTCAATCCTAGAATTTACAAACTTGACCTGACAAGTGTATATAATGCATAATACTAATGCTTGGTCTTGCCAGTAAATGACAAAAGGGTTGACTGTAATAGTCTGAAATTGTGTTTATACTTTTTTTTTTTCTTCAAGGTTTTCTGCTATGCTCTGAGCCCTGATGATAGTACCAACTTTCGTGTGAAAGTGGTAGCAGAGGCTCATCATTTCACAGACCTCTCACAGGTAACTGACCTAGAGTTGCTTCTTCATCGCTATTTATCTATTTAGTGTGTTTTAGAGTGACTATTAACCATAAGGATATCTTCACAAAACCATTTTCACTTAAACGGTCTGGTACCTCTCGCCTTCAGATTCCGTGCAATGGCAAGGCCGCTGATCGCATTCACCAGGATGGAGTCCATATTCTGGTCAACATGAATGGATACACCAAGGGAGCCCGGAACGAGCTGTTTGCCCTCCGCCCTGCCCCCATTCAGGTGGGTGCTACATGGGATTTGTGATAGTTGTGACACAGATTCGTGTCTCTGGGTAAACGTCACTTGTGCAGATAAATGACTCCATCTTCACAGTTGCATTAATCTGATCTTTGATATCAACAGACGATGTGGTTGGGTTACCCTGGAACCAGTGGGGCTCCCTTTATGGACTACATCATCTCTGACAAGGAGACATCACCTTTGGAAGTAGCTGAGCAATATTCTGAAAAACTGGCTTACATGCCTCACACTTTCTTTATTGGAGACCACGCCAACATGTTCCCTCACCTCAAGGTTTGTCCATCCTCACTTTCTGTCTGTTTCTATGTGTCTTGTTTTACAAAACAAAATCAACAGGACACACTACAAAAATATAATCAGGGTGTGTATAATATTTTTCTATTTTTGGCCCACAGAAAAAGGCTGTGATTGATTTCAAATCTAATGGACACATCTTTGACAACCGCATTGTGCTTAATGGTATTGATCTGAAGGCCTACTTGGACAGTCTGCCAGATGTGAAAGTGATAAAGGTGAGTTTAGAGCATTTCCAAACCGCATTGTTGTAGTTAAATTTTGGACTTCTTGAGGGCATTATTTGACCTTTTATATGTTATATTGTTTTAACAGCTGAACAAACAAGAAATCACTTTCTGTCTTTGGGTTATGTTCATAAGAAAACATTGGCCAGAAAAAGATGATGTTGTTTAAAGTCATTAATATATGTGAAATGAACCACACAGTAAAAAATATCATTGACTGATTTGGCAATGAAGCATAGTCGAGTATTCAAGTTGAAACTGTTCTCTGTGACCAGATGAAGTGTGACAACAACCAGGAAGCTGCTGGGGACACAAATGGAGCTCTGTCCATGCCCGTAATCCCCATGAACACAGCCGCTGAAGCAATCATCAACATGATCAACCAAGGCCAAATCCAGGTCACAATCAATGGATTTACTGTCAGCAATGGCCTGGCCACCACACAGGTATGTCAATCTTGGCCCCGCTTGTCCTATGTCCAGGTATATCATGGGCACAAAACATCTACAAATGCAGAAATGGGCAAGGGCAGCCATTTACTTCAGGTTGCTGCTTTTCCAGATCTTTTCAGCAAAAGAGGTTGTTGTCTCTGAGACTGGGTCCTTACAGGTATGATGATTCATGAAAGTATGGTGGAAGCACAGAGCTGTTGGTGAGGGAAATGGTGGCACTATGGATTGGCTGTAAAATAAATGATACTGTTGTTTCTTGGCTCCCCAAACGACATGTTATCACCAGAAAGCTCAGTACCATCCAAGTTGATCAAACGGTCGAGACCTGTCCCACTTCATAACTCTTCAGGGTGAAAGCTTTGAGACCACTCCACCTCTAAACAATACCGTCTTGTCCACCATGTTAGATCAACAACAAAGCTGCCACTGGGGAGGAGGTGCCACGTACAATCGTTGTGACAACCCGCTCACAGTATGGTCTCCCAGAGGACTCGATTGTGTACTGCAACTTTAACCAGCTCTACAAGATTGACCCCCCCACTCTTCAGATGTGGGCTAATGTAAGTTGGACACACTTGGTTATGTAATTGCTTCCAGCGTTCCTTTTGTGGGGAAAATCTGCTTTTATAGCTATTCTCTCCCTGCAGATCCTAAAGCGTGTGCCAAACAGTGTTCTGTGGCTTCTTCGCTTTCCTGCTGTCGGCGAGCCCAACATCCAGCAGTATGCCCAGAACATGGGTGTGCCGGGCTCGCGCATCATATTTTCTCCTGTGGCCCCCAAGGAGGAGCATGTGAGAAGGGGCCAGCTGGCTGATGTGTGCCTCGACACGCCTCTGTGCAATGGTCACACCACAGGCATGGATGTTCTCTGGGCTGGAACCCCCATGGTCACCATGCCAGGTAAGGGAACTACAATGTCAAGGGACTTGATTGCTAATTGAATACATGTAATGTTTGATTTCTTGTGATAAAATAACTAGTAAATGAAGAACAGATTTCAAGTCAAGGCGGCTTTTTAATTGTATAATCTCTTTTGTAAAGGTGAGACCCTTGCCTCCCGCGTAGCTGCCTCACAACTCCGTTGTCTGGGCTGCCCTGAGCTAATAGCCCAGAGTCGTCAGGATTATGAGGACATAGCAGTCAAACTGGGCTCTGACATGGAATAGTAAGTAGAATTAGATCTGACTTCTTTTGAAAAACATTAAACTCTGAAGTCTGACCATTTTTTTTCCCCTCTCTCCTTTAGCCTGAAGATGGTTAGAGCACGTGTTTGGAAGCAGCGTATCTGCAGCCCTCTTTTCAACACCAAGCAGTACACCGCTGATCTGGAGAGGCTCTATCTGCAGATGTGGGAGCACCATAGCAATGGCAAAAAGCCAGAACCCCTGGTCAAAATCCACTCAGTAGAGACCAGCGAGAATGCTTGAACAGGAAGCACAATGATTTCTTTCCCTTGGACACCAAACGCCCCCCCCCCCCCCCCCCCCCCCCCCCCCCCCCCCCCCCCCCCCCCCCCCCCGCTTTTTTTCCCCCTTCTTTTTACCATTATCAGAACCCTTGCTTGGAAAGGTCAGTGTCCACTCCAGCCCTCTCCTTCATTGATTGTCTCCATCACACTCATTTACTAATACTGGGGACTTTTGTAAAAGAGCCAACAGATGGACACATTTCCCCACCCATCACATCCGTTGTTTCATCACATGTCTGCATTCCTGAGCCAGATGGAGCCTGAGACTTTCAGGCACCTCATCTGAGACTCTTGTCCTAAAACACAGTATATCTGGTGAGCATGAGAGGATTGAGAATGCCGTGGTACCCCTTCATTACTTGGATTCATGGATTTTATTGTTTTTTTTTTTTTTTTTCTCCTTTCGGTGTGCATGCAGGACTAACTGCAGCCTGTGGAAAGAATGCCTAGCCGTCAGTACTTGTTGATCTATTTATAAATGGATTGAGAGTGTTGTTTCAAAAGGACAATGTTGCGGCATGGAAATTGTAACTGACTTTAAGTTTCATCAGCTTTAAAATGCAATTGTAAAACTTAGATTTCAACTGCTCTTTAGTCTTTGTCTTGAGCTGTTATTAAATTACTGCAATGAATAGATGTTAAAGGTTTGAGGAATATGGTCTAGATGAATACTTCTTCCTCCATCGCCAGATGCCAACTTATATTAATTTTGTGGTCCATTGAGGAATATGTTCAGTGGCTGCTGTCCTGTTTGATGTCACACATTTCTTGGAAAGATGATTAGACGAAGCTGGACATTGGCTCTTTAATTCATGGGAAAGGGCCTAATTTTCAGTTTAGATGTTGGAGCTGTCCACAAATCTTGTTTTTTAATCACTCAAACCAGGAATGGACTAGGTAAGTATTTTCTAAGGTTCTTTTGTTTTTGTATTCTCAGTCAACTGTATGCTTTCAATGATGCCGCGAGGTTCTAAATATAATTTAAAAAAAATAAAGGGATGGCAAAAACTTTGTACAGTCTATTGCACTCAATTGATTCAGTTGTTTGTAGTAACAAATGTAGACTCCTAGCATAGATTACTGTGTACGTGTGGCATGTAACTACAATAAATTACAATTCTTTTCAAAAATTGTTTTGGTCCATTCTAATATTAAAGATCAGTCTGCTAATCCTAACCATAGCGGGTTGCCAGATGTATTATCCATGGTGACCAAGGTAATTCACCTACGTTTGTGTGTTTGAGAGTATCAAACATGTAGAAAATGGTAGTCAGTAAAATAGAAAAGACAGCAGATGGAGCATGTGTCTTCGTATAATATAGAAATATCGCAATATTATGAAACTCCTTTGTTCAAAATTAAGTCAGTATAATGTGCTCATTATTGAAAAAGCTTACAATATTGTGCACTGTAAACCATAAAGCACCTAATTGTTAACCTGGATGCCAGTCGAATTTAGCCCCGCCCACTACATTTGAGCTCGGGAGTTCGGTCTGGACTGGCCAAAGTTTAATTTTTCAGCTTGCCCCGATGGTCGCTAAGACGAGGGGACGCAGTGGAAACCCTGTGGTCATTGTGATTTCTAATGTATACTCTTTGAAAATATAACCAATAAAATAAAACACAAACATAATGGTTTCAAGTATGTGGATTCATACGGAGACTATTATATTAAAAAAAAAAAAAAAAAACACATATGTAACTTATAAAAACAGTATTTACAGATATAATGCCATCACCATGATTGTTTAAAAAGGGACATTTCTCCAGTCCATTCCTTTGGACTTTATACACTGCCATCATTTCCTAGATTTAGCATTATTAGACATTCTCTAGCTTGACCAATACTTTTTCTGAAATCCTTCTTTGCGTTCTTGTACACGTTGGAAATGACGGATTGGGGCAAAACTTCCTCAGAGCCCTGGGTGAGTAGGCTCCCGGTCTCTCTTCTCTAATGCCTCATATACATACGCTTCTTCAGTCTGGCCCATAGACCGTTCTATGGTCTGGTCTCCTTCGTCATCCATTTTATAAACACGGACATTTCGCGCTCAAACCGTGTTATTTTAGTAGAAGAATATGTGTCCGATACTAAAAAAAACTTAACTCAAATGTACCACCATCGAAAAATAAAAACAATAAAATAAAAAAGAAGCAATTGTTGGTGGGCGTGGACATAACGTCACGTGTCATATAAAGCCTAACGCCGTTGGTCGAATGTGTTTTTGACAACTTCCGGTGCAACGTAGCACAGGATTTGAATTTACCTTCGCTCACATCACGTCTGTTAGCTACATACTTCTGCCTCTTTTATTTGCAACAACAGAAGCGCGTTTGGTAATCCTTTCTCAAGTGAAATATATGTCTTGTTAGCCAAATAATATTCTATGCAGTCCATACTTACGGAACACAATGAACCACTTTCAAATAGTTAGCTCATATGTTAGCTAGCAAGTTGCTAAAGGTAACGCTAGCTAATGTTTACAGCTCACGTGAAGCCTGTGTGCGGCTTTAGAACCTCTTGTTCAGAGATGTTTTGCTTTCACGGTAACGGTAGCTGAAGAAAACGAACTGGTTGAATGGAAACCGTTAATTTTCGTAGTTTGGAGTTTCATTGTCAGTTATATTAACGTTATAAATTACAGGCGTGGTGTTAGCACTGGACTTTAAATGTTAAATGACATTCATGCTGGTTTGTACCGTTTTCACAGAGCAAACCATGAACGATGATACACGGAAATTATTTGAAAGAGTTGCTAAAAAGATGGGGTGGGCTGATGAGGGAGGACTGGACACAGCTGAAAAAAAGGTTTGTTGCACACTTTATTAACCTGTAAACAATGTAACTAGTTGCTATAGTTAACGCTAGACAGTTCGGTTTTTGTTTCCTGAAATGTTGACACGTTTAATTGATTATTCACGAAAATAATTTCCAGATTAATCAATAATGAAAATAATCGTTAGTTGCAGTTAATACATAATGCCGATCTGTCAATCTCTATTGTTTCTAGCTGATTAGTTCAATCGGCAAAACTCGCCATGCAGCCACGAGCAGTCGTCGTCGGTCTGTGGATCGGTCAGCCTCTCCGGGCCAACTCATCCTCTCTGACAACGAAGATGACCCAGAGAAGGAGAACCAGGGCTCCAAAAACCACGAGTATAGAAACAAGTCTTTGATCGAGTCCAGTGATGAAGACTTTGACCAATGTGAGGGAGTTAAATCTTATGACTTTGTAAAGTGTTGAATTGAATTGATTGACTCTTTTGAAAATACAGGATTGTGTTCATTTGACCTTTTTTTAATCTTAGTTCTCGTGGAAAGGGCAACACCGAAAGCTAAACCTACCTCACTCAAATCATGGAGTTCTGCAAAGAAAAACAGGTATAAAAATGGTGTGCACTGAGTTTTTGATGTTTTCACAAAGCAACATATTTGTGTGTTTCTGGTTTCAATTTCACCTCTTATTTGTCTCTTCAAAGTTTTGGTCAGGATACTTCTAAGTTCTAAAGCATCTTTGTTCTCCTCAGTTCCACCGTTCTTGTAAAGAGCTCGGACGATGAGGACTGTTTTGAAAGATGTAAGTGGCCCTCTTCTGCTGGGTACAGTTCTCTGCATCTGTAACCATTGACAATAAATGAGCCAAATTCTAACAAATGTTTATATTGTTGGGCTAATTTTTTCCTCTCACTTACCCTAATTTTGCAAAATTAAAGTTCTGCAACGAGTGAAAACCCCTAATGTCAAGCCTAAAAAAACCTCAGAGAGTGGGAGTGAAGACAGGTGAGTTATTGATTTATTGTTTCCTGCAAATGCATTGTCACTGTGTGGAAAATGTTTTTTAAAGTATCTGCTTTGCCTTTTTTTTTTTTTTTAAATCTATTCTTAAGCCTGAAAAACTTCTTAGTGGATGACTTCTCATCAGATGATGACTTTATTGAGACAAAAGCATCTTTTAAAGGTAATGTTGAAAGACCTTGGAAGTACTGATGTTCTATTATATTTAAAAGAAAAGCCACATTGAATTATACGGGTATAGTGTTGATGTTTTGTGTCTACTGTTTTACAGTGCCGAAGAAGAGCAATACTCCAGCAGCCCAGCATCCACTGAGGAGACCACTGTCTCAATGTGACTCCCCGGTCTTTGTTAGTGACAGTGATGATGATGATAATATTGTGGTCAAGAGCACTTGGAGGATTCGTAAATCAAAACCTGAGCCCCCGCCAAAGGATAACAAGAACGCTCTGCGGTGGGATGAGGAGGACAGCTCACCATCACTGCCTTTGCCTCCCGTCCCTTCTCCTTTTTCTCTTCGTCCCCACAAAACTCTAACATCGGTGGCCTCTCCTAAACCCGCTCTTTCAGGACCTTCTAAGCTGGATGAATCGACCAGTTCTGAGGAGGAGTTCACATCCTTACTGGAGAGACTGAAAAAGAAAAACAAGTTCACTGCCACTCCATTCTCACCTAGGAGCACCCACGGTAACTGCTCTTATTCGAATTTTCACATTTCACCTTTTTTTAATTTTTATTTGAGTTGGGAGGCTGATATCTATTGTTTGAATCTTTTCTTGAATCTAGAATTCAATAACGAGCCTCCTGGGTCACCTCCTCCTGTAACCAGACCCACAAAACCAGTCTCTAAATCATTAAGCCAGACCCCTCTGCATGTGAAGACACCAGGAAAATCGGCCATGTTGAAGCCCGCAGTCAGTCAGACGGAGTATAGACACGGCCCCACGAGCAGGTACTTTTTTCTAGAAGTTTTTAACCAACAGACTTGAATGTCGCTCACTCAGTTTGTGTTCCATACACAGACTTTTGTCTTAAGTTAATCCTGTTCTTTCCCTCCTAGGGTAGCATTGTGTAAGACCCCAGGGTGCTTCTTGCAGTCCTTATCAAACCCCGGCTCCAGCTATAGCTGCAAATTTAAGCAGAACAAGGAAGAACTCACCAGCCGACTGTACCAGCTGTACAATACCAGTGTGTTTGACAGTAAGGTGATGAACCAACACTTTTTCCCCCTCCTTTCAGTCAATTTTTTAAGAAAATTTAAATGTATAAATATGTTTTGCATTGTTTAATTGCTCCATTAACGTAAAGTGTACATTCTTTTTCTTTGTCTGACATGACTTCTAGCTCCCCATCGATATGTCAGTGACTTGGAATAAGAAAATGCGGAAGACAGCCGGTTACTGTATCACAGGGCAGGAACGAGGTGGAGGGAGCCGCTATGCTCGCATTGAACTGTCAGAGAAAGTCTGTGATTGTGCAGGTAATGCTTCAGTTAGTCTTGCTCGGCATTTCTGTGAACCAATTAGAATCGTCATGGGCGGCGCTAAACCTGGAGCCACAGGAAGAGCCGCTGCAAAATAGTATTGGGAGAGAGAACTTAGATTGGACAGGTAGTCTAGCTAGCTGTCTCAATTTACCCAGCACAGATCTGAGGAGCAGTCAACAACAGTACTCATAAATCTACCAAAGTTTAAAATTCCCTACACAAAGAAAATGGAAGGAAACAGAAAATACTTGGTACTGGTGGAATTTCCTGCAGCACTGGGCCAATGTGGAACACCAAGGATATAGACTATGCTTCAGTAAGCCAGATAGACTGAAGTAATAAGTGGGTCTGCTTGATAGTCCCTGGATGTAAATATGTGTTGTCATCTGTCAGGCACAGTAAGATGATCAGGCCCATTTATAATAGATTGAATCTCTTCATCGCATTCTTGTTCTTTCACCCTCACAGATCGTCTCAGGGACACACTGATTCACGAGATGTGTCACGCTGCAACCTGGCTGATTAATGGTGTAAGGGACGGGCACGGGAACTTCTGGAAGCTGTACGCTCGCAAGTCCACGCTGGCGCATCCTGAGCTGCCCATGGTCACTCGCTGCCACAGCTATGACATCAAGTACAAATTCCAGTACCAATGCACCCGCTGCAAGAACACGTACGTCTGACTGATTTCACATTGTTCTTTTATTGACTTTTATTACCTTGCATTTCCAGAGTTATTTAATCTTCCAATACTTTATCATGATTCTTCACAGGATTGGACGTCATTCCAAGTCCCTGGACACGCAAAAGTTTGCGTGTGCCATCTGCACAGGACAACTTGTCTTACTGACGCCTGCCAAGCCACGTGCTCCCACTCCTTTTGCCAACTTTGTCAAAGAGAATTTTGGGACTGTGCGACAGGAGCTAGCCGGACAAAGCCACGGGGAAGTGATGCGTAAACTTAGTGCAGACTTTGCCTCAAAGACTAAACTAAGTCAAAGCTGAGATCTTGATGCTCGCTGTACACACAGCCACAGGAAACATGTTGAAATACATCAGTCCACTAGACTAGAACATTAGTGTGCTTATTTTTGTTAAATATGTTTTTTTAGGCAGCATATGTTTTATATGAATTTGGACCTGGACCTCTGCGCTCATTGTGATCATTAATATTAAATTTATTTTTTTGTGTTCACATAATTTTTGTATTTGTGTATGTGTGTGTTTATAGATTAGATTTGCTGGAACTGAAAAAACTGAGCCTAAACAATAAGTTCACATTCCAGAGTGTGACAGTGTGCACTGTGTGTGTTTGGTATGTGTGTAAATGAGGTGGTGTCAAACCATACAATTCATACCACCTGTTATCTCTGGTATCTAAATACTTGGTATTGTATGGTACATGGATGATAAAGTCAATATTTTAGTTTTTTTAAATACCTATCTTGTTATGAGCTTGATAAATAAAGTTTAAATGTGTGACTCAACATTATATGACCACTTGATATCTTTGAGATTTCAACTGCATTATTTCAATAGTTTTTATATGGTCAGGACAGAAAAAAAGAAGTTAAACAAAACGTTTTTAATCCATTTGGTTTTGCATGGTTCGTACTTGCATGTAGAAAATTAAATACCTTAACTCTGCTACATGGATGTCATGATGCATTCTAAATAATGTCCGGAAATATGGTAATCTGTAGGGGGGGTGAAGTTATGATTTCTATGAGTGCCTCTGCTATCAGGCTAATATTGACCTGTAGAATACAATTCTGTACAGATGTAGTCATATTTTTCCAAACTTTGTATAAGTAAACATGTAATCCTGACAATAAACTAGCAGTTGCTACCTCCCTGTCCACAGAGATGAGGTTTTAGGCCTGAGATCTGACGCGTTGACATGTAGCGTAAATGGGCCGCCTGTAACACTGGCACCAATCAGTTGCAATCAGCCGTCATCCAGTTTAACAAGCAACTACATTTTAAACAATACATGTGGACAAAACATTGAAAACCCTTGCTCAAGAGAGAAGAGCACCTTTGAATCAGATATAAGGGTGACTTTATTACATCTTATCCCTATTTTAGATGAGGTTCAAATGATTTTTGTTGGTTTTTAAGCTCAGTGGATGCCTATGATGTGTATTTTATTATCAATTTATGTTTTTAACAAGGATATCTGGAAGGCAGATCAGAGGGAGCTTTATGTCATGGATATCCACTGCAAGGTGACATCACTAGAGGCCCAGACACAGATGAACTCCACCATCTACCACCTGGTTAAGATGGTCAGCATGTGGGTGAGCTGCACCTTGAACACGGTGCTCTGTAATCTGTTTTTCCTGGTCATCGTGCACTCCCTGTTCCATCTTAGACAGACTCACTTCCTGCTCCTCACACACCTCCTCTTGTGTGACAACCTCCAGTCACGTCTTCTCTTTTTGACTTTGGACCTTTCCAGTGCACCTTTTGTTAACACCTGAGATGATGATAATATGCCATTTCAGCCGCAGTTCTGGACGATCAAAGCAGTTCTCTTAAAAGAAGGTTTACCTTAGAGCAGCACGGTGGCCTCACAGCAAGAGGGTCGTCCCGGAACTTTCTGTGAGGAGTTTTCTTGGAGGTTTTCCCCACAACTAAAAATGCCCCTCTCCCTCTCTTTGTGTCATTCCCCATCTCTCTGCCACCTTTACTGTATATCCACTACCACTATCAAATAAAGAAAAAGCACCAAAACTAATCTTTAAAAAAGAAAAGAAAAATAGTTGTTGGTCACTGCAATTGTTTGACCGTATTGACCAAGAAAAGAGCCATCCCTAATGCTTCAGCTGGGTCTTAGACACATTCCACTCTCTGCCGACAGCCTAGCCTGCTCTGGATCCCCTCATTATGAAAACTGCACTTCTAAAACCTTGACATGGCAGGTAATCACATCAACTTTATGTCTTCACTTTTTTTGCAGAGGTTGACTTCTTTCGGAGCCCCGCTCTGGCTGTGGACCGCTTTGTAGCTGTAAAGTGGTCCTGCGCTATGAGTTCTTGATGTGTCCTCCTCAATGGAAGAGAGTGACTGTTGCAGCCATGTGGTCCTCATCAGCTGTGTGGCTTTGGATATCAGCCTCAGCGCCGTCCAAGTCAATTTTACCCTCCCCCGTTGTCAACCCCTCATCCCTACACCCTGCCTGTAGGGGACATGCTGTGGTGGAGCCTCTGCTCTCTGACCATCCTGGGATGCTTCTGCCTGCTGGGCTGGGACGTGCATGTAGGACCACTCCGCACCAAGAGAGAGTGTGCGACCCTGACCCTCCAGGCACCGCAGACCATCCTCTGTTCTGTTCCTTTGGTCATGGAAAGCTACCTGATCCCTGGATACCCGCACAGTGATAATCTTGATATAGCAGCCTCCATCATCCAAAACCTCGGGGTGTCACTCATCCATCTGGTTTATGGCCACCGCCAGCTGCTGGATGAACGAGGGATGCAAATAACGACAAATAAAAGACAACGGTGATTCAAGATATTTAATTTGTTCCTCAAACACTCATTTAAGTCCCTATGTATTATACAAAAATGCCAAGAATACAGAATATTTTGTAGTAGTTACACAACAGAGGGATGTATAATTGATGCTACAAGAAAAACACATACACTACTACACTGTTAATGATGTTAAAGACATTGGGATCATCCCTTTTAAGAGGCACAGGCACCAATCCACAGGCAGCACTGAGGTGAGACAGCGCTCCCCAATCATCAGCGGTTACAAGATCCAAAACATGGGAGTGCAAGCCAAACAATCTACAGATGGAGGAAACTGAATGCAGAATTACTTATCAAAGCATCGGAATGTACGGTTTGTCACCGTATTGACGTAGGCACTGAGAATTTCTAACAATAAGGTTATCAATGTATTCTTCCTAAAAGTATGCAGCATTCCAAACAAAAGAGTATTCTCTGACATTGTTTGGCAAATGTAATGTAGATTATTATGTAAAGGATAATTGGCGTTTGACCACAAATATTTAACAACTTCCGTTCAGTGTAGTATGTGACAGTGAACCTTTTGATGGACTCATTACAAGTGGAAATGTATGGCACGACACAATAATAAGGGAAGGGTAAGGAAATTAGATGAAACCACCACTGGTCCCCTCAACCCTCTTCAGTAGAGGCAGGTTTTCTTCATGATGCGCAGGAACTCCTGCTGGTTCACTTCTCCGTCACCATCCCTGTCTGCTTCATCTATCATTTCCTTCACAGACATAAGAAAAGAGGGGATGGAAAGAGGAATGAAGGACACAAATCAAGCTAGATAAGCAAATGTTGTTACCAAGACTGAGCCTTTGTCTTTGAAACTCAACCGGCCTGTAAGTTACAGTAGTCTGCTGTAAGTTTTACTCATTTGTGAATGTTGCTTTATTCCACGATGAAGGGCTTTACCTGCAGCTCTTCATCTGTGAGGTTCTCTCCCAGTTCCTTGGCTACTCTCTTCAGATTCTTGAACGAGATCTTGCCCGTCTCGTCGTCATCAAACAGGCGGAAAGCTTTCAGGATCTCCTCTTTGGAGTCCTTCTCGGCCTAAAATCAGAGAAGATGGAGAGTAGTTTCACCAAACCCTGTAGTTGTCCAAGAACAACCACGTGCTGAACTCAAACAAATGTGACCAGTTCAGGTGTGCCGAAGAAAAGCAATACCAGTATGGTCAATGGTAATCTAAACAGGGCTGATGGCGTGAAGTCAAGGTTGTGGGCTTTAATACACAAACTGCAATCTGTATGATAAAACCAGTAAGTCACTTTAAAACAAAAGAGAATTAAAGATGGTTGGGAATGCATTTATAACATATAGCTTAAAGATACCTACCATTTTCTGTGTCATGACAGAGAGGAAGTCAGCGAAGGAGATTTTCCCTGTGCCGTCCCTATCCACGTCACCGATCATCTTCTTGATCTCCTCTTTCTTTGGTTCAAACCCCAGCGCTCTCATTGCCACCTGGCACAGTGAGAAAGAAAGGTGTGAGAGTGAAGCACACATAGAAAACTCTGCCTTCCCTCATACTATACATGTGTGATTGTGAGCATCTTTGGGGCACTATTACTTTGAGCTCCTTGACATCAATGTATCCAGATCCGTCGGTGTCAAACAGCTCAAACGCCTCCCTGATCTCCTGCTTCTGCTCCTCGGTCAACTCTGGTTTGGGGGTCGTCTTCTTGCGAGGAGGTGCCACAGGACCCTGCAGGGATGGTCTCTTAGCACTTGTCGCCTGGTGGGGATGCGAGAGGAGATGCAGAGGGGAAACTAACACTGATGGTTGCAGCAGACAGAGTCGCCATGTCTATGATAACAGCAGAATCAATCATCCAATACTCTCCTCTCACCACTTCATCCCATTTTGTTGCTAACACATCAGGATAAACAACACCCTTAGCTTTCCAAATACCACCAAATACAGATATAATTGACAAGAAAAACCTTTATTTACTTTAAAAATCAAATAGCTTAAGTACAAAAGAGGATAAATCCCCTTTTCCCCAGACCTATAAAGGAATCATGTAAATTCCCATCACTCCAAATGCTACACACTAACAAAGATTGGGATATTATGAAACATTGTACTCACCATTACTTGCTTTTTATTTGATTGACGTAAAAAGCAACTGCAAATCTAATCTAAAAGCAAGCTATGTTTTCCTCTGATGAAGCCTCCCTATTATTTAGGGAGGAGGAGATGCTTCACATCAGTTGCTCGCATTCAGCGTTTAATTACCCTGAATGTAAGATGAGTCTCTTTTCCTTCAAAACCTTCTATTTATTTCGGAGAACGGCTGCTAAAATGTGCAGAAAATGACCGCTTCTTGCTGACAACCTGCACAGGTTTTGCTGTCCAGAAGATGCCGTCATGGAGCACAGGCGTTTGATTTGTTCACCCATTGTGCCAGCAGACACGGCAATTATTGAATGGCCATTGAGGAATTAAAACAGGACACGGACAGCCACGAGTGGGAGTAAAAATCAAACGCACCAGTCGGGCCAAAAGCTGATTGGTTGCTGAAGACCACGGGGCGCAAGACACGATCAGAGCTGTTCGACACTGAAGTGAAACCGCCTTGGATTTAGGAATAAACGCTGAAACAGAACATAGAAAACGGTGATGTCTTTGTGTCATATTTACATGCAAATATATAACATTGCATGATAAAAATGGTGCATTCGCTCGTGCTGCTATGTGAAATGTCCTCAATACACCCTCTAGTGTCAGCAGACCGCAAAACAGAGCTTACAATATAGAGAATAATAAGATAATCGAGAATGGCTAATGATAATTAAAAGGGGAATATAATATATAAATTGCCAATGTTTACCCAACACCTAATAATATTGTTGTAAGGGTCAACAGACAGCATGCACAGTGACTAGTGACCATGGCTACTGACATGTTCTCCCTTTAATAGATCAACTCAAACTTATTTTTATATTTTACTTTTACTTTAGCTATTATCCTGTTTTTTCATGTTGGTATCCTTTTTCTTTTAATACTTCATTTATGCTGTACTTCCATTTGGATCATTTTAGGCTATAAGGAAGAAATCAACAAGATTTTTTGAAGTTATGTAATCTGTCTCTTTTCCCCCGTGTTCTTCATGTGTTTACTAATGTGCCAAAT
The DNA here is from genome assembly GCF_013103735.1 of Etheostoma cragini. NCBI lineage: Eukaryota > Metazoa > Chordata > Actinopteri > Perciformes > Percidae > Etheostoma > Etheostoma cragini. Next base: position 12,830,992 of record NC_048416.1, on the reverse strand, counting down.
TAAAAAATAGGCTACTAAAACAAAAAACAGGAGAAGAGAAAACGTTTATGGAAACCTTCTTAAAACAAAAAAACAGTAAAAATAAGGTTTCACACTTCCTCTGGATAATTGGTCGCACGTTATGGAGAATCTTTGACCAGTGGCTTTAAAAACAGGGTCTAACTCACACCCGGCGGGGCGTGGTCTGTGAGCTAAGAGGTGAACAGAACCAGTTTGTGGTCTTCAATTGGTTTAAATTGTGGCGTTCTTTGACGTATCTTTTACACCATTGGCTACTATCTAACGTCAGCTTTGTGCTCAGCTTTAGGTCGACCAATCACAGAGCACTTCTCACTCAGCAGATTCGGGCAGCTCGGTTTGTTGCACGCGCTGACTGCAGGTAAATAGTAGGCTACAGCTTAGCTTAGTTTCTTACGTTAAAAGTTGCCACATGCCCTGCGTATTAAGAAGTTAGCAACACTTCGTGTCTCACTATTCCACCATTTTTTTCACAGCAGTGCCTGGTATTCTCGCTTATTTGTTGGTCACTGTTTACTCATAATGGCCACGCGCCTTCGACCGGTGAGTTTAAGGTGCAAATTCAACCTTTCACGAAACTAGTGCTGTTTAATTAGCTTGACATGTAATAATAATGGCTTTCCGCTGTGTCATACAGAGTAATAAACGGTGTGCAGTCATCGGGGGGTCTGGGTTTCTGGGCAGACACTTGGTGGAGAAGCTGTTGGATCGAGGCTACTCCGTTTCTGTGTTTGACATCCGTCAGAGCTACGAGATGTCCGGTGTCACCTTCCACCAGGGAGACCTCTGTGACAAACAGGTGAGACTACCTTACTCCTCTGAGTCTGGACCAGACCTGCATGTAGGCTAGGCCTGAACATAGCCTACATGCAGGTCTGGTCTAGCCTACACATTGTAAGGAGTAAACCTCAGCTTTGTAATGATATGCTGCTTTGCACGTACAATGTTCAAAAAGAGTGTCAAAGTTTTAGACCTGAAATTCTTTCTGTTGACATAAAGTTTGCCAATGAGCTCTTGAGACTTGCCCCAAAAAACTTTAAAACTTATCTCTGACCTGGACCAATGACTCTTGTGATGCAATTGTCAATAGCTGTCACTGAGGTACCTGTCACACTCTGCTCCAGGCTCTGCTGCCAGCTATGAAGGATGTGTCCCTGGTCTTCCACTGCGCCTCCCCAGCCCCTGCCTGCGATGACCGCGGGCTGTTTGAGAGGGTCAACATCCAGGGCACACGCACCGTCATTCAGGCATGCATCGAGGCTGGTGTACAGGTTAGGCAGTAGGGCTGTTTATGTCAATAATTTACTGTTCAAGAATGAAAGATACCATAGAAGGGGTGTAACTTTTTGATTTTTTTTGCCAGAAACTGGTCCTGACAAGCAGTGCCAGTGTGGTGTTTGAAGGGACAGACATTAAGAATGGGAGAGAGGATCTACCATACGCCAAGAAACCCATCGACTATTACACAGAGACCAAGATTGAGCAAGAAAAGGTAGGACTGTGCTATTTCTTACCAGTGTTGCCCAGTCGGTGCTATTCGTTGCTCAAATCAAAGGCAAATCGAAATGGAGGCTATAAATAGCTATGATTTAGGGGTCTGTGTTATGGCCTCTGATATACTAAATCCACTGGATGCTAGCCCATGTTCCACCTCCTCCTGATTTTTAGAGTTAAAAGTGATTTTAATTAATAAATGGTTTATTAGTTTTTGGAATGTCCTCCTTCCTCGTGATCGGTATCAAATTTTATTTTTCTACACTTAGCTTAATTTCTATCAGCGTCATACAATGACACAATATCATATTCAGCAGTAGTGAGTACTTTCTTCCAAGATTTCCTCCGTCATCTGCTACTTGCCCCTCACAATCGATCACATCCATCTACCAGAGAAGAGAGCAAATGATCATAGTGTTTTTGTGATATGCAGAGTTGAATATTTCATACTGTCTTTGTTTTTTAGCTGGTCCTCGAGGCCTGTGACAAGGAGAAGGGTTTCCTCACAGTTGCCATCCGGCCTCATGGCATCTTTGGGCCTCGGGACCCACAGCTGGTTCCTATCCTAGTAGACATGGCTCGCAGGGGCAAGACGAAGTTTATCATTGGGTAAGCCATAGGGTTTTAACGACTTATGCCAATCCAACTAGTTATAGTGTGTTATTTTGTGTCTCCGGTGCTTCCACACATATACAAACTTGGATAAAAAAACATCCATGCTGTTTTGAGTGAGATACAGGATTCTAAATGTATCCGGCCTTCAGTCTCTGGGTGAGCTGGTCAAAATTGGCAGGGCCGTTTATCATTGGCCGAAACATTTGAATATTCCCACCCACCACCCCCTCCCATCAGAGCATACATACAATGTCTATGTCTCCACCCACCAGCTACAGCAGTAACTTCTCGGACATCCCCCATGTTGTTTTTAATTTGGAAGCAGCGGTTTAGGAGACACCATGTCAAAGCACCATGGGAATCGTTATGTTGTTGGCTGTAAAGACGAGAACAGAACACTCTATCATGTCCCAGCCGCAGTGGACCGAAGCAAGGCAGGGGTAGTAACACACGTTGTAATACTCACTTAGCTGCTAGCGTGGCACGCCCTCATACTCTGCAACTGACAAGCTAGCAGTACTTACTGCTCATGTGCGATTCCTGGAAAAAAAAGATGGAACAGAAGTGAGATGCCTCACTCTAGCTAAAACAGAGAGCTCGACACACAGGGGGAAAAGAGGAGCTGAAACAATGTACAGGACAACAAAAATATGGTGTTTTCTGAAAATTAAACCATGTAAACCTATTCTGGTACAACCTCTAACAACAATTAAGAACCTGAAAATGAGCATAATATGGGCTTTAAACTACTTCTAGACATAGAATGAATGGCTCTTGTTTTAGCAATAATCCCTGTAGTAGTCAGTGTATGTAATAAATAAGAATGGTAGAAAAAAAAGAGAATTTCCAAGAAGACTGTTAGTGCTCTCTCAAACCTGAACTCTAATGTGGGGGCTCGATTTGGCTTCCTAATAGGGGGGTGGGGGGGGGGGGAATCACCAGACACCTCCCGATACGACAACATCACGATACGATATTATTTCAGTTTGAAACCTATTGCAATATTCTGCAATGAATTGCAATTTACTACCTTTTTTCCAAACTCTAATTTTTCCCAATTTCAATGATGTCCCCAACAGGAAACTCTGCCAACATCTGTTTTATCTAAAAAGATACATTTCTCTGTTTGTTCATATCATTTCAATTTAATTGCTGCAAAATAGGATTATCAAGCGGACAAACCGACTAACACATATATAATAAATGATTGATACTTGGTGCCTGTGTATCCATACAATATTGCTACAGAAAATATTGCGATACTATGCTTTTGTATAGTATCGCAATACATGATTTTGCTCACTCCCAGATTATTTATTCTGGACGCCTTCTGGTGTTTCAGAGATTACCGCAACGCGCTTCTTTTTCAGATCCTTAGTGCTTATTGCTATATTCCTTTAATTCTCTGTCTTTGTTTTCTGCAGTGATGGGACCAATCTGGTGGATTTCACCTTTGTGGAGAATGTAGTTTATGGCCACATCCTGGCTGCTGAACGCCTGAGGCCGGACTCCCCCATATGTGGAAAAGTGAGTTACAATAAAATCAATCACAGAGCCGGTTTAACAGATGCTTTCTGTGAAATCACGTTGCTAGTCACACACATTCTTATTCAGGATCAGATGTTTTCATTTTGGAAATTGAATTTCAAATGAATACAGCACATCTTAACTCTCGTATGCTTCACTTTCAGCCGTACCATATCACCAATGATGAGCCAATTAGGTTCTGGGACTTCATGTCTGAGGTGCTGGTGGGTCTGGGATATGCTGCTCCCCGCTACCACCTGCCCTACACTCTTGTGTACCTACTGGCCCTGCTCCTCTGGCTGCTGGCCCTGATCCTGCGCCCACTAGTGTCCTTTAAACCCACCTTTACACCAATGAGAGTGGCTCTGGCTGGAACCCACCACTACTACAGCTGTGACCGCGCCAAGCAGGACATGGGCTACAAACCCGTAGTCAGTCTGAAGGATGGGATAGCACGCACAGTGCAGAGCTACCCTCACCTCAGACAAGGGGCTTGATGATAGAATGGAGGTAAAGGCCGCTGAGAGAAACTCACTGAGAATAACGTGATTAGATCACCCTGAATGGAAAATTCAAAATGAGGGAACAGACTTTATCTTTATTCAAACGTCGCAATGTGTACCTTTGTGTGCCTTTTCAACTGTTATGTACCATTTTTACCAGCAGATGGTAGCAAACGATTCTGGTTTTGGTCAACACACTTTCCAAAGTTTTAAAGCACTTCGTAAACAGTAAACCACCGCTTATGGCAACATAAATATACCGATTTTACACTGTGAAAACTGCAAACCCTTACAAATATTCTTGTTCCATGTTCACCTGTGTGCTGTACAACTGTTGAGATGCTGCTGTTAAATCCCTTAATGTATGCCACTAAACCATGATTCTTCTGATACAACTTGCACGGAAATTATTGTCTAAAATGTTGACTGGCATTACATTACATGGCCAAACATATGTGAACAAGGATGTGTGTTTTGGGGCTTTATTTAGTTTGGCATAAGCTCATTAGTTTGGCATAAGCAGCATACATAGATACTTTAGATGCTTGAGATGCTATTGGGCCTTTTTAGTTTCAACAGAACCAAACCCCTGTGCTCAATGCCAATGTGTGGAAATGTGAAAAGCCTTCTTAGAAGAATGGAGCTTGCAATATATAAAGCAGCATATTACTTTGTATAGTTCAGTGCATAGGTTCACCTTTTTTCAAGTCTGTCCCAAGACAATATATACATCCTATCCGTACTGGCCATGAAGCATCCGCTCTTAATGTGATTCCAATACAAGAATTGGCAGATAGGATAAAAATCTTCAGTTTTCGTTGTGTGCAAAAAAGCACAAAAGTTCAGCCAAGGCCAATATGAGGCTTTAGCAGACTGAGATAGACAAATCAATGGATCAAACCTCCTGTGGATTTTGCACTTAACACACTGAAACTTTAAAGCTTTCTGATTGATATAACAAAATCAGACTGCTAAGGTCTCATATTAGCTTAGGCTGAACGTAATGAATTTCACACAGAACAAGGGATATCTCTTAGTATTGGAATTGCATTAGGAAGGGATCGCTTCATGGCAAACATGGACAGGACTAATGATGATTTTAATGTATATATGGGACTAATGTGTCTCCACATACTTTTGGCTATTTAGTGTATTTCTTCATATACGTGATTCACATTCATTCACACATTCCCAACACTTTGTACCTCCTCTCTGATACTGGAGTATCTCTGGTATGTGTTTCTACAAGTTACGCAAACTGTAGAAATAATATTCAACAACGTCAAATACAATAATGGGATGGGCAATGAAAATGCATCATAAGCTATTGTGATCCATGTATAGTTCTGTCATTTTAATGATGACTACCTTTTATAACTGAGGAACATGTAAACACAAGAGAGCCTAATTTCTCAGTATTTGTGTCAAATGTATTTGCTGCTACAAAGATTTTTGCCTTTTCTAGGTGAAGCAGTTTTGTCATTCCAGGTCAAGGTGTGGTGACGAGGCAAGTTTAGATACTTTGCATTCTCATTTTATTTCTCGGTGGCAGCAGCACCTTAATGATTCACTGCTAGAGTCAGCATCACCGGACAAGGCTGTCTGACTGGTTTCTTGTTCCCAGTGAGAGGGATCCAGGTAGATAATAGTATCTTCACTTGCGCACCACAGTGAAACTTAGCTCTCAGACTTGTTAATTACCTCTCCACCCCCTCACTCTGAAATGTTGCGAAATCAATTCACACCCTGATTCCGATTTGAAAAGACTTTGTAAAGGCATGCACAGCATGCATGAGATTTCTCTTTGTACTAAAACAATGGTCGGCTGACCTCCATGTTGTGTTTTCAAAGAGTGCACACTTTGGCCAGTCGCACAGAACGTGCTCTTTGTTGCAATTTGTTGAAGAGAATGTTGGACAATTCCCTGAGCATAGACTTTTTTCTTGGTTTGACTTATACAAACACAGACACAGTCACTCACATTGAGCAAACATTTAGTTTGTAATAGGTTTTGGCTGCCTTTATACCTAGCATACGTACTGCTAAAGGTGCTGATTGTGTAATACATTTGATCTTCAAGGTAAGGGTTTCACTTTTCTATGTACAAAAACAAATGAAAGTGCTTTTCTCCAAATATAAATCTAGAATTCCAAACGAGATTGGCTTTTATGTTATTTTTTTAATGATGGGTGGCCCACTGTTTGTTATCTCAGTTCAGTTGAGTGTTGTTCTTGATCTCATTTTAATGATGCGTGTGCATCCTGGGTTTTCCTATCCAGTGAGCATGAGAGGAGAGCTCCCACAGGAGGTGTTGCTGGGAGATGCTTCCTTAAGGTTTGCCGTGCTGTGCACCTTGTCGTCGCACTCTTCCCATTTCTTTACCGGTTCTCACCTGCTGTACGATAGGTATGTGCTTGCCAACTCCCATGAATACAGCACAGGTGTAGAAAACAAAAATGAGTTCTTCTTAGTAACCGCTATTACTCACAGACACACACACACACAAAGAGATAAGCACATATGACTCCACCCCACATCAACCTTCCTTGACTGGCTGGGCTTGTTAGTGTTCACGCCCGTACCTGTTCACTAGCACAAGGAATAAGACACCTGTCAGACAGAGAAATACGTTTCCTCTGCTCTTACTCAGGGACACACTGATCACAAACTTGATTAAACGGGGTGGACGTTTCTCTGCTGGATATAAAGTAAACGCAGGTAGGTACTGTGCTTTCCAGGTGTCTTATTCACAACATAATTTAAAGTAACAGGGTAGATTCACTATTTAGAGCTTCAGTAATCAGCAACTGTAAGAACCGAAAACATAAACATAATCAATCATGTTACATAAACTGTTTGTTGAAAGCGTTATCTGATGATTGTCAGTGTTTGCCCTCTCATTTTTCTGGGTGTTTCCCTGTCATGATTGCTTGTCAGTAGAGTTGTTTGTCCTGCTCGCTGCTTGCCTTAAACGCTATGGCTCTTCATCAATCATTTATCCTGTGTGGACAGTGCTCAACCAAGGATAAATATACTATGTGATCCCTTGATGTATTTGTTCTGTCACCAATATTGAGGCCAATATCCTCAAGGGATATTGTGGCGAAAGGCTTCAGAAGGAGTGAACTCATAGCCCCAGGAGCTTTACTTTATATTTGCATCCTAAATTTTGCTCAACAATTTTGCATTCAGTTTAGTCTTATTCAGATTAGGGAACACTTTGTATTTGCCTTTTCTTCTTCACTTTCCAAGGGAGGTGAGTTTCCCTTCTGAGCAGATCAGTTTTGACTGTAAATAACTGAGGGGTCAACTCATTTAAAAATGTGTGAAAGGAAGCTATATTTACCCAATCACACAAATCGTTCTGTGTGAGTATATTTTGTATCCAAACACAAAAGACCATATATGTGTATGTGTGTGAGTCCAAGCATATTTAGGCAACAGTTTGGAAAAGTGGAAGGACAGGAACATCTACATGCCTAAATGATAAGACTGAGGAATGCTTTACGGTGCACATGTTCTTCATTAAGAGGGAACATAGCATGAGAGGGACAATTTCGAAACTATACTGTCTTAATAAATTGCAATTTACTTCAAATTGTACAATTTTGTTTAACAGAGTCTCTGTCTCGATGTGGTTCCAACATATTTTTCAGGTGGCCTGTCAAGATAACAGAACAAAGACGAGAGGGAAACATCTAGATCAAGCATGTCAAAAGGTGAGTAGGATGACTGATGTGATCTGAATGTGAGACTTAAATAAAAGCAGAGGGCATCCAAGGGCGTGTCTCTGCGCCAGGCTGGTGACTACGTAAATTCTGATCTTCTGTCATTTCCTCGATTTTAATTCAAAATACAAGTTAGTGGTTGATTATGTGATGTATGTTGGCCCAAAGGGAACTGAATATCATGCATGCTATCAAACAGACAGGATTAAGATTTATGATGCAGCCTACCCTGTGTGTATAATATCTCAGAAGGTGTGTTGGTAATGTGGCATGCACATGTTTGTGTCTCAGAGGAGGGAAAAGCATCTGTGTTTCGTACCACCAAAGTGAGGACCAGGCTGAGGGATGACAGCAGCTGGCTGCAGCAGCGCCAAGATGCTCAGGCTGAAACCGAAGAAGAGAAACCATGGTAAGCCACATGTTTGAATAGGGTTCTGTCCATATTATCCACTGCTCAGTCACTTGAATAGACCAAACCAAGTTCCTGTGAACCCATGCAGGTTAGCAGAAGTAAGGGCCAGGCGTTTGAATGGAGACATTGTTGACACCAGTCCAGTGTCGTCACCAGCAACATCCACTCCGCCACCCACCAAGACTGACGGTGAAAGGTAAACAACACAGCTTTCTTACTTCACCGAGTTATCCATCGATAATTTGGAAACTTCCCACAAAACGTGATTGTGCTGATAATGGCTCTCTGTTTTGAATTTAGAGCAACATCGCCGGGGTTCCTGATCAGGTGAGACTTGATCATTTAGGTATCCAATTTCGAACTAGAGACCTAAATCATAAGTAGATGAAGGGATATCTGATCACTGAAAATGGTTTTTTGTAACTGAAAAAAAAAAGAATGACCTTACTCAAGCTTTTTGTTTTTCTTTTTCAGAGGCGTTTTCACTAAACTAGACAAGCCTGCTTCACCCGTAACAACTAACGGCGTTAGGTAAGAGCTTCTCTTACTTGAAGAAGCAGATATAGTGTGACTTGACATTCCTACATTCATTTGATCTGTGTTTTTTTCCTCAGTGTTACGACGACACAATTCACCCACAAACCTTCAGAGAGCTACAAGAAAATGTGAGCATGCACACACATCAGATTCCCAGTCGACCGCTGGAGGTGGAATGAGAATGAGTTTTTATGAGTGTTTGTTTGCGCTTCTGTTCCTTAGAGCCCCGTACACTGTGAGGCCCACTCCAGAGAACCAGGAAGACCAGCTTAGCAACGAGGAGCTGGAGAAACGGTAACAATCTCCTCACGCAAAAGAACGCCATCTTATTTGAACTCGCATTACAGATTACATTAACATCATAACGACTCATTTCGTAGGAGGGAGGCAGCTGGCAATGTACTGAAGAAATCTGTCAGGCCACGGTCTTATGTGCTCTCTGCTGCTAAGAAATTTGAGTACGTATGTCTTATGTCACTCTACTAAATCATAACACTACAAATTTGACACTGCACTTCCTTGGGTCCTTCAGTGACATTGTTGCGTCACAAAGTCACGGCTACTTACAGTCAGAAACAGCGGTGAAATATATTCTAGTTCACAGGAAAATAAACACCAAGAGCAGACTTTACCATTAGGCAAGGTAGGCAACTGCCTGGGGTCCAGAGATAAAAGGGCCCCAAACAGGTATGCATTTGTTATGAAGTTACATTTAAAAAAATATAAAATAGCATTTGTTTCTATTTAAGCCTAAGTTTACTCTTAAAGAAAGGCTGTAAATTAATTTAAGTTGGATTTTTATTTTAAAGGGTAGCAATGGAAGAAGTGAAGCCAGCAGTATGTGTGCTGCTGTTGTCTCTAAGGTAGTGTGTTTGCTGTCTTGGGTCATCTTAGTTGACATTACGGAGCCACGGTGATTTTGTTTGCACACATTAGCTCACAGGGCTATCTTGGCTCAGTTTACTTTATTAGATTCCTTACTTTGATTCGGCTTACATCCGTACAACCGCATGCTGCGTGTGACGTCTCTTGTGCACGTGGGTCGGACATCCGGACTGAATCCCAACCTACTCACAGAGACTTCTGCCTTTTTTTAGTAGATAGATAAAAGAAGTGAGTTACCTATTTTTTAAACACACAACACATTGAGAAATTGGGCTTTTGACCCACATGTGATTGTAAATATTTGAGCATTTAGGGAGGTATTTATGAAACTATGTGCTGAAAAACCTCAGGTCTCAAGAAACGACGTCTGACACCTCATTGGTCAACAGCAGTCCATCATTTGTGGCTAAAAGGTAAATGTTCCCTCTCAAATCCCTCTAAAACAATAGAAAAACCTGTGAGTCCAATCAAAGAGTCTGTCGGTCTACTTCTGTGTGTGTGCACTCCCAACTGCACACATGCACTCATGTATGTGTGCATGTGTGCTTGGCTACAAATGTGCAGGGTGGAGATTTCTGATGACGGTGAGAATGCTGCTACTCCAGCACCCGCCAGCACCACACCCCCCTCCCCAGTTGTCGCCGTCACATCTGCTGCCTCCGCACCTGAGCCCAAAGCACAGAAAATGTAAGTCCTGTGCCAATGTCTCCAGCACTGCAAGTGCTTTCTGTTTCTTTCATTAATTTTATTTCATTAATTTCATTAATTTCCTGTGTGGTTTACAGAGTCGACACCAGCGTTAAGACAGCAGTTGATGCCCCTATTAATAAGCCGGTGGCACCAAAGGTGGAGACCGCCGCCCCAGAGCCTGTGAAGAAAGACCCCCCTCCAGTGTCTGTTGCAGTAAAAGACCCAGTTGAAGGCATAAAGCCAAAACCCAAGGATTCAGACGTCCCTGGGCTGGTTAAAACACCTCTGGTTAAACTCACCTCAGCATCACAAACCCCAATATCACCCACTCCAGCATCCCCTGCCCCGGCCTCAACCGTCCCACTTCCACCTGCCCCAGTGTCGGCTGTAACAGGGATCACAGTGAAGGCTGAACCAGAAGTAGCATCACAACTGTCTCCAAAGCCACGGTCAGTTTTCCACTGAAAAAATCAGCGCTGCCACATATTATCACATAATATCAGTGGTGAAAAGTAAATAAGTACATTACATTTTAGGTACTTGTACCGAGTATTACTATTATATGCTAGTTTAAACTTATACTCCACTAAATATTTGACATATTTCACAGCTTTAAATACTAGTAACATTACATACAGACATCAACTTTCTATAATCTTTTACTTAAGTAAAGGATTTGAATCCTTCCTATACAGCATAATGTTAACATCAGAAGATCGTATCTCTTAACACTGATAAACAGGCTCAAACATAATGTCTGCCCAGATATTATTTTTTTTATAGATTAAATGAATATCATGATTCTTAAGCAAAGTTTTAAATGTGCCTTCATGTGGTTAAACTTGCTTTTGTGTTTGCTCTGCTCTCTTTCTTTTTTTAATACATGTGATTGACTATTACTAGTTTATGCTAGTTTACACTTATACTCCACTACATTTTTAGGGTAAATAGTGTTATTTTTTTATCCACTACATATTCAGTATTCCACAACTTTATTTATTAGTTACATACAAACATCAATTTTATATAATTTTTTACGTATTATCTTTTATTTAAGTAAAGGACCTGAAAATGTCCTCAACCGCCTAGTGTTGACATCAGGAGATCATATCTCTAACGCTGTGACAACACACAGAAAATGTTAGTCCTGTGCCAATGTTTCCAGCAAAACAAGTGCATTTGGTTCCTTAAATTTCATTAATTTCTTGTGTGGTTTACAGAGTCGACACCAGCGTTAAGACAGCTGTTGATGCCACTATTAATAAGCCGGTGGCACCAAAGGTGGAGACCGCCGCCCCAGAGCCTGTGAAGAAAGACCCCCCTCCAATGTCTGTTGCAGTGAAAGACCCAGTTGAAGGCATGAAGCCAAAACCCAAGGATTCAGACGTCACTGGGCTGGTCAACACACCTCTGGTTAAACTCACCTCAGCATCACAAACCCCAATATCACCCACTCCAGAATCCCCTGCCCCTGCCTCAACCGTCCCACTTCCACCTGCCCCAGTGCCGGCTGTAACAGGGATCACAGTGAAGGCTGAACCAGAAACAGTACCACAACTGTCTCCAAAGCCACGGTCAGTTTTCCACTAAAAAAATCAGCGCTGCCACATATTATCACATATCAGTGGTGGAAAGTAAATAAGTACATTACATTTTAGGTACTTGTACCGAGTATTGCTATTTTATGCTAGTTTTTACTTATACTCCATTACATTTTTAGGGTACAATTGTGTAATTTTTTTCTCCACTACATATTAAGTATTCCACAGCTTTATTGATTTGTTTCATACAAACATCAATTTTATATAATCTTTTACTTATCATATAAAGTATTACCTTTTATTTAAGTAAAGGACCTGAAAATGTCCTCAACCGCCT
>NC_048416.1:12802471-12818605 GCF_013103735.1 Etheostoma cragini | reverse complement strand
AAACAGTACCACAACTGTCTCCAAAGCCACGGTCAGTTTTCCACTAAAAAAATCAGCGCTGCCACATATTATCACATAATATCAGTGGTGGAAAGTAAATAAGTACATTATATTTTAGGTACTTGTCCCGAGTATTACTATTTCATGCTAGTTTAAACTTATAGTCCACTACATATTTTACATATTTCAGAGCTTTACACACTAGTAACAATACATACAAACAACTTTATATAATTAGTAAGTAAAGGATGTGAATACTTCCTCAACCGCATATTGTTAACATCAGTAGATTTTATCTCTTGACACTGATAAACAGGCTCAAACATAATGTCTGCCCAGATAATATTTTTTATAGACTGAATGAATATCATAATTCTTAAGCAAAGTTTTAAATCAGCCTGAATGTGGTTAAATTTTCTTTTGTGTTTGCTCTCATTATTTTTTTTACACATGTGATTGAAAGCTGCTCTGTAATTGTCTTGTGTTTGTTCTGTTTTCACAGCTCCAATGTTGACACGCTCACCACCTTGTCTGATACTCTCATTTCTTTTGGCACAAGTTCAACCAGGTACTGGAAATAAAAGAGAAAAGCAGCAGAAACCAATATAAAGAAGAAAAAAAAGCTAAACAAAGATTATCATGTTTGTGCCTCCAGCATCAACAACCATCCGATAATATAAATGTATTTCCTCTCCAGCTTTAAGGATGATGAGCCAGTGCTGGCAAAGAAAAAAGAAGGCTCAGCGGCCAGTTGCACCACAAAGGACGGGTAAAAAAACAAAAAACTTCTTATTCAAAGAGATCATGAATAACTGCCACTGTGTTCGCTTCAACGTAATCATATAATAACCCACATCTCCTAAAACTACCTCACACAAGAGGCTGTTCCAAATTAGACTTGATTAAAATGGGGTACCTCAAAATGTTAAATAGAGATGTGTGAAAGCAGATTTGCTCATATTTGTTTTCTGTTCACCGCCTGCAGTGTTAAAGAGGAGCCTGCTCCAGCGCTCAGCAACTGTAAAGCAGTGACAGATGATCTTCTGGCTTTTGCTGATGGGTTTGTTAAAAATACATTGTTGCTCTTTTTGCAATTACCCATATTAAATTCTCTGAATGTTACCCACAAGGTGGCAATGTTGGACTTTAAATGATTTCCCCCCTCTCCTCCACCTCAACTAGCCTGTTCTTGCTCTGAAATCTCCTCCGAATCCTAAATCCTCCTTTTTTTCTCACCTTCTCTTCTTCCTCTCATCCTTCTGCCTCAGCAGTCCAGAGAAGTCAGCCGTGCCTGTCCCCCCCAGCCCAGGACGCTGGAGTCAGGATCTGCTTGGCGGACTAGACAGGTATAGGTAGAGAGCTCTTTCCCACCCAATGCCCAAATACACCGTTATGCAAATAATTATCCTTTCATCAGTGGAAAATCAATATGTCCATTGTCAGTAGCAAGCAGAGGCATTATCTTAACTTACCTTGCCAGAGTTCGATCTACAGTTTCAAAGGAGCTTGTGCACAAACTCGGCTCTGTATTTGACTTTTGTGTTTGATGTCTTTAGTAAGTCAACCCCAGCAAAGACCAGCAGCAGCCTGGATCTCCTGGCTAATGATGTCATTTCAATCAAAACGGAGGCACGCAGGTGAGAAAGAGACAGCCTTGTGATGGCCCTCTGCTTCCCATCCCTCCTTCCCTGTGTAACATTAATTCTTAACACTGCAGATGAAGGGGCCAACGGCCCCAGCTCCCTGAAGTGTATGATTTTTAATAAATCCCATCCCCTTTAAGTTTGATCTCAAATCAGGGCTCCTCTACTTCCAGCATTCTATTTTAACCCCATGCACCATGTTACAAAGTTGCGGATTCCTGAAGCGACTGAGTTATACTTTGAAAGAGAAAGCCACGTCTTATCTGCAGCGCGACTGGAAATAGAAGAGAATGTGCTGTACTGATTAGTATTGCGGCTTTGTTTTGTCTCCGCCAGCCTCAGCATGCAGCGAATGGAGAAACAGAGAGAGACAGTCAAAGAAACACAAAGGTAGAAAGAGATGACAGGCTGTTCTTAAACAATTATCTATGGAGAGCTGTTCATGCTAAGAAATGCATTCTATCCAGATATGCCTTGTAATGATTTATACTAACTCTGCCTGTGTCTCTCTGCCTGCCAGCTCCACAGAGACAGTCACTATAACCACCAAAACTGTGATCATTACTGACAAAAGGTATGAGAACACATACACAAAAAAAGTCTGTTCTGTACTATATTCAGATGGTTTTCATACTCCAATAAAGTTTTTGGTTAAATAGTTCAGTGGGTTTCAGTCTTTTCTAATGGACTGGCATTGTAAATAGTGTATGAGAAGAAGCACACTTACCTTTACTTGCCCCCTTTTCCTATCCCATCCCATCTTGCCATTCATCCGTACATAACCCTCCTTACTTTTATGTCTTGCCTCCAAACAGCGAAGAGGACACCGCAGATCCATGGAGTTCACATGTGACGACCACAGTCACGGAATCAAGGTAGTGTATTTACTGCCACGTCACGTATGAAGTGGTGCTTTAACATGGCTGTGTTAAAAGTTTCTGCAATACGTATGTAAATGTGGTTTAAAAAATAGTTTGCTCCACCGACACTGAGTAAAAAGAAAAAAATAATTGGTTCCAAAAATAGGATTCAATTGTAAAAAATAATTTCACTCCAGTTAAATAGGCAAATTAAGTTGAATGCGGTTGATAAAATGAATTGTTTAGAAAGAATGTCTTGTTAGTATAATATGTGATTTCATCACATTAAGCATCTGTTTAGTTTTTAATAATTGGTATAGAAGAAAATGGGGTTTATACTAGGTGAAACCTGTAATACACAGATTCTGCCATTCAGCAGCAGAATAGTGTTTGAATTTGTCAAAGACATCCAGAGTCTGATTGTGATTGAGTTTGGCCCCGTTTCCTCTGTGTTTCTGTTTACCATTCAAACTGCATTAAATCTTTCCATTATGAGTCAATGTGATCAGAATTCCTCCGACACAAGATGGGCCATGCTGACAATTGAGAGGGAAATCAGTGTGAAATTGTTTTTCAGCTCGGCTGATCCGTTTGATCCATATCCGATAGGGACCACATCCTCTAACAGGTAATCATATTGGTTTGGAGCTGTGACTGTTTCCCAGCCAGTCAGATAGCATCTCAACATCCATAATGCATCAGTTTCTGATTATGAGCCACTTCTATCTATTGCAGTGCCTCTGACCTGCTCAAGCCTCTTGCTGATATTTCCATCAACAGGTACTAAAAGGATAATGCAAATTTCCCTTTTTTCTATATTGTAGCCTCTATTTGTTGCAACCGATACTATCATGTTACTACATTATATCACAATGACTACAACTGCTTTGCTTTGTCGGTTATTGGAATACTTATTATCCATTCATAATCAGCAGCTATCATACCACACACACTAAGCACTGTGGCTACACCTTATTGATACACTAATGTGTATTTTTTTATTGTTATTTCTTCAGTGTTTCACCTACTTATATGAAGAACAAAGATCCAAGTCCAAAAACCAAGTAAGTTGAACTCATCCAACACCTTCTCTGTGATCAACTATCAAAAGAAAGGGAAGTGGGGCTGCACCTAACAATTAGTTATTTATCAATTAACTTGTTTATTGTTTTTGAATAATTTTCGCTATTTTTGCTTAATAAATGACTTATTATTAAAGATTTCATTCAATCAGCCACATATCTGATTAATTATCAATTAATCCTAAACTGAGATTTTAACTACTTAGTCAAATGTTTCTAGTATGGAGTGTGACAGTGTCATGTTCCCTGTGTGCACCTGTAGGTGTGTTAAAGTAATGTTTTGGGCACATTATGGCTGCAGACCGTTGACATAATGAGAAGAGCAGTGGGCAGTATCATGTAACAAAGGTCTCTAGCTGGTCTCTGGGGACATTGTGTTTCTTAGTCAGTCAGTACTTTTAAACCCCAAGTTTTTTTTTGAAATTCTAATGTTTCCATCCCGTTTTTCTGTCTGTGCGTGTTTGACAGTATTAGCAGTAATGCGTTGGAATCCCTTGCAGACAACGTCATCCCTATCAGCCCTGACTCCACAAGGTATTAACCTCATTTTGTGCATAATTGTGTTATGAATGTATGAGTGAGACATGCAGGGGAAAGAAAGACCTTGGACCTGCAGGAATGCTTCTCTCAAAGTGCACACATTACAGTCTGATATGCTTGAGCTGTCATAAAGTTCTGCCATAAAGTATACATCAACACACACACACACACACACTCATTCTCTCTCTCTCTCATCCGTCATCGATGGGTAGGAATAGTACATTATTTAAACAATTTTAAAAATCAAATAACAACACTAATTGAAAGAAAAAAACAGCTTATGATGACTTAATAACGGATCCTTTTATCCAAAAGTGTGTCATATTATTTGACATCAAGCTTTGCCAGTTCCTCCTACAGCACCCCTTCTTTTTACTCCAGGTAACAGCACTCTCTTTCTCTCCAGGCCCAGCTCACAGCGGTCATGGGCACGCACATGGGAAACCAGCACACCTCAGCAGGAAGACACAGAAGACAGGTGATGACACACTTGACACACAAGTGTAATTTACTCTTACACTTCCGCACAATGCGGCTCACTATGTTTCATTAATCCACATGCACCCATCCATGTCCATTACGTGCTAAAAAGCCTTTCAATGTATGCCCAATCTCAGCGAAGAAGATGTACCTGGAGGCCAAACTGTAGATCACGAGACGATAATCACGTTTGAGAGAAAGTAAGTCATCCTTTTATTAAAAGCTCCTTTTATTCCAATAACCTCCTTCCCTTCCACACCGGTGAAGCAACTCAGCTTTTGCAGCATCTATTCACCGAGCCAGAAAACATTGTGCACTGGTGCCAATGAAAATAGGTCAGCTATTTGTTACAACTTTTTCTCACAAGTAAACAGATCCCCTTCCAGCCTTTTTTTGTTTTCTTGTGTTTTTAATAATATAAAGAGTGTGAATTTGTCATCCTCTCATGGGCTCATGTCTTTGTTTGTGCTCAAGGTCCAAGGAGAATGACTCCCCTTGGGACAGGTGGACATCACCCACTGTCTATACTGTCACTACCATTAGAGGAGAGGAAGATGAAGAGGATGGGGAGGAGGAGCCGGAGGAAAGGTATCTCTACTGTGGCTGGGCTCATTAAATGAATATTAAACCACTTTATTTTTCACTATTTCAGCAGGATGTCATTATAGCATCTTAAAATACAATTCCTGTCAACCATTTAATTGAAAGCAAGCTTCAAATACAAGTTGAAACTTCCTCCCGGCTTAGTCAGAGAATAATCAACTCTTTGTGAACTTGTTATTTTACTTTATTACTGTCACTTCTTCACCTGTACTGCCAGACTTTTTATAATGCAGTAATGTCCTCTGCTTTGTAGCCTTGAGGATACGCAGACAGAGACAGTCACAACCATCACCACTATCAGGTTTGAAGTTCTTTAAAACTCACCTCTTATGATAAAAAACTGGGGAGATCAGAAGGAATTGAGAGCGTGAGAGATGTGTAGGTGATGTTTACCATTACAATGCTTGGGGAGGAGGGTACAGAATGAGGCAATGCTGCTTGGCAAGAGAAACAGACCACACCTGGACGATAAATCCCGACCACTCTGGAGCTGTGAGAAGTCAGAAACGAGGCAGAATTCTTGCTCACTGAATAGAGTTTAGTTTATAGACTGCTACAGCCTGCACTAAAAGTCTAATAGTTTTCTTTACTTTCCAGGGAGATACACAGTAATCCAGAGCCCGCTATGGATCGGTAAGTTTAGGATCTTAATGTCAGTTACAGCATAATGCAAGAATGTTTTCTCCAGAGTGTTATTTTCTACTATTTGGTCTGTTTATTTCCTTACTTTTGTAAAGACACTCACCTTTAACTGAAGCTTTTTGTCTTTTGATGTGGTACTGCATAGATATCTATGAGTGGAAAATGGTTTAATGTACTGCAATTAAATCAAATTTAATTTAAAATCAGACACAAACCTTCTTACAATTAGGTAATCTAGGCTTGTTTTACACTTTCACTGGGCATATCGGCTGTTGCCTGTGTTTGTAATAGAGACGTCTTAGTTAGAGGATGAGAGATTTAGGCCAAAGCTTGTGGGAATGTCACTTAATACTGCAGTCTGGGTCTAAAGTTACCTGCAACTCCTGCACAATGCCTGCTTAGACCGACTCCCGTCTTAATTATATTACTGTAGCTAAATGGGAAAAGATCTGCTCTCCCATTGTCTTTCAATTTGTCCTCATTTCCTCCCTCAAATTATCAGACTCCAGATGTCAGATTAATGATGTGTATTAAAAGATGTCCTTTTGTCAAATCACAGCCCGTTAAACAGCATGCCATTAACAACTGATGGCAGAAAATGATTACCTCCTGAGTTACATTTAACAGATGTAGAGTCCCTCTGTATGAGCCGTCACACTGCTGTCGTCAGTGAGGCTAAAAGATGAGGCTAACGCCGCTGCACTTTGTCTCCAGTTATGAAACCTATTCCAGGTCCGTGATAGAAGAAGAAGACCGGCGTGTCCAAACACCAGAACCCGAGGCCAAAAAGTGAGTGATTTTTCTTTTTACAAACTAGACACTTAAATGACAGTGACAGCTAATATTTAAACTATTCCTATTAACTCACTATTTCCTTCACCTGCCTCTGCTCAAGGGGGTTTGTGTACGTGAAGGAGTATGTCAACGCAACAGAGCTGTCCTTGTACAATGCCAGAGACGCCATCGATGGGTAGGACTAATACATTATTTAAACCATCAAATAAGAAAAAAACTGCTTAATAAACCTGCCACCACTGCTCTTATGATAACTTTATAACAACTCTTTTTTTTCCCATAGTGTGTCAGATTATCAGACATCAAGCTTTGCCAGTTCCTCTTACAGCAGCCCTTCCTTTTACTCCAGGTAATAGCACAATTCCCTAAACCTGTTTTAAACCAGCTCTAAGCCGAAGCCCTTTCTCCCCCTGCCTTGTTATTTCCAGTTCTCACGAAACTAGGTATGTGTAAGTAAGCACGAGGGCAGAACTTCCAGCAAGCCTGCTCATTAGGAGGCTGAGCAGGGACATCAAAGCATTATTTAAACTCACTAAGTTCCCTTGGACAGGACAGAAAGGGCCATGTTAATAAACCAGACAGAGCTGCAGTTGCATGAGAGCTGTTTGAGTCGGTGGCCACACTAACATGTCTCAATGGCTGTCTCCCCCCAGTGGCACGCTGTCATCCGCCTGTACCTTCTGCGGAAAGCCGGTGGACGGTGATGCCAAGATCACCATCGAGCACCTCAATATCAACTGCCACCCCACCTGCTTCAAGGTAGTTCATCTATCTGCTCAGATACATTTCAGTTGAAGATTTAAAAAAAGAAGAAGTATTTATTGGACTATAAAAAGTCTGTGAAGTGACTAACCTGGAGAAACTGAGCCTTGTTTGTTCACCTTAAAAGAAGTTTTCTTGAAATTTTGGTGAATGTGCTTCTTCACTTTTTTGTAGAGTTAGATCAGAAGATTGATACAACGCTCATGTCTGTACGGTAAATATGATGTTACAGCCAGCAGCGAGTTATAGCAAAGCTTAGCGTAAATACTGAAAATGTCCATTGTTCAATAATCAGCCTACCAGCTCTAATGCCTAATAACAGCTTTAATATAACATGTTATATCTTAATTGATTTGTACATTTATATTTGTCGCTCCAGGAAGTCCCGGCTAAGAAATACTCTGGCACATAACTCCCCGTGAAACCACACCTTGTCATTTTTACATTTTGTTTTGCAGATTAAACAAACAAGATTAACATGTTAATTAGTGGGTTTTAGAAATGCTAGTAGGCTGATTTTAGTTTTTTAACCTATGGCCAGAGCCAACTTCTTTATCCCCATTTCCTGTTTTTATGCCGAGCTACGCTAATGATCTGCTGGCTGTAGCTTCACGTGTGACAGACAGACATGAAAGTTGTATTTTCTTATCTAACTCTTGGCAATACAACCAATAAGTGCATTTCCTTAATTGTCAAACTACTCCTTTAATATTTTTAAACTTTCTCCCTTATTAGTTTTTTCTACAAGTCTTTAAATACAACTAATATTTAGCTATAACATATTGCCAGTATATGAATGAAAGGTCTCAACCAATTAACTGTGTTGTCAAAACAGTTTAGTATACTGTGTATTATGAAGCAGTAAATAGGTATGAGAGAATTTCAAGGATAAAAACACAGCTCTTCACTGCATCTTCTCATAATTACATTTTTCTTATAATTACATTCTCTATTTTTCAGTGTGGTATGTGTAGTAAGCCAATGGGAGACCTTCTCGACAGTATGTTCCTACATGGGGGGAAAGTCCACTGCGAGTCCTGCTACAGCAAAGCCTTGGACTGATAATCGAAGCTCTTCAGCGGCCTCTTATCCTCAGCTCCTTCTCTTCATGTTCATTTGCATATAAATTGAGAACTGACAAAGTTTGGACTGTGTTTGGTTGGAACTCAAGAATGATGTGGATTAGGGTGATCAAAAAGACATTCATAGTGAGCCAAATGGCTACTTAATGTTGATTCTTACATTAGGTTAAATTTCTATGTTATTCAAGCTTGTGTTTTTTTTTTTTTCCTGGTGGTGAAAGCTGTATCTGCCTCAGTAAACTATGAAGGATATGTCTGTACAACACGATGTGCTACATTAACTATGAACAGATTAATACTGGCAAATTTGGTGTTATATTTTAGAAACAGCAGTTATGCAAGAACATATTTTATTACAAAATGTTTACCTTTTTTTGCTCATGATACAAAATAGTGTGTTCACATGTATGATGCTTTGTTAAAAAAATAAAATGACTTATAGAATCCTTGTACAAATATTCTAAGCAAAGCGCTGTGCCAGCAAACACAACACTGTCAGTCTTAAGCAGTGACACGTGTTAGAAAAGCATGTATTAAAAAATTATTGCACATAAACATAATTTTAGTATCATGTAACTGAAAGGTTAGGGCAATATTATAGAGTATCAGCCACCAAAAAGAATTGAATGAGCTCAGGAAAAGTACTTTGCATATGCAGTGGTGGGTTCCCACACATAGTCTTCACACACAGTTAGGCAGAGTTCTCTTGGCCGTGCTCCGGTCCGATGAAAATCTGCCTCCCATGAGAATGTGCCTCAGTGGAACAACTGCAACGCATGCAGTTAAAGTTAACAATGCAAGGTGGAGTAAGGGCAATGATGGCACCTTGGTTATAGTAAAACAACGACTTAAAAATATTGGCATATAGCACTCTGAAACATTCATTTCCCATTACTAAACTTAAATAGGTTTTTAAATGAAAACAGGGATAAAGGACAAAAATATCATGTCAGCTAAATTCAATATCAAAATCTGTTATATGGTATAACTAAACTGCTCATAAGGGTAAAGGAGGTTTGGCTCCAGTGCAAAAATTGTAGTAATTTCTGCTTCATTCCTTCATTTAAATAGTGGGGATGCATAATATGGGACACCTCTGTAATCCTGGATGCGCTCCATCCTCTGTTTGTTTCAAGGCCTGTGTCAGTGTTTTCCTCTGGCTCTGCTCACAGCAATGTTTTGGATGTGCTTCCACAGCAGCGAAGGGTCTGACTCGTTATGTCTTATCAGAGACTCCAGCCCCTCTGCTTGGTCCAGGCTCTGCCAGTAATCCTGGGGCCATATTTGCAACCATCTGCGGACAGACATACAAACAGATTAGGCTCATCACAGAGGAAATTTTAATTAGACCATTAATATAGACTGATGTCTCTCCCCTCGGGACATTGTTATTCGCATTAAGGATTTCACACCTGGCACAGTGAATAATTTGAGACAAACTCACCCATCATCTGCAGGTAAATCTTGGACTTGTCCATACCCCGGGCTGGGCAGGGGACACCCCATGTGAGAGTTGTCGGCCATTTTAGGCTTAGGAGGTTGGTTCTTCTTCGGGGCTTTTTTATAAGCTCGTTCTGCTGCCAGTCGTGCATTCTCCTGGTCACACACGTAACATTCATATCCATTGAGGTAGTTGGGTTTACTCATGTCATTAACCCCCCACTCGCGGGCCTCCAGAGCCTCCAACAAACGATTGTTAGTAATGCGGCTGGGGTTTTTGAAATCTAAATATTTTGCATATTCATAATCATTCTCATCAAGACGTTTGAGGAATTCACCGAGAGCTTTGGGTGAGGGAAAATGATTTATGATGATTGCAGAGTGGTCGTTGGGCATCCAGTCTGCCACCACAGAGGAGCCTCGATAGACCGGCACACAGCCCTGATGGAGAGGCCGCCACAGCTTCTCGGTCATGTAATCTGGACACAGGCCGTTCTCCAGTGCCAGGTGAAACTTGTAGCGTGCAACAAAATTCATAAAGCCCGCCTCTTCGCCAGTAGCTGTGGCCGTGTCCTCCAGATGTTCAGGTAGAGGTTTGTTATTCAAGCATTTTCCGTAGGAGTCCACCTATAGAGAGAAAACAATGAGTGAGAAAGGAGAGAGATGGGGGCATGCTCAGGAAACATTGGTTATTAAAGTAACACAGGCACACTTCTAATGGTCTACGTCTTCCATAAATCCCTGATTAGACTGTCTGAATGGAATTTTAACATTTCATAACCTGACGGAGATTCAAAAACATCACACTCAGGGCTATTTTTACAAAGCATTCAGAGGTCTTACTGCAGCTGAATGCTTGAGGATTAATGATTTTGACCTACTGACCTGAGTGTATGTAAGTATGTGCAGGACGGAACACTAAACAAAAGATTTTCAGAGCACGTAATCCAGTTAATTTTTATTGTAAAGAATGGTTGTGTGGTAGGGTTCAAAATCAAGGAGACTGTTGAAAATGGTATTTAACACCAAGCAGAACAGAGGCAGAGGCAAAACAAGACAATTACAAAAAGAGACCAAATGTCAAAGAAAAGGCGCAAAATAAATAATACATCAACAAATCACACTATTGTATTGTACAGTATTTTAAAAATAAAATAAAAACTGGTACCTTAGACCAATTAGATGAACATAAGGATAGTGCATTGGGATGTAGCATCTCATTTTTCAGGGGTACAGTATATAAGAGTCCTAATAAACCAGGTACTAAACTGAAAACAGCCACACTCATCCATCATGCATATTTGGAAAAATGGCCCTGAAAAACACATAGACCTGTACCTGAATGTACTTCATGAGCTCCTGGACATATCTGTTTCTGTCTGACGGTACATCGCAGTGAGACTGCATGTAGAGCACAGGAGCCAGGCCCTCCCTCCTCAGCCGGTTCTTCTCCTCCAGGGACACGACCACAGGTTTCAGCAAGTAATCCAGGGAAGGCAGCCACTGCAGGGTCAGAGGATAGTCCGACTCCCTGCGAAATGTGGCAGTGTAGTTGAACAGCCTGATTCCCGGTCCATGGGAGAGGACGTAGTTATTCATGGGTGACTCTTCGTGGAACAACGCCCAGGTCTGGTGGCGGAGACGAGGGAGCGGCGCCTCATATGCACGAAAGTCTGTTCCATAAAAGATGATGGAGGCTGTCCTTTTGTACAGCTGGACCTTGAAGATCAAACTCAAGATTACTGGCAGAACAACTTCAGACGATGCTTATTATTATTAATTTGAGCATGCATTGTCTCTCTGTCTAAGCCAGTGAGTTTCAGTAGAAGGCTGTATGAGGATACACATCTCTGGTACCTTGCGGTTGCTTGTGACCAGGCAGGAGGATGTGGCACAGTCGATGCGTTCGGTGTCACCGGGGAAATGTGGGAACAGGCCTCCACTCCACCAGAGAAGAATGGGCAGCTCCTTGTTGCTGCGGCGATCATTGTTGCCAGGTCCTCTGTATGAACTGATGGAGGCAAACTCCATCTCTGACAGAGCACTCTGGGGCTGGAAGGCTCCTCGCTCCACCGCATCCAAGGCCTCCATGGGAAGTTGATCATCTGGAAAAGAGGCAAAGGAGACCCAGACCCAGCAAA
Source organism: Etheostoma cragini (assembly GCF_013103735.1). Classification (NCBI taxonomy): domain Eukaryota; kingdom Metazoa; phylum Chordata; class Actinopteri; order Perciformes; family Percidae; genus Etheostoma; species Etheostoma cragini. The sequence goes on along the minus strand of NC_048416.1, from coordinate 12,806,535 downwards.
GGACCCCAAACAGCCCCAGACACACACATGGAACCAGCCTGCCCCTTCCCGCCATCTGCAAGGTTGAAAAAAAAAAGACATTTCAGAGACTTGGATTACTCGGATGAAAGTAGGTCACAATTCAAAATGACAAATCGATTAACTTTCTTATCTGTTTGATTAAGGTCTGATTCCTAAGTCTCGCAAATAAACTCACGCTCTGTTGGGGTGCTCTAACCCAAGTAAAAGTGTTGTGGATGCAGTTATTTCTCATCGCATCCAACTTCGTTAACAAACATTAGGAATTGACCTTAACGTTTCAATCATACGTGTCAGAGGTTTCTGAACATGCACCAGTATCGGACCCGTTTCCTACCATTGCCACTGCAGCAAACGCATCAAGGCTTGCTTTGGATTCTTCAAACCGAAAATATCCAGCTGTTCTCCTTATGAACTGGTTTTGTGGATTGGGGATAACAAAGTACAGTCTCCTGAAATCACACAGACAACGGCACAGAATAAAAACAGACGGATTCTTCTTCTACGTTTCTGCTTTTCTTCTTCTTTGGGTCGCAAACTAACCCAAGATGCACATCGCCACCTACAGCTCCGGAGTGTATATCGCTGTATTAAATGTCTGTAGTGTACTGCAACCACAGACTGCAAGATACATTTGTTTATATTGAGTTTGTACGACTTTGGTCAAATTTGTTTTGGACAAAGTTATTCTACTAACTTAAAAAAAGATGTGTTATTTTCAAAGGTCGTAATTTGGACTGTGGTCATAATATCTACATTTGACATTTTATAACTTATTCCCTGTTGCATGTTGTTCTTATTCTTTTTTATGTTTATATGTAATAGTCATAGTTATTACTTAATCTTGATCTCCTGCACTTTTCACTTTTACACCACCATTGCGCACGTTCTGCCATAGTATCTTACCTTCTCATGGTCATTGTATTTCTGTGAGTGATTTTTATTTGTATTCTTATCTATCTATCTATCTATCTATCTATCTATCTATCTACAAAGAGGTGTATGTACTAGGTAATTGCAGGTACCTTTGTCAAATCTGTATATATATTGACCTCTGCTTTAAACATTGGTTTGAAACTTTCTTAAAAGAACACAGAAGTCTCAAGTGTAAAAATGTACATAGTCTAGCAAAATGAAAATACTTTATATGAGCTCCATGTGTTGTATACACACCATATTATTTATACAATTGCCTTAAAATTTAGGTAGATTTAATGTACTTTATATACCGTTGGGTAGTTTAATCTATAACAATACATCATCCATAATCTTAATCAAAGTGACTACAGTAACTACAAAAGTACAATGGTTCCCTATAAAATGTAGTTTAGTAGTATAAATATGTCAGAACAGATATAGAAATAGCACAGAACACAAAAATACTCAAGTGAAGTACACGAAAAAGATTTACAAAATTCATTTGAATAGTACACTTTACAGAGAAGAGAGACTTTATCGGAAGTGAACTTTACGGGCTTTTGGACCTTGGTTCGCCTGGGCGGTGTGCACGTGCAGCTTCTCGTTGGGGACGCGCACGTCACGACACTCAACTCAGTCAGATGTAGGGGAGGAGGGCAGACCACGAAATATTAACTGTTAGGAACAGGGTGAGTGAAAACACATGTGTTTTTTTCTATTTGTATTAGATTCATTCAATTGTAGCTACATCACCTCAATGCAACAGTTGTTCTTTTGCTTTTAAAAATAGTTTTTAGTCGCATATGCACTGAGGCTAACCGTTAGCCTGAACAGATAGAATGTCAACAAGCCACTGGACTAGCTTGTTAGTTGGCTTGGGATGCACCCGCTAGACAACAGTGTTACTGTCTGCTAGCTACAATATAGTTTTTCAAGAGCCTGTTACCTCTTTCGGTTCCTAGCTAGTTAACTTCTACTCTGAAGCACATTCGCTGAGACCATCGACGAAGCAGTTTTATTGGAGTTTTTAGCTGCTGTCACAGTTGACAACAGTAGCATGTTTGTGGTCTGGCCAGCACATGATCCTGACTCGCCCCTGTTGTTGTGGCGTAGGACTCCAACACTGCACCAGTTATATGTCATACAACTGATGTATTAAATTATGTAGGAGGCTGGTCATCATGTCCCACGCTATAGCTAGCAAGCAGGCATAGCTAGATGTGTAGGGCTGGGTATATTGTTAAAAAATCTTCGATACTTGTAACAATACCGGTTCCTGAACGAAACTTTTTTCGATACCAATTTTAAGAAAATCCATTTTAGTAAAAATAAATAACACTACGGTAAAATATTTCTTAATTGTGACGCACACTGTTGTCAAGCCTCTCAAAATACAACAACACAGTGAGCCTTTTTCTAGGATGGTGGAAGCTTGACCCGCGCAACTCTGCTTTTGATTGGCTGGTACTCGTTGCCTTTGTTAGTCGGATTGGTTAGTTTTAGGCACGAGGGGAGTGATATTTTGTGCATGACTCTACGATCTGTAAACAGCCAATCACCAGCATTATCAGATCTTAGAAGCATGCTGCATGCTTACTGGCTCACTAATGCTGATGAGCTTTACTCAGTACTTATACTTAGGTATTGGAATTCGGTATTGAATTACATTTTTCTATACTCAATACTACTGAGGCAATTTAGTCTGTGTGTAAAAGTATCAAATATTGTTACCCGGCCCTATATATGTGTAAGTTATCATGAGTCAGTATGACTGTGTAGAGTTGGGCCAATTCATATGTTTACGGGTCCAGTCTAAACCGGTTTGATTGTAAACCGTTTGAACTGGCATTTGCCACTATGACATAATATGGCAAATTAAAATCTAGCCTACATTAGCAAACTGTGCCATACATCACAAAATTCAACTTGTATTGCCTGCAGTGTTGTGCAGTAGGGAGCGGCTGACTTATGTGCGACACCTAGTCGTAAAATTCAGCATACCGGTCCTGTCCAGTGTTAGTCTCGATACCAAACTGGGTTGAAAATGTTGACACCAGCCCAATCCTAATAGTGTGTCTTTTAGTAAACAACAGAGCAGTAGTGTTTTAGCTCAAAGCTCCAACCGGAGACCTTTGGTAGATCTCTCGGTCCTTCACCCCTGTCATTCATTCCTGAATCTAGTCAACCATCACACATCGCCCTTTCATTTGCAGTCAGTAAGGTTCATTTTGGGTTAAATGCAAATTTTGCTAAAACAGCAGTCTTCCCCCCCCTAGGCATGTACACTGAATCATCAGCAAAGTCAAGCCCACAGACTGTGTGGCTGAGAGTTCAGTATGTTTCATTTCCTAATTCCCAATAGTGATTTGCATTTCCCTTTTAATGTGTAGTAAATATCTATTTTTGCATTTCTTCCTCTTTCTAGGTAAATTGACCCTGGTCTGCCACCTGGTGTGGAGGCCTTGCTGGGTGGGAGGAAACATGATGAGCGGGAAGAGCCTTCTCCTGAAGGTGATCTTGCTGGGTGACGGTGGAGTGGGCAAGTCCTCCCTAATGAACCGCTATGTCACAGACCGCTTTGACTCCCAGTCCTTTCACACCATTGGAGTGGAGTTCCTAAACCGGGACCTGGAGGTGGATGGGCGCTTAGTCACTCTTCAGATCTGGGACACAGCAGGCCAGGAGCGCTTTAAGTCCCTGCGCACACCTTTCTACCGAGGCGCTGACTGTTGTCTGCTCACATTTGCTGTAAACGACCTGCAAAGCTTCCAGAATCTCGGCAGCTGGAAGAAGGAGTTCATGTACTACTCGGATGTTAAAGACCCTGAGCGCTTCCCTTTTGTGGTGCTGGGCAATAAGGTAGACATGGAGCAGAGGGAGGTGGGGGAGGACGAAGCACGGGCCTGGTGTGAAGAGAACGGCTGCTGCCCTTACTTTGAGACAAGTGCTAAGGATGACACTAATGTCACAGCTGCATTCGAGGCAGCTGTCAGGGAGGTTCTGGCTGCTGAGGACCAGATTGACCATGCACTACTGAGTAGTACTATTGATCTCCATGGCAACCGCAAAACCTCTCGCACATCTTGCTGCTAATTGTTCAAGTGTGAATCCACCTTGTCTTAATTTAT